>NW_022103898.1:41988123-42022177 GCF_000313985.2 Echinops telfairi | reverse complement strand
GGAGCCAACAGACCCAGGCACAAGGGAACAAGTGATCTAATATTGATGGTGAGGAGGACATAGGATTCCTGGTGGGGCTTGGTCGAGTGCAATGCTGCCGAGAGGAATTACTGGGAGCTGAATGAAGGTAGAACATGATAGTGGGATAGGAGTAAAGTTAAAGGGAATAAAGGAAAGAACTAGGGGTCAAAGGACATTTGTAGAGGTTATCAATATAGACACATGCATATGTAAATACATTTATATCTAACAATAGAGATATAGTTCTATGTACATATATTATATGTTAAATAATAAGGTAGCAGATGGACATTGGGCCTCTACTCAAGTACTCACTCAATGCAAGAACACTTTGGCATTCTGTGGTGCTCACCTTCCTGAGAAGATTGCTGAAGACAAATTGGGTGCATAAGGAAATGTGGTGAAGAAAACTGATGGTGACCGGCTATCAAAATATATAGCATCTGGGATCTTAAAGGCTTGAAGATAAGTAAATGGCCATCTAGCATGGAAGCAACAAAATCCACATGGAAGAAGCACACCAGCCTGTTTGATCATGAAGTTTTGATGGGATCAGGTATCAGGCATCAGAAGACCCAGAACAATCAATCATATTGTTGTGAACGAGTTTGGGCGGGGAGAGGCGGCTGTGGAGTAGAGCACCAAAGCCCATCTGTAGACAATTGGATATCACCTCATAGAAGGGTCACAAGGAAGGGATGAGCCATCCAAGGTGCAGTATAGTACCCATGAAACATATAAATACAATATTCCTCTACTTCTTTAATGCTCCCCACGATCATGACCCTAATTCTACCTTACAAATCCAGCTAGACCAGAGAATGTACACATAAGAGCTCTCAACACAGGTAATCCAGGATAGATAACCCCCTCAGGAACAATAATGGGAGTAGAGATACTATGAGGGGAAGGGGAAGGTGGGGGAGAAAAGGGGAACCAATCGCAATAAACGCATATAGCTGCCACTCCCCCAAGTGGGACAAATGACAGAAATGTGGGTGAAGCGAGACAGCAGTTGGTATAAGATATGAAAATAATAATAATTTATAAATTATCAAGAGTTCATGAGAGTGGGAGGATGGGGAGGGCGGCAAAAAATGAGGAGCTGATACTAAGAGCTAAAGTAGAAAGAAAATATTTTGAAAAGGATGATGGCAACATATGTACAAATGTGCTGGAAACAATGGATGTATGGATTGTTATAAGAGCTGTGAGAAACACCAATAAAATGATTTTAAAATAAATAAATAAAAGTATTGAAGAAATTTGGGGGGGAAAATCCTCTCCCCTTAGAGGAACTTTTGAATGAATTATGTGATGTGGGTTATTCTGAGTTCTATTATTATTCTTTAGTCATTCCTCAATTATTGAGAACCTACTGCCCACATTAGTCACGGTACTCAGTACGTGGGGCTACGCTACGGCCCTGTGAATGGACGAAATTCTCAGACCACATTGAGCTACACTTCCATTTCTACTTCAGAGCTGGATGCACCGATGGCAGTGAGGGAGTTTTATATCGGGGTTTAGACTGAAAATTACCGCTAATAAGAGTGGATCTAATGCTTATGGTCATAGAGGTTGGCTTCACTCAGGCTTCCTGGTAAAGACTTTAAATCAGGCACGGTCTTTTTCCTTGGGTCCATTCTATCATAACTAGAAACCACTAGTCATACAGTTTTTATATTTATTTTGTTTCATCCAACCTAATTTCCTGGATTACTTTAACTCTTTTTCCCTATGTAGCTTTATAGACTTTAATATTTATAACTGGACTATCTGTTTATACTACTTCTTTTTCTTTTTTCCATATTTAAATATTTGTTTCTTAGAAGGACTATTGACAAGAAAAAAATTCGTTTTACATTAAAGAATTACAAATAGGGAGTCTATTAAACATATTAAACTAAGTTTGATAGTGGCAAGAATCAGTACCTTGAATTGATATGGTTGGAATCATTTTAACTAAAGCAGTAAAGTGAATATGATCATGGTTTTAATGCACAGGATTTTATGTCTTGAAGAGTCGTAGCACCGACAAAAGTGCCACTCGTCAATGGGGAAGCCCTAGGCATCTAACTTGCTTATACAGTTTCAAACAAATCACAAGTCTGCATGATCTCGGATTTCCCTCAGAGAAATCCAGCATACCTAAAATACATGATGAGAATTTAGTACAGATCGGAAGTACATAGACTATTTAGTGGGATCTCAGCTCATTTTCATCCAGCAATGCAAATGACCCCAATCACGGCTATTCGCCCTTCATTCTACTACAAAGCTTAAGCAGGTGAAGTACTGTAGATTGTACAATATTTACCTTGATGCATGTGGAATTAAAAAAGAAATAGCAGTCATTCCCAGCTTCTGCCATTTTCAACTCTCTTGCTGCTAATCCAATGTTTATATATGTAAATACATATGAGAATTGCAGGAATGCAAATAGAAAAACTATCAGTGTGTATGGGGGAAAAGGTTTCTTTTCCACAGACTTTCAGTCTATTAATAATAATCCCTTAAAACTAACCTTTACATATTAGATAATCCTTAACAAAATTTAAATTAGAAGATACCTTCTCTAGCTTTGCAGAAATGTTGAAAATGGTTGCTAGTCAGCCCACAAACTCAAACTTCCAGAATTATTCTCACTGTTACCTAATCAATTGTTTGCTCATCATAAATGACCTCAGTGTAACTGTCAGCTAGTTTGACCATAGGGTACAGTATTTCCCTTCCTCTTGAATCTAGTATTTTAACAAAAGGGCTCATAAATATAAAACAGTATATGTTTTATACTTGTTGTCTGTATATGTTGTCTGCCAATCTGATGATTGAATCTGGAACATAAGCCAGTGCCTACTTAATTAAGAAGTATTAAATTTTTCACAAGTTAATATTTATTTTCTAAGTCCTTATTTCTATATATAGCTTGGAAACAAAACTAAGCATTTAATATAAGTTAATAGAAAAATATGCTATCCCTATTACAGGATAATAAATTGCTTAAGTATGTACTCACGGCTATCCAATGATTTGGGGAAAATTATATTCCATTCATCATATATTAAAAAGATACCTAAAAACAAATCGAACTACTTATGTATCGTGTAGCTACATCCCATGCATTTTTTTCATCCACAATAAAGGGAAGAGTCCTTCCTGTAACATAATGTTTCCAGGGTGCTTTCACTTTCTGAGACTTTGTTGAAAACAAAGTAAAATACTTAGATTTCCAGAATGAGACATTTCAATCAGCAGTTACTGAGGTCTTCGTTTTACTCTCTTTATTAAAAGAACTAGAACCTAGCATATGCATATATATATTTTTTCACAAAAATGTCACTTAAAATGCCATAGAGATGATATTTGATCAAATGTAAAGATAAAAATCTAAAAATAAAAGAAACTGCATTTTAGAAAGCTGTTTTATAACTATAAATAAACTATTTAAAAGTAGGAATTGGTGCTATTAGAGGTAAGTCGTGAATAGAGAAAAGATCTGGTTAAATCCTTGAAATTATTAGAAAAACATGAAATAGTGGCTCCCATTTTGCCTATGTTTCTAGAACAATAGAATATCTATCTTAATTAGAGAGGCCATTGGGAAAACAACCCAAAGGAGTATTTTCAGTTGGTATTTGATTCAAATAAATTCCCTGCTTGCCTATGCACTTGTAACTACATTGGACTATTTTAAAATACAGCTATCAAACAGCATTGTTGTATGATTACATGTAACATCATCATTAAAATAATTGTAAGAATCTGTAGGGTTTGGTGGTTTTTCAGGTAAACATTCAACTGTTAACCAGAAGTTCGGTGGTTCAAACCCACCAGCTGCTCCGTGGAAAAAAGATGAGGCTTTCTGCTCTCATATAAATTTATATAGGATCACTTTGAGTTAGAATCAACTCGATGGCAGTATTTTTAGTTTGGTAAACATAGAAGAAAGGCTGAAAAATGTTTTTATGCTAGAAAAAAATGCTTTCCCCTCAGGTTTTTCCATTAGAAACTGCCAAAACCTACCAAATCTGAGTAACTAGTTTTGCCACTGCAGGAAAGAGTCTACAGATCAGAATATTCTGGAATACCTGGCACCCTAGTTTCTTCTTCTTTTCTTTTGTGTTTGCTTCTTTCCTTCATTTCCCGGGTCTCCTTTCCTTCTTTCTTCTCTCTTCTTTCTTGTGAAATCCAGACTAATCTTTGAGGAAAAGCTATGGCCTTGAGAAGTTTTCCTTCTGCAGTGAAGAGTGGGGGGAAATTTGCCTCCACAGATAGGGTAGGTGTAGAAATTTTGTAATTACATTGTGTTGGCCAAAGCAGACTCTGCCTTCATCTTTGCTGCACACCAGAAGATTAATGCGCGAGAGAAGAAAGCCTTTCTTCCAGTTTCTAATTCTACACTTCCACTTTACTTATCAGGGGTTGGTGAGGCGTCCGTGGCTTTTCAGGTTGAAGAGAATCAGACAATACCTGGTGGAGTAGAAGCCTTGATTGTAAGTGTGATTTCTTCTCCCCTTCCTTGGGCTCCTCAGTTTGTGTCAGACGTTTCTCCAGGCACTGATGAAACTTACTCTAGAGAGGTGGTCACCTTGCTGCTAATATTTAAAGAGCAAGTGGAATGTTTTGGGAGATAACTCTTCCTCCGAGATGATAGAATGCTGAACCTAGAAGATTCTGTGGCAGTTTGAAAAATAGTAGTTGATAGCTGAAGGAGTTGTTTACATAATTGTTGGCTCCTTTTTCATTGGTGGTAGACTGTAAAATAGTTAGCAGTTACTGGTCCCAGTATCTCCAGCCAGCATCAGTGGTTTGTTGTTATCTTGTTTTACATTTTACTAGTCTTTTTTTCCTATGGAAAAATTAAAAATAGAAGAGAGTAAATAATTTGAAATGAGAAATCTCTTCTTCCCTCTTTCCCCAAGGCATAGGGGAAAGAACAGTAACTTTTTCAAGGAGTTGTTCTTTAGGCCCCCTTATTATTTCGCTACCTCTAGCTGAGATTCGACTTTTTTAAATTTCCAAGGGTAATTCAGTAAAATGCTAGACAGTTGGATGTTTGCATATAGGAAAATTATAGAAATTTGGGGTCAGCTTATTAACACGGCAATCAAATCAAATCTCCCTTTCAAGTTTAGGTTAAGAACTACAAGTTTCAATGAACCAGGAAGTCTTTTATTTGATAGTCAATATATTTTATTCTGTTATTCATCACTTACCCTCTTTTTAGCAATGAAGCCAAATAAAGTTATTGCGTACAGTCACTTGAGTACAACTACTGTCATTTGGGCTCTGTTGGAGCGCACATTAAAGATGAACGGGAGTCTTTGAAAACCTTTGAAATCGAAATCTGGGTATTGGCATCGGGGTTCCCCGCCGCCGTTATATTGCACAATGAAGTGTGGTCCACGCTAACTTGTTTAATGTATGTTTTGGTTTAGATGTAGCGTTTTCTAACATTCTCTAAGGGAATCGCTTTTCTTTGTGCTGGGGATATTTCTAAATTTCTCCCCAAGTGCTTCCCAAGGAATTTCTTAAAGAGAACAGAATAATGGGCTTGCTCAGAATGTTGTTAAATCGCCCTCTGAAATAATTGATCATTATTTAATGTTCAAAAAACATCGTCGGTTACTAAGCGTGGCTAATCACGCAACCCCCGGAAACGGATCTTTGTTTTTCCGTGTTTTCAGAACCCAGGGTCGCACTAGGATGCGCACTGCGGGGCTCCTCAACCACGCGCACTACAACTCCCAGAAGGCGCCGCGGCCGAGCGGCTGCTTCCGGGAGGCGTGGATCCTGCCCCTCTGTTCCGGTTGGGCTGCGCGGTGTGCAGGCGCCGCCGTGGGCGCGGGTCGGAGTGTGGAGGGTGCTGTGGCTACGAGTTGGTGACTTTCTCCCAGCTGGGAAGCGCGCGCTGTAATCGCAGTGCCTTCTGAGCCCACCATGAGGCGCCTGGGCTCGGTGCAGCGGAAAATGCCGTGCGTGTTTGTGACGGAAGTGAAGGAGGAGCCCTCCACCAAGAGGGAGCATCAGGTACCGAGCGGCGCGGGGACGCTGGGAACCTAGTGGGGACGCTTAGCGGGCGCCCCAGAGCCCCGCACCTGGGCGCGTTGGAGCCGCCTTGCGCACCAGGCGCATTTCGCTGGGGGAGATCTCAGGTAGGGCACTGCAGCCTCTGAGCTCAGCTTTTACCTTTTAATTTATAAAGGAGGGAAGGTGCAAACGAACGTTTCCCACGCATCGTGACGTTAGCACTTTTTGGAGGAACGCCGTCAGTACGGGAAGGGGTTCGTGTTGGGCTGCTGACTGCAAGATCAACAGTTCGAAACCAGCCGTGCCATGGGGGAAAGGGGATGCGTTCTGTCCCATAAAGAGTGACAGTCTCGGAAACCCAAGGGGCAGCGCTTCTCTGCCCGGTGGGTCACTATGCGTCAGAATCGACTCGGATGTTGTTCTACAGGCTGGCTACAAATTGGAGATGTTAGAACACTTGCTTTCCCCTTTCTAACCGGGGACCGTGTAGCCTAATAGAAAGTTCTACTAAAGTTTGGACCGCCATCTATCTACTGTTATCCAGTGTTTTGATTAGAATTTTGGTGTTCCAATTCCAAAATTTGGCCAAGCCACATGTCCGTAAAGCAGGACCTTGTCAATGCTGGCTAATGTACAAGTAACCCGAATCACGTTTACTCTCCACTATTGTAAGGAAGCCCTTGGGCAGCAGAAGCGCAAGCTTTTCCTTTTGTATTTCCTCCTGATTATACAAAACGAACAGATCCATTTTACATCATCAAACACAATGAGGCTTCAAAAAGTTCTGGAAAAATGGAATGAAATGATAATGGATAATGGCATTTTTTGCATGAGCTTTTTGAAGTCATTGTACGTCAGCGACACTGGCCTTCTCCGTGTCTTCTTAACTAAAAGACCGTGAAGGTGGAGGCCGTCTTGTTATTTCTATAGGAAACAGCATCTAGGAACAGGCACATGGCACCGCACTCCCGCTGAGTAGAATCTGAGTCATAGCGACCCTGTAAAGTATTCCGAAGGCTGTCAATGTCAAGCTTCACGGCAGCTCTTGGGCTCATCTTTTCTTCTGTGTGTTGGTGGGTTTGAACAGCAGACCTTAGGGGTAGCAAGCCATTGCTTTCCAGACTCTTGCCACTAGAGCTTGGGACTCACTGAATTAAAGAATGAACTTCCAATTGATTTGGTGCATGTTTTTAATGTTTCAGTTTACACATTTTATTAGTAACATCTGGCTTTTTTATCCTTTATTCTGTCATCACCTAACTTGGTAGCTTCACTTGCTACCAAGAATGACCATCTCACATTGTTCCCTGAGGAAAATCCCACAATTACTCGTGGTTTGTAGCATTTTAAAAAAGTTGTGACAAACCTAATCCATATGATTCAATCTCATTTAGTAATTTCAGTTCACTCTACCAGTGGCTCTCCATTTTAGCTGGATTCTCAATTTTGGATGGTGAGGGAAGGTATATAGGATGTAAAGTACCCTCCACCCAGAAAATGTTGCCCTATTCCTCCCGAACGAAGAGTAGTTTATAGTTTTTAGTGTAGCATTCATAGTATTAACTATGGTTCAAAATCTCCCTTTAAATCATTCCCGTTTTTCTTTCTCATTTCACACTGAAGCTTTTACTCTAGCAAAGTCTATGGTCCTGTGAACATATGTCCAGCATAACCCTGTCTTCATACTTTTGCTAAGACTAGCCACTGTCTGGATTATCTGGATGTTTCCTTTCTTAGCTTGTAGCTTCTCAATGCAGTCTTTGATCAACTCAGCTGCCTCGTTGCTTTCCTTCTTCCAGAAATTGTAGGGGACCACCCAGTTGACATTTGCGACATGTTTTTATACACACATAGCCTTTTTTCTAGTTATATTCTAACGTCTTCATGAGAAGTAGAGAATCTCATGTACCCCCTAATGTCTTAGGCAGCCCGTTGGACTTGTCAATAGCAAAAAATGGAAGGTAACATAGGAAGGTGCCTATCATTGGTAGATTCTTATAAGAATATTTGTGCTCATTAAGAGCCCAATGGAAGGAGCCCTGCTCATGTAGTGAACTGCCCATGATCAGCAGTTCAAAATCACCAGCTGCTTCAGATGAGGCTTCCTATTGTAGTGAGTTATACAGCTTTGGGCACCCCTAGGGGCAGTCCTGTAGGGTCACTGTGAGTTGGGCTCAGCTCAGGGGCAGTGTGGGTTTTGAAAAGCTCCACAGCAAAGCCATCCTGCCCAGCCCTCCAGGGATGATTGATAGCCGCTGATTGCAAGGGCTTAAGTAGTGATAAATCCCATAAACAGTATTGAAAGTTATGTCTTGAAAGTACCAGCTCAGTTCAAGAATGGGGCAAAAGGCATATCAATGGGAATGAGGGGGAGAGCAGAGTGGAGACCCAAAGCCCATCAGTAGTCCATTGGACACTCCCCTGTTAGAATGGCCGTAAGAGAAGAGCCAGTCAGGATGCAGTATAGCACCAATGAAACATACAACCTTCCTCTAGTTCTTTAATGCTCCCTGCCACCTCCCCATTACCTTGACCCAATTCTGTATACTGGGACAGATAAAAGCTCGAAATACAGGGAATCCAGAACAGATAAACCCCTCAGGACCAATAAGGGGAACAGCGATACTAGGAGGGCTTAAGGGAAGGTGTGGTGGGTGGTAAGGGGAAACCGATCACAATGATTGACGTATGGCCCCAATCCCAGGGGGACAGACAGCAGAATAGTGGGTGAAATGAGCAGCAGTTGGTGTAAAACATGAAGAAAAAAAATCAAGGGGGCCTGGGGGAGGGAAGGAGAGTGGGGGAGGGGGGAAATGAGTTGATGCCAGGGGCTTGAGTATGTTTTGAAAAAGTTGATGACAACATATGTACAGATGTGTTTGACAAAATGGGTATATGTACGGATGTTGATAAAAGCTGTAGGAACCCCCATAAAATAAAAATTAAAAAGATTGGGGCTAATTTCCTAAGTTTCCCCACTGCATTAGAAATATCAAGCAACCTCCTGGCTGGGACCTTTTTGTTCAGATGTTTGCATGGCTCATTCCGCCGCTTCAGGTCTGCTCACAGAAGACATCCCTGACCCCGTGTATAAAACATACCACAGCCTCTGTTTTTCTCCCACTTTTCTTCTTGGCTCTCACATCATAGTTTGCCTTTTGTTGTTACCTCCCTTACTAAAATGCAAATTCAACCGAGGCTGGTACTTTCTCATTCATTTCTATCCCCAGTGCCAAGCAGATAGCAGGTATTTTAAAATTGTCAAGTAAATGGTTCCACATTCTGAATACTTGCTGAATGCCTTGTAAGTAATTACAAAGCTGTGGGGAAAAACAGGTAGTGCTGGAATTGTATAAAAGGGGGATGATTCAGGCGAACTTCATAGGAGCAGTAGTTTTAATTGTCTATAAGGATGAATAGTTGATCATCCCTTAGACCTAGTAAAATTAATGAGATTCCAGGTGAGGGTGTGTGCAAAGGCATAGAGGCTGTCTATCTTAAACCAGTTCTCTCTTTCTCTCAAGCCATTTAAGGTTTTGGCAACTGAAACTCTAAATCACAAGGCATTAGATGCAGATATACACAGTGCAATTCCAACAGAAAAAGTGGATGGGACATGTTGTTATGTTACTACCTACAAAGGTAAAATAAAACTAATATTTTACTGTAAATATAATCCTACTCTAAAATGTTACAAACCTAAATCTGAAATGGGGTATTTGTTTTTCATAAACCCTTGGATAAAACCTTAACATAACAGGATTGACACTGGCTGCAACGGTGGGGTCAGACATCACAGTGTGAGGACAGTGCTTCGTTCTTTTGAACATTGGGTCACTGTGAGTAGAAACCAACCCAGTGGCACCTAACAACCACTTATGAGCAAAATAATGCAAATTGTTGTACTAACTTTTTATATCATGGTGTCTTTAAAGGAGGAAAGGACTGTAACATGTGATGCTGATTAAAGGCCAGGCAGCATGATAGATGCCTTAAATGTATTATCCTTAGTTCACCCATAAGCATCCTAATTTTTATATGAGGAAATCAAGGCTCAAGGAACTTAGAAATAATTTGTACAAAAGCATGTCATAAATGAAGGGACAAAGTGGTCACAGACCCTGTTTCCCAACTTTTAAGCTTGACCTCTTTCCATGGAGCTCAGTGAAGTGTTAACCCATTGATGATTGTCTCATTTTATTATACAAGGGAGTTTTAAAAAGTTCATGGGAAAATGGGATGAAAAGGTACATTTTTCCATGAATTTTTTGGCCCCCTCATGCTGTATTTGCTAACCTGTCTTTAAATTGCTCACAACTTTTATTTTTTTAAGATGCATCAATTGCATCATTTTGTGTTAGTATGTATATTGGTGGCAAATACAAAAGGCTGGGTTGCTAGAAGCACTCAAAAATTGTGTTAACAAATCCATAGTTTAAGAAAAAGGCTAACCAGTATAGTCAGTATTAGGAGTAAGGATACACATGTCACAGCCAGGGAAGGTAGGTGCAGGCCCCTTTTGCCCTCCCCCTCTAAGGTTGCAGGGGCTCAAATCATGACGACGTGATGTGTGCACGGAAGGAGGCCATAGTGGATTCTCAGCTGGAAGGCTTTATATTTTGCTGGTGATACAGGCATGTGCCTTGCTGGCATACTGCCCGGAAACACCTTTAGACCATGCTTATAAGGAACCTTATTAGTACATTCCATTTCCATAGCATGTTTCCAGATTACTTCATTTCCTCACAAATGATAGTTATTAAAATTATAGTGTCTTATAAAAGTATCAGACATTTGCTTTTTCCTTCACTCCTGTTATTCTTTCACTAAAGAGTTAAGTGTGATAGCACCAGTTACCACTAGAGTGTATACTTAGGCCACTTCTCTTAGAGAAGGTGACTTTTATTTCTAGAAAAATTATCAGAAATCTTTCAATGTAATGTGTTGTTTTTCTTCCTGTCCTCTCCCTATTACTATTTTTGTTTTAGGCCAGCCATACCTTTGGGCGAGGCTAGACAGAAAACCTAACAAACAGGCTGAAAAAAGATTTAAAAAATTTCTACATTCTAAAGAAAATTCAGAAGGTTAGTGGACATTTTTTAAACCCCCTTTTTCATTATTTACAGAGCTGTGTGTGTGGTATTTCTGTTCATTATATTGCTCTGGATAATTTCAACAGTTTGGGGCAAAGAATATTTTTATGCATGAAAGAATATTCTTGAAACATTTACAATGTTTCATAGTATTTCTGGGCCTATAATGTGAGATAATTTTATTAAAGTACAGAAATTGCTACACATTGTAACATCTAAGACACACGAATGTAATTTTATAATCAGGCACAAATCTCAAAAAAAATTTCATGTTTTACATTAGTACATTAAAATGCATGTAAATATTATATGAAAATGGTTTTAAAAGTTTTGGGGAAAATTCTATCCACTTTGGATTCCATCAAGTTTCAGTTCCATCTTTCCACAAGCTTTTTAAAGCCTGCTGTACACTGCCTTAGTCTCGTTAGAATGCCTTCAGTCAGAATCCAGAAGTGCCTTCCACGGCTGTCTGCTGGGCTAATTACATCCAAGGCTCAGAGAGTTCTGTCAAAGGCTTTTTTGTTTGTTTGTTTCTTATTTGGCTTTTAATGGTTAATCTTGATAGACTTTCTCAAAGGACAGGTTGATCACAAGAAGCCTGTTATGAAAAAGTTTGGAAAAAAACCTGAACATGCATTGATGAGAAAGAGGCCAGGAAAGTTGCACTGAGGAATCATTTCCTATCACAACAATTCATTTGGCCTTCTGTGTCCTTTGACGACTTTGTAAGGAAACCTTACTCAGTCCACCTGACAGCCCCTATCTTACCTCTTTAGACTTCTTCGTGTTCCCCAAACTCAGAACATTTACAAGGAACATATTTGGAAGTTCCTAGCGGAGCCTAGATGCTGCTTACGGGTTCGATGTTAATCTAACCACACGGTCAGCAGTTCCAAGCCACCTGCTACTGTTCAGGAGATAAATGAGGCTTTCTGCTGCCCTAAAGAAACACACACGGACAGTTCTATTCTGTCTCATAGCGTTTCTGTGAGCTGGAAAAAATTCAGTGGGAGTGAGTTTGGCTTTTTGGAGAGATGCCATAACTGCCCTTTTGATGTGGTGTAAATTAAGAAAAAACACAGAGACTGAAAACACCACCTTTGAATTGTATCAACCTACCCTGTTTCCCCAAAAATAAGACAGTGTCTTATATTAATTTTTGTTTTCAAAGATGCGCTAGGTCTTATTTTCAGGGGATATCTTATTTTTCCATGTAGAAGAATACGGTACACATTTATTATTTATTGTTTTATTAAAAGAGACCTTGCACTTCCTGTCTTCTCCGGCTGCACTGCGGCCAACCGTGAGCTGCACAGCGGCACCCACCACTACGGCCCAGAGTCCAGAGTTAACTTTGTAGCTTTGGGGGGCCTTATTTTTGGGAGGTCTTATTTTGGGGGGATGCCTTATATTTCAACGAGAGGCAAAACTGTAAGTAGGTCTTATTTTCGGGGAATGTCTTACTTTCGGGGAAACAGGGTAGATGGAGGATGCGTCAAGAAACAGTAGTTCTCCCTTAAAAGAAAAAGTTTCTTAGATTTGATAGCAATACTTTTTGACAACCTTGCATTATCTATAATCAATGTGTTTGATTTTTATTATCAGGGGGCTTCAAAAAGTTCATGTAAAAGAATTCTATTAGCTGTCAATTATATTTTTTCCAGTCTTTTTTAACCCCCTTTTTAAAATGTTGTGCTCAAAATTGAAAACACATGTCAGTACCTTAACTCTGAGTACAGTAATGTTATGGTGTTCAGGAGTTTATTACTTACTGCTTTAAATTTGCTTGGTGTTTTATATTTTTTTTAAATTGCTGACACATTAAGATTATCCTATTCCTTTAGAATTTCTTTGGAATGTTGAGGAGGACTTCAAGCCTGTTCCAGAGCACTGGCTACCAGCGAAAGAAATAGAACAGTTAAATGGAAAACCTGTCCCTGATGAGAATGGACACATTCCTGGTATCATGAAATCTCTTTTGAAATTCTGTTTGTGTTTACTAGTATAAAGAACAAATAGCCCAATCACAAATTAATAGAATTATACTAATTTTTTAATAATCTAAACCAGTTGTCTGTGAGGTCTAGGAGTGTATACCAAAGCCTTTAAATATCAAGAATGTTGTCTCAAACTTAGAATATTGGTAAGATATTATATTTTACTGTCTGTGAAAATCAGAAGCATTGAGTTGGGATATTGTTAATGCCCTTGATGAGACAGATTGATAGGGTCTGGCTGAGACATCATGAGACCTCTATCTTTAGAGTAAGGGAAATGTAGGGCAAGAGGGGCCTTCGTGGTGCTGTGGCTAATCAAGTGAGTTCAGTGGTTTGAACACACTCTGCTTTCTGGATGAAAATCTGCCCTGGAAACTCAGGGATGATCCTATTCTGTTCTATAGGACTGCTGACTGAGAATTACCTTGGTGGCAGTGAATTTGGTTTTGGGCTTAGGTTTTTTTTTTTCTTTTGCAGTGGCCCCAGAAAATATCTTGATAAAAGAAATTGACAGTAGTATCTCACTGTAGTTTTCTAGGGACTCATGGGAAGTTTTTTAGAAATGTATGTTGATGTATAGAATTCCAGAGTAAACATTAGCTCGGTGGGTATTTTTTAAATGTTATTTTGTGCAAACCACTGTTTTATACTCTGATAATACCAGAGTGGAAATCAGAGCCCTTGTCTTGCTTTTAGACATTGAAGGGAATCTTCACTAATATTTAAAGACTAAAGGATTGCCTATAGTGCAATGAGACAAAAGAGGAATTTCAACTTCTGTGGTGGCTTCCAAGAGTTGACATTTATATTGAAGTTTAGTTGGCAAGAAGGAAGGAGGGTGGGCCTAGGAAAACTCCCAGGAAGAGAGCATGGTGCATTTAGGATGTTTCAAATTAAACTTCCTTATGGCAGGAATAGTTAGGGTTTATGACATCTGGAGATTATAAAATCAAGGAGTTTGAAGATGATTTTAATTAAGGGAGTACAAGACTCAAATTTAGAAATACTCTCACTGCCACTAAATCAATGCTGATTCATAACAACCCTATTAGGACTGGGTAGAACTGTCCTGTGAATCTTTGAGACTGTCATGGTTTACTGGTGTAGAAAGCCCTGCATTTCTCCCACCAGTCAGCTAGTGGTTTTGAACTACTGACCTTGCAGACCACAGCCCAATTTGTGCTCTGGTAAAAATGGGCCTGGGTTTCACTGAAGGCTACCAGACCAGCAAAGAAGTTTGTAATCTGGGTGAGTAATGAAAGCCAAATAAAAGGAGGCCACAATGTCATATAGTGCAGTTTTGTGTTACTGATTTTTGGAAAGGATTCCCCAGTGAAGGAGCTTATTCTGACAATATTGAGGAAGCAGGAAATAGCAATAATACATTCACTAAATGTGGAATCAATAAATTGCTCAGTAATAATTGGGACAGTTCAGTCAGTTATAGAATACTTCCATTGTTCTGAGCAGAAAAGGCAGAGAAAAAGTAATTCTATGAAAAGTTGAATTCTCCGCATTAAGTGCTGTGCAGTGCTTACTAGATCTGGGTATTTAAATGTCTTAGGAAGGAATGGCTGGGTGCTCTGTAGTGAATCAGATGTAAATTCATTACATAAGAAAAAAGTTAACCTTTATGTTTAAAATAAAGTGGTAACACTAACTTTTCACTATTTTAAAAAGTGTTCTGTTTTAAAACTAATAGAACACTCAGTAAATGGAACAGTTACACCAAAAATAAACTGGTCTTGATCCAAACAAAAAACAGTAATAGAATAAAACCACTTTTCTTTAAATAATAGGTTGGGTACCAGTAGAGAAAAACAACAAACAGTATTGCTGGCATTCCTCTGTAGTTAATTATGAATTTGAAATTGCTCTGGTATTGAAGCATCATCCTGATGATCCAGAACTTTTGGAAATTAGTGCAGTAGCACTATCAGATCTGCTAGAACAAACACTGGAACTTATAGGAACAAATATTAATGGAAACCCATATGGTAAGTAAAACCTTTTTCCTTTTGAGCTGTAATGGTTCGTGTATACAGTTTTCCAGGCTCAACTTAAAACATAACTTCCTAGAGTTAAAACTGTTGCTATTACTTTTTGTTCACGGGAGAATGAACACATCCTTCCAGCCATCTGGAAGAATGATGAGACATTCTGCTTCTGCTCTCGTGCAGTGACTGTCGCTGAAGCTCCCAGCGCAGTTCTGCCATATCTTCCAGAGTCGCTGTGAGTCAGAATTGACTTGATGGCAGGGAGTTTTGGTTTGATTTTTCGTTCTTACTGTTTCTTCTAAAGGGTTTGTTTTTATATTTTTGTTTGTTGTTTCTTCATTCTTTGATAGCAGGACAGAACTGTGTATGAAAGTAATCTGCTCAGGTTTAACTCTTCATTGCTTGTTAAAGTTTAGGTGAACTATGTTGGTAAAAATTTTGGGTTTCACTACTAGGTGTTAAGCATTAAATAAACAGAAATAAATAAAAGACTTTTCATGATACAATATGATACAAACCACTTGAAAAACAGTTGTTTCTTTTGATGAGCTTTTTATCCAGATAAGGAAGATTAAAATGAAATTATGAAATGGCAAAAATTGCATATAAAGCACCAAAATATAGACTATTTACAAGTCTTGATGGTACCAAGGACTCATTGATGACAGATGGATGAGTAGACAGACAATGGAAAGTAAAGTTACAATAGCAGTAAGCCCATATAGAGTTCACCAGTAGATTGATTGGCAGGTGTAAAGGCACTAAAATAGTTATTGTATGTCATTAGAGAGGAGCCCTGGTGGTATCATGGTAATACATTGGGCTGTCAATTGCAAGGTCAATAGTTTGAAGCCACCAGTTCTTGGAAACCCACAGGGGCAGTTCTACCCTGCCTTGGAGGGTTGCTATGAGTTGAGATCGATTCATTGTCAGTGAGAGATATAGCAGGACTGTGTAGCAGCAACTCAAGTGATAGCTGAATGTTAGTGTTAATGTAAACTTTCCGTTAATGGCCAGATCATGAATATTCAAACTCTGTGGGCCCATAGATTGGTCAGTAGGTAATATGCAAATAGTAGATGTGGCTATTCCCATTAAACTTTATTATGAAAACAGGGATCTGGCTGAATCTGATCCACAGATGATTAAAAACACAAGGTAGAATTTGGATTTAATAAGAATAATGTGCCTCCCCTTCCCCAATTGTAGAGGTAAATTTTGTCATTCTTGGGAAAGTTCCTTTGACTAAGTATGACTAATGGCAAATTGTGTCACAGGATTAGGAAGCAAGAAGCGTCCATTACATCTTCTTATTCCACATGGAGCATTTCAAGTGAGAAATCTGCCAACATTGAACCACAATGATCTGTTGTCATGGTTTGAAGGTTGCAGAGAGGGCAAAATTGAAGGAATTGTATGGCACTGCAATGATGGCTGTTTAATCAAGGTACCTTAGCATTAGGAATTGCATGGTCAAACTCTGGAAAACAATACATACTACGGTACTTTTCTTGGGGAATTATGTTGCACATTAGTGCTCCTGGCATCCTATATAGTTTAACTTGGTTTATTTCAGCATTTCTGAAGCTTACTTGATCATAGACTCTTTTGTGTCAAAGAGTGTCATGGTCATAATTTATACAGAATGAATTTTGTAATTTTGGTCCTTCTTCCATCTCTTGTATGCCTTCTCTAAGTACCTGAAATCTATAACGTTTAAAACTGGACCTAACCCTCTGATCCATACAATACACTCTCTCTGACCCAGTATCTTTCAATCTTACCTTTGTCCTGTCCTCGCAGGTCAACGAGAACACCACCCCCCCCGCATGAAGCTGGGGAGTGCCATTAAGACGGTTGATGCTCGAGCTCTCCCTTAACTCTTACAATCCACCTTTCCCCCCGCACATTATGTATCGTCTAGTTTAACCATGCTAATTGCAGTAAATGCAAAAAACACCATTTTTTTTTTATTCAATTTTCCCACTGTTAGCTCTCCTGTATTAAAAAACAGACTTTTATTCACCCATTAAGTTTCTATGGGGCCCCTGAGTATGTTCCTGCAAGTGCTAGAAATAATTATAAAATGCATCTGCCTTCTTAAAGTTTACGTTGTAATGGGGAATTAGATGGTAAATGTGTATAATGTCATAAAAAGGGGGGAAGAAGGGGGGAGGGTAGACTTAACAAGTGAGCACAGGATTGAAGATCATAATCTGTAAACTGAAACTAACACCCATTTTCCAATTCCCAGGTCCATCGCCATCATCTTGGTTTACATTGGCCAATTCCAGATACTTACATGAATTCAAAACCAGTTATCATCAACATGGACCTAAACAAATACGACTGTGCTTTTGATTCTAACTGTTTGTTTAATTATTTTTTAAAAATAGATAATCAGAAATTTGGTAGGCTCAAAGATATAATGTTTGATGTATAAATGGAAATATAATTTAAGTAAGCCTTCTTTTTATTATATTTGGATCCTTAATATCATGAATGTTTAAAAGGTAGAGGTAGCTTAAGGTTCTTATTGTTCATTTTCTAAATCAAATAGTTTAAACTCTGTATCTTTATATTAATAAAATATGTTCAACCTTATGGGCTATATATATTATCACTTTGAATCCAAGAATATTAGCATATATAAATAAATATAGTTATACTAAAATCTAAATTTTAAATATTAAAGTGTTATCCTTTTTCAAGACTTAAAACTTGAATAGGTATAGCAACTTAACCTAGCTCATAGCCTATTTATTAATTTAATCTAAGTCTCCAAAATGTATACTTTCCTAATGAGTTAAGAATTTCATATAACTTTATTTATTAAAAATTACAATTTGGGTAAAATGTACAATATTTAGGTAGAGAATAAAATTCTACAGTTCAGAAACTTGATTTTTCGATGGAATTTTAACTTACGAAGTTAATAGCTAACTACATGTAATATAAATATGGGAGGCCATTAATAAATGGGAAAATTAGCAGGACTTTCATCTTCATCTTCAAATTGCTCAGAAGCATCAGTAAGACTAGTTAGTTCAAATCCAAACTGTTCAGCAAGTTTCTTTAACTTCTCTTCTAAAAGAATATTTTTTTTCACTTCTTCCTTATAATTATACTTCAGATCTTCAATTTCTTCAAAAAATGAAGGATCAAAATTTTCCAGTTCCTTTTTCAGCTTTTTAATTTGCTCCTAATAGAAACAGAATGTTTAAAAGGTGCAAAGAAATACACATTTTGTAGGTTTCAACTAGTGGATTTTAACTAAACATGAGAGCCAAAGCAACCTGAATAAAACAACCATAGGCATGAAGACAGAAGTATTTCTGAAAATTTTGTTTATGAAATATCACTGACTTTTCAACTGTCAGAACACAGTGTTCTGTAAGTTACGTTCTGCTCTTTGACTAAAGCTTGTCAATTTTTTTTATAGTGAAACTTAATCTTTCTCTGAAAACATTAGGTATTCTTAGTGAGAGAATAAAAAATTAATTAGCCATTCATAGCATTGGAGTTACTGTGATTAAGAGTTTTTACAAATTAAAAGTATTTACAAAGACAGAATTTTCAAGGAATAATGGTCATTTTCTTATAAGTATATAAGCAGAGCAGTTCTGAGGCTTCCATTTAAGTACAAGTTAAGCATCTAAGCAAGGGGATAATTTGAGGCTACTAGTACAGCCAGTGATTGCTAGCTAGTTCTAATGATCGTGCCCTATTTTCATCTTTATAAAACCTTACACGCAGTAAGAAAATTAGTTTCAAGATTTTCAAAATGTACTAAAAAACACTTCCCCGTGTGACCCAAAGCTGAAGAACATTAAAGCAGTGAACGATTTCTGTGGTTCTACTTGTTGCATCTGTATTTTCCTAGCTTTGGTTTAATGCTTTGTACATGTTGGGTGCTATCGAGCCAGTTCTGACTCTTAGTCACCTCTGCACAATAGAATGATGAACATTCATTCTATTGCAAGATCAAATATTTAAAGTTTTAATTTTAGGAAGTTTTAGAATATGTACTTAATACTTAAAATTGGGTGATGACAGAAAAATTTTCCAACTGTTATTTCCCCAAGACATTGATAGTTCAAAAGTCAAATATTTGAATACTTAATTACCTTCAATTGCTGCTTTTCTACGTCTGAAATTTTAAGCTGTGTCTCTATATCTTTCACCTTTTCCTTTAGTTGCTCAGTATCTGTCAAAAAATTTTTAAAATGAGTCTCATGTTTATCTCATGGTGAATAAGTTCAAAATGAAACTTACAGAATAAGCATGGCAATTAAGAAGTGGAGAACATGGAAAATTCAGTATTTGACAGCTGAAATGCCTTTGGAGACATAAATAATATATGTTGGTTGTGTCAGGTATTATTTCATCATAAGCTGAAAGAAGCAGCATCTACTTAGTACTAAAACTAAAAAGTGTGGTTAATTTTTTTTCATAATGAAGTCCGTGTTTTCCAGAGAAAAATCCTAGAAATTAGAAAATTTGCCAGGTACATTAAGTAAAAGAAGAAAAACACACTGTTCTATAACCATAGGTCACACGTTCCAGTGTTCTGTTACCCAATTCAAAAGGGCTTCAAAAAGTTTATGGATAAATGAAAAGATAATGGATTTTTCCAGGAACTTTTTGAAACTTCCTCACAGAAGTTGGCTGTTCCATGTCATTGAGTACATTTTTACCATACAAACTACCAAACAGGCTGGGCAAGGAACTCCAAGATAGCAGACGTGGCTCTGATGTTCCCACTGGACATAAAAGTAGTCACAGTTAGCACAGGAGCCTTCAGTTGAGCCTCCTGGATTTCTCACCTAGAGTTGACATCTAATTTTACATGAGATCCAGGTACGTGGGATCTTAATACCATTTTTGCTAGCTGATTTTTACCTAAGTTTGAATTAAAGACTACATATAATGTGCCCCAGGGTTATAATTGGCAGCCTTGAGGGGTAAAATATCAAATAGGTAGTTTTCTTTCTTCCTTTTTTTGAAATGGGCAGCAAATAATTTTAAGATGGTCTTGGAACTGTCCAAAATAAAACCTGAGGACCGAAGAGTGGAGATAGGGAAATATCTATGGACTGGCATAGGAAGAACCCACATTCCTTTGGGAGGGAGAACAAAGTATAGTTCACGCCTGTCCTTGTGGTTGTGAAGAAGAGTTACCAGTAATAATATTGATCCAGACTGGTAATGAGCCAATATAGTAAAAGTGAATATTGGATATTCCAAAATAGCATTTCCAAATGTTATTTTATGACCCATTTTAGATTTAACTTGGCATTGAGTTTTTTGGTTCTGTTTTTTTTTAAGGCTATAAGGAGCTCTGGATTGGCAATTCAAGACCGCTAATTGTTCCATAGGATAAAGACGGGGCTGCCTGCTCCTGTAAAGATTTATAGTTTCAGAAATCCTATATACTATATAGGCCTGTTAGGAATCAGTCTGCTTGATAGCAGTGGGTTTGGTCTTGATTTTGAGCCTTAACAATCTTTGAAATATAACCAAAATAAACCAACCCTCTACTATCAAACTGATTCTGATTCATAGCACCCTGCCTAGGGTGTGTTTCTGAGTTAAGATCTGTGCAGGAGTAGAGCCTCTCTCCCGGAGAAAGACTGGTGGGTTGAACTGCTAGTCTTGCAATTAGCCCACTGCCAAATGTACAATACTAACAGGATTCCTTTTGAAATATGACCGGTATCCATATTTCCTTCATTGGAGGGAAAAAAAGAATAACAGTTAAGAAATTCCCTCTGGCCACAGATTTAGAAAGACTAGTGAACATATCAAATATCGATGTCAATAATATCTCTGGTACTATGATTTGCCTAGTATACCAGGTGGCTCCTAAAGGAGACATGTCAAAAAAGACAGACTTAGTCACCAAGAGACAACAGTGGTTAAGAGTATGGCAGAATGAGGCCTCTGCAGTTTCCTAAGGAGCCACAGTGGCATGGTGAGTAAGGCCATTGGCTGCCAACCAAAACATGTTGGGTTGTAATGTAATGTGCATGGTCGGCAGTTCAAAACTAGCAGCTCTGTGGGAGCACGACTGGGTCAACATTGATTCATGACAGCAAGTTTGGTTTCTTTAGTTTCCACCAGAGAAAGATGTTGCAGTCTACCCCACTACCTCCACCGCAGTGAAAATCCCAGGGGGCAGTGCTATAAATTGTAACTGACTCAATGGCAATGGGTAGGTATATCCCTTTGCCACTACTTAGCTTTTGTGACACAGAATGGGGTGGTGGTGGTGAATTTTCTTTGAATCTGCTTTAACATATGTAAAATGGAAACTTAACCAACCAACAGATTTATAAGAAGTTACAGAATGCCTGTAAAGCAAACAGGATAGTGTCTTGTACAACTCACATGATAGTTCCAATACCAAGGAGCAACATGCTTAGAGCGTAGGATATCGAGGAAGATATGAAATAAAGTTTGTTCAAATGTAAATTTATATATTCCTTTGGAGCAGAATCTGGCCTTTCTATCAAATTATCAAATGATATTATTACATTAAGGTGTTTAGTATTATAATAGAAATGTGGAAGCAAACTAAGTATGCCTCAAAAGAACAGAATCAGTTTTGCCCATATGATAAAACACTGGTATAGCTAAAAATGTTATCTATGTACAAATAAACAGGATAGCCAAGTATAAACTTTTAAAAAGCTGTAGATGTATATAGCATGAATCCAAGTTTATTCATATACAGAAAAATCTATACATATGTTAATAAAGGGGAATGGCAAGGAATAGAATTTCTTTTTACTTTGGAAAAGAAAATTGTTGTGGGTAATTTTATTTGTATTTTTCAAATCAGTAACAAAAACTTACACTAACATTTAGAAGAAATTCTTCAGAGGCCTTTGAAGGGTCTATACTCAGAGACAAATAGGTCTTAGTCCCCATTACTTACTGCATTTTGACAACACGTCACATCCAGATGGAGCGCAAGTAGAAAGAAAACCTTAGGTATGTGTTACTGTAAAGTCAACCTGAAAATGACTCACTGAAAATATTTTGTTGCTTGGGAGGTAAACTGCTACAAATTCCCATCATGCATTGATTTTATAATAAGATTGTTATTAGAGGTCTTACTAATAAAAAAAAAAGCACACTTTCAAATGTAGGTTAACGTGCTGTAAGTGTTTTGAATGAAATACATTACCAAGTTTGGTTCTTTCATCATCACCATTTTGGTCTTTGTTAACTTCTATCTGATGTATTAATTCTGCCTTTTCCTTTTCCAGTTGACTATTAGTTAATCTAGAACACAATGATAATACAGTGAATAAATAAAAAGATATCACTTCCCAGTTTAAGGGGGCATTTCTTCAGAACTATTGATGTGCAGTGCTTTGAATATTCTAATATTAATAAAGAGAAGCATTTATTTTTATTCTCAATGCTTTAATGAAGCCTCCCTCAGTGGAATAAAAATTATTGCTTTATTAATATTTACTCTTGCTGTTGCATACAGGGTCCCTATGAGTTGCAACTGATTCGATGGTCCCTGACAAACTGATGTACTTTAAACAAGTAGTTTTCTGTAAGAAAAGTCTAGTGAGACAGGTTACACAGACCCCTGGAATTAGATTTTTTTCCATCTCAGTAGTATTTGTCTCTAGGAATCTAACATTTAAAATATTCTATCCCAATAGTAAATTTAAACTAAATTACAAAGTGGAAAAATAATTATGATTTGGGTTTACCCATTTTCAGTATGAATTATGTAAAAGATACAGTGACTGGCATTAGACCCCTTGCCATTGAGTTGCTAAATACCCAGTGAGGCTATAAAGCAGCAAGGCTGAAAAATCCTAGTTACCAGCTGTAGTAAAATGTGATTACATTAAATGAGAAAGAGGACAATGAAGTAACGTACCTCAAAACTTGGAGCTCTTGTGTAAGGCCTTGTTCTGTCTTAGCGCTTTCAGGAACATTTTTGAGAATCTCAATCTTAAGAGCACAGAAAAGTTAGAAAAAGTTTCACACGGAAATTTGAGGTTTTATAAATACACATTTTCAATAAAGTATAAATATTAAAAGCTGAGCTTTAAGCACACATGCCTTACCATACAATCTAGCAATTGAACTCCTAGCTATTATATAATTGAAAATTTGAATGAAAAAAAAAATCTGCAGATGAATGTTGACAGCTGTTTATGAAACATACTGATGAAAACCAGACCCAACTAAGAAAGCAGTAGGTGACGATAATCCAATAACATCCGTACAATGGAGTAGGCAATGATCAAATGAACTAAGCTCTCATAAGATGGAACTTAACAATACCAATATGAAAAGCCAGACTGAGGTGGTGTAGGATTCCTACTCTATTAATAATCTGTAAAAGCCAAAGATCAGAAACTGAACAAAAGACGGTAAAGATGAATAGGTGAAGCACAAAGTAGTTTAGGGAAGTGAAATTATTTTGCATTACTACTGTAATAGTAAATATACATTGTATGATAGGAATATATGATAATGTGCTTCTTTAAAGACGTGCAGGCTTATAAGTAAGGGATTTTAAAATGTCCTACAGGGTTGCTATGAGTTGGAAGTGAGTTTGGTTTTAGAATAGAATATGCATTTGTTAAAACTGCAACACAGAGTGAACCTTAATATAAGATGGACTTCAATTAATACTATATCAATATTGGTTAATTTAACATACGAAGGAGTGCCCCCCAAAATAAGGATTTTTTTTAAAGCTATGTATTTAAACTTTTTAATAAAACAACTTTATATTCAAACTACTCTTCATTACGCTTAATACATTTGTGAAATCTGTGATTCCATTCTTGGAAATATTTTTCAAACTCATTTTTTGAATGGCTGACGGCAACCCAGCCCCCCGCCCCCCCTTTCTTTATTCACTTCTAGGCCATCAAATTGCTGTCCTTTCGTTTCCCTCTGCATTTGCAGGAACAAAAAGAAGTCACACAGAATGAGGTCACGTGAGTAAGGTGTGTGTGGGGCTAGAGAGACATGCTGTTTTTGCCCAAAACTGGCGCACTTAGATGGCTGCGTGAGCAGATGCATTGTCATGGTGGCAAAACCAGTCCCCTCTCTGCCACAAGTCAGGCGTTTTTTGTCGCACACTGTTATGCAATCTTTTCAGAACCTGTAAATAGAAAGCTGAGTAACAGCCTCATCTGGTGGAACAGACTCTAAATGTACTACGAGCCGATATTTTTGTTCTTTTGGGAAATTGACGGACATCCAGACAAGATTTGTCATGAATCGACATTTCGCTTTTTTGGAAATGAGAAAGCCCTTGTACACTTGAGTTTTTTCCCCATAGCCCTGTCCTTGTAAGCTGTGTTCAACATCACAACAGTTTATGCGGCATTTTCCGGAGCAGGAAACAAAATTTCGTAACTGCTCTCTTAAATTGGCCATCACAAAAAATGAGGTTTGAGTGAAACTGCTTTTATAAAAAATTCACTGTTAGCAGAGAGAACCTTCCCAAGTGATGCCACTGCACGCACTAACTCAGAGAAGGTGGCTCAATGCTCTCCTGGTGGGAAAAATGTGTACCACAAAAGCTCAGCTCTGCCCAGTGCATTCCATTGTTGTGTGTTAAATTTTGTTTTGTTTTTTTTTTTGGGGGGGGAGTGCTTCTTCATACACCGTGCAAATACAATATATTAGTAGAATAAAAAGAAGATGGTATGTAAGAAAAAAACGTGTACTTTCTAAGTAGTTTTTGTGTAAACCTACAACTGCTCTAACAATGCATTTAAAAACACATTGTACATTCTGGTAGTGTTTAATCACTATTCATTAGACAGTTAGCTTTACTACATTGCAATGCCTTAGGCACTGAGGGTTCAGTAGTAAACAAAATGGGCAAAAGTGCTACCCATATGCCCCTTACACAGATTGGGGTGTGTGTGTGTGGTAAATATATAAAGGACCTTGTGATGTTATATGATGTATTATGTAGGATGAGCTACCAAGAATGCTCCAGCAGGGCAGTGAATGGCGCTTTACACAATTGATGTGTGTATGGATTGGGATAAGAGTTGTATGAGCCCCTAATAAAATGTTTTAAAAAAAAAAGAATGCTCCAGGGGAAGGTGACAGATAGAGGCGGTACACAATGGTTAAGGATGACTTATCTAAGAAGCCTACATTCAGTCAGAGACATGAAGTAACGGAGTAAACTATGAGAATACTTGGGTGAATAGAACACATGAATGCATCTGGTTAACTGAAAGGACTACAGGTCAGTGAGGTTAAAATATTGTGATTGAGGGGAGAAGTAGTAGATGGGGGAAACCAGATGCCAGAAAAGTGTATAATTTTATTCCAGGGATATTGGGAGGTGCGGGTAGAGGGGGGAGGGGCACTAGAAGATTCTGGGATTGGAACTTTAATGATGTGCCTTAAAAAATTATTTGTTGAGAATATACACAGTAAAATATACATGAATTCAACAGTTTCCACATGTACCATATGGTGACACTGGTTAAAACATTCACCAAGTTGTCTAATCTTTCTAGCCCTCCTTTTCCGAGTCAGTCCTCCCCTCATTAACGAATGCACTGTCTGGTAACATTTGTATCTAATATTTACAATTACTCTTGTCAAGTCGATCCCATCTAGATAGTTTAAAAGAAAAATGCTTAAGGCAGATAATTTTTACTAGTTAAGCTAAACTATACATTAGCTTTCAGAAGGCTTCAGGGGCTACTTTTGGTGTAAGGTTTAATGATTATTTAAGGGTAATAGTTTCACCATTCATCCAACCTTCATGGCTCTAAGAAGTCTGGGGTCCATGAGAATTTGAAATTCTGTTCTGCCTTTCCCTCCTTTTGATCAAAGATTTTTCTAAAGAAGAATGGCAGTAATGTTAATAATGGTAGCCAGGAATCTTCTGATTTCACGGCAAAGACAGCAATTGTTTATGGAAGCAATTAACAACACATTCCATATACTAGTCCCGTTCCTGACTCTTCTTTATATTCTAAATGAATACAGAATAGCATTTGTATTTTGGGTGGCCACTCACAAACTTTTACAACCCCAAGCACTACACACTGAACAAGAAGTAGAAGTAAGCACTAAAACTTATTTTCATGAAGTTGCATGTGAGTCTTATACTGGGGCCATGCCAATCTCTGTATTGTCCCCATCTTGTATATTTGCTCTTGATTTGAACTCTGGTTTGCTTTACGTTTCAAAGGGTCATTTTGGTAACTACGTGGAGGACAGACTAGGCATAGTGAGCGGATGAAGATGAATGCAAAGACCGGTCGTGAAATGTTTGTAGTTCCGGTGTGAATTATAAAACCTTGACTAACACTGTGGTGGTGGAGGTGCGAAGAACTACTCAGGGTTGGGATATATTTTGAAACAGAACTGACATAATTTACTCTTGAAAAATATAATGGACTATGAGAGGAAGAAACACACGAGCCAATAATAACCTAAAGTTAGCTTAAAGAAATGGGTGAATAGATGCCATTAACTTAAGCATTTTAGAGCAATTAATTTAAATTACATGATAAAGCCAAGCAGTACTTTATGATATAACCCACTGTTTTATTACATAAATGAAAAGTACATTACTTACCTGTTGCTCAAGGTCTTCAGTGTATTTCTTAATTTTTTGCTCTCTATCTGCTGCTTCTCTTACAAGCTGTTTAAGATCAAGAATGCTTTGATTTTTTTGGTCAATATCAGTTTCCAATTCTTTCAATTTGGTTTCATACATTCTAAAATTATAAAGGAAAAATTGTGTAGACATGTAAATAATTTTCCCTCTAATTTAAACATCAATTCAAATAAGCACTTTAATAATTAGAATCTAACCAAAATGGGCTAACCATTTTGCTACATAATTATTTAGATTTAAAGGATGATAATAATAGTAAGGAATAACCATTGTTAATCAACAGGTGCAGTCGCATTGATTCTAACTTAAAGTGAATCTGTACAACAGAATGACACCATCTCATTCTTCAAGTTGCTGTGTCAATCCAGCATGACGTCTTTCTCCAGGGACTGGTTCTTCCTGAGACTGCCCATCGGATGTGAGATGAAGTCTCACTCTCTTTGCTTCTAAGGAACATTCTGACTATACTCTGTACACACAGGTTTGTGTTTTGTTCTGGCACTCCATGGCACATTTAATATTCTTTACCAACTTGAGTTTATAGGCATCAGTTCTTCAGTCTTACTCGCTGTCCAACTTTCAATGAAAATGTCCTGGGGTAGGGTCAGGAGCATGACTGAAAATGTCATGGCTATGGTCAAGACACCTTAGTCCTCAAAGTCATACGCTGACTCTGCAGCACGTTAAAGAGAGCTTGTGCAGCTCTGACTGCTGCTTCCATGGACACGGATTGCAGACTCGGGTAAAATCAGCAGACAGGTCAATGTAAATCAAGTATATTCCAAGGTTATAAACAAAGATGGAGCCTGAATTTGACTTACTTAAAAATGTAAACGTAACACATTTTCCCACTCACAAAATAAAATATGAAGTAGAATTAATCAGAATTCATCAAGAATCTGTCTTAATGGATAATGCTATGAGTATATTTAAAGGTGGCAAAGCATTTCTCTATCACACAGACAGAAAATATTGCAGTTTTGGAAAGGGAAAGGATCTCCCAACTGTGGGTAAGATAAACTGTTTATGATACAGGAGATATGAAGTTGGTGGGAGAATATTCCAGGGGATAAATTATGAAAGGGCAAACCAGAGGGATTGGAAATTTAATTTTTTAACCAGGAATTTTGAGTGATATCTGCATTTGGTACAAAATATGACAGAAGTTAATTTTTGAACATTTTGTCCTATGTGCTGGAGGAAACTAACAGTATTTTAAAATATAGATTAATTAAAGAATATAGTCTGAAGACTAAGTACATTATACAAACAGAACCACTTTTAGGAAAAAAATTCTGATAATATCAGAATGCTTCAAAGACTTGGGGGCGGGGGGAATCTATGATTTTTTATTTCCATTTTCCACAGACTTTTTAAAGCTCTCTCTTACACTGAACCAATTCATCTGATAAAGTATTATAAAATCTGAGAAATCTTGAAACGATACAACATGAAAATATACTCTCTGCTCTCTTTAAAGCAGACCTGAAGGCTCACTTTAAAAGGTAGAGGTAGAAGGTGAGGGAGAAAGGGGGCACAGATGACAAGGTCTACATATAACCTCCTCCCTGGGGGACGGAGAGCAGAGAAGTGGGTGAGAGGGAGACGGGAGGGGGGAAAAGGAGCTGATATCAAGGGCTCAAGTAGAAAGCAAATGTTTTGAGAATGATGGTGGCAACAAATGTACAAATGTGCTTGACACAATTGATGTATGTAAGGATTGTGATAAGAGTTGTACGAGCCTCCAATAAAATGATTTAAAAAATTCATCAAGCATGAAGCTTTAGTGCCTATGTAACATGTACTGAGTAAATATACATAAAACTAAAGAATTTCAAAATAATAGCAAATTCTCCCTGACTCCACATGTGCTTGCAGAAGGCTATGGAATATCATCTGATAACATTTCTGGCTGAGAGCATTACTCAATTCCAATAGAACAAAGGAAGAAATTCCTCCCCTCCATTATAATCTGCTCTTGTTATTTCATGTAACCCTCACTAAACCCTATTATATGATCACTGATTGAAAAAGGGAGGTCTTGAGGGGGTGGAAATGAACAAATCTGTCTTGGAAGAAGAATAGCCACAATGAATCTTATAAGCGAGGATGGCAAGACTGTCGAGTTTCGTGCTTGTTAAGGTCGAGAGTCCGTGACAAAGGAAGACCTTCGATGAGATGGAAGGGCAGACACAGTGGCTAAAACAATAGGATCAAGCACAGCAATGGTTATGAGAATGGTGCAGGAGGGACAATGCTTTCTTCTGGTGGACAAAGGATTTATGTAAGTTGGAAACAATGTGACAGAAGAAAGTAGATTCTGTTTAGTCCAGCTATATTAGGACAAAACGTAGGACATCTAGGCTGCCCTCTTATCTGCTTCGTTCGCCCTTCTCTTTTTCCCTTAGATTTGGCAGGGAGGGGCAAGTGTAGTATGGTGGGCCCACTGAGGGACCTCTGTAGCCTAACAGGCTTGAGGTGCCATCTAGTTTTAGTGCTGGTAGCTGCCATTCCATCCCCCATTAGGGCCACCCCCAACAGCAGGTGGGGCAGATGGACAGCTCAAAGACATCCAAGTGGACACATAATGTGTAGACATAAGGAACTCTATGAATATGTAACAGATGAGTGCTTGAAAAGAGAGAGAGCAGATATGCTGGAGTTGGTAAAACCATTAATTCCATGCAGGACGGCTTGAATGGAAAACCACATGGCCGAGGTCCAACTCATCTACAGCTTTCAGATGCCTAGAAGGAGCTGCTTAAAGTTGGAAATGAAAGTAAGGCCAGAGCCTTTAAATAACTCATCACAATCTTTAAATGAATCAAATCATGTCATATACTTTTAAAGTAAGGATGACAGAAACAGAACTGATTAAACTTTATACAAGTTTAAAGTATTTATTCCTACCTTGTAACAACTGATTTCCAGCTCTTGCTGTCAGCGCCTTCAAGCTGCGGACCTCTACTTTCTGCAAACTGTAACCTCTTACCAGTCTCCTCTAGTTGTACTGTCAACTTCTCATTCAATATTTCTAAGTTATTCTTGGCTATCCGTAATTTCTCTGCAGCTTCAGTTTCCTATCATTAAAAACTAATTAGTATATTGGGACAACATATAATAGTTTTTATGGACACAGTATATTCAAACTTATTATAAATTGAAAAAACAAAACAAAACAAAGTCTAAGTTCTACATTTTGATTAAAAAAATGCAATGTTCCCTGTACTATCTAAAAGGCAATATGGTCCTAATAATTAGAACAATAAATCATGAAAATGACTTTTGAAAATTAAATTCACAAGCTTTTTACTATAGTAGTTACTTTAATCTCTATCTGACTTTGTTTCCTCCTTAAAACTTTTAGAATAATGGGATATTATTCTGTTTTCACACATGTAAAAGATGCTTTGATCCCCCAATACATGACTTAGTTATATGCATAAACTATATTCAAATAACAGAAATCATTTCCAATATTAAATATTCATATTCAATGCAAAATATCACTATAGTTTTACCGTACATTAAGATTCTATTTCAATTAAATTCCATATAAATTGCCACACCAATTTGTGAAACATATAATTATCATTTCCAATTTTACAGGTAAGAAAATTGAGACACAGGAAAGTTAAGCAACGTTCCCTAGTTACCAGTAAGTAAGAGAGCTAGGATTTGAATTTCAGCTGTCCAGCTTCTACATTATACTGCCTCCAAATTTATTAATTTTTTATTATCATTAGCTAATGATGAAAGGCTGTGATCATAGCAGGAATAAAAACATAAATCCTAAATCTCCTTGATCTCTTCCTCTGGTAGACATGCTCATAAAGAATCTATTTCTCATCTTTTCCAAGATGTATTAATTACAATAAAATACAATCAGTAATAAAAGCCATACTTTTTTAAGTTCTTTACGAAGCCTCTCATTTTCAGCAACAATTTTCTCTGTGCCTTTGGTCTTAGACTCATAATGCATGCTCAACTTATGTCCAAAGTGAGCTTTAAGTTTTTCCAATTCAGACTAAATAATAATTAAAAAGAAATACAATTATCAAGAGGAGGGAAAAATGGAAGATGATCTTGTAAATTCACAAACATTAAATCAAAGTGGTTTTAAGAAACTATATTTAATAGGATTCTAATTAAAGTCTTCTTTTGAATACTGGGTATCTATATCAAAGGTTTTCAACCAGGGGTGCATATTAGAACGACAAACAAACAAATCAAATAACTTATAACACATATGCTGGGCTCCCCCGTAAAACAATCTAACCAATCTCAGAGTTGAGGTTCAGATATCTGCATTTTGTAAAAAGCGCCAACGGTGTCATTTTATGCTATTAGTTATGACAAAATAAAGAGAGCCAAGCAAAGCTAATCTGTAACAAAACTTGTCTACAGTAAACTTTTTTCTATATATGAAAATATTTACTGTATCCATTTAAACTCTTTATATTTTAATGGGTATGTTTTTTAAAAACGTCTAAAAAACTGTAATAGTGAAACATTCCCATGAATGACCATTAAAAAAAAAATTACCTTCAACTTTTCATTTTCTTGCTCAATATTAGCCATTTTCTCACTGGTTAGTATTCCTGATGCTTTTTTGAACTGCTCATTTTCTCTTTGGACTTTTTCAACTACTTTTTTCATTAAACCAATGGTTTTTTCTAATTCTGGGATTGTCTTCCCACTTCTACCAGACTTTAAAAAGAATACATTGTTAATTTTTTTTATAGCAACAAAAGTTTCATTACTATACTCATTGTTATTAATTTTTGCATTTAAAGGCAACACTTGTATTATTTCAGTTCATCTTAAAACAACCCTAGAACATAGGAATTACAACTCATACTTTCAATACAAGAAAATCAAAACTCAGGTAAACATGTTTGTTTTTGATCACTTGTGCGATCACGAGGTATTGAAGAGATCAGATATCAGGCATCACTAGAACAAAAAAATCACATTATTGTGAATGAGGGGGAGTGTGGAGTGGAGACCCAAAGCCCAGCTGTAGGCAATTGGACATCCCATTACAGAAGAGTGGCAGGGAGGAGATGAGTCAGTCAGGGTGCAGTGTAGCAACGATGAAACATACAACTTTCTTTTAGTTCTTAAATACTTCCTTCACCCTCCCCTCTCGCCCCCCCACTATCATGATCCCAATTCTACCTTACAAATTTGGCTAGACCAGAGGATGTACACTGGTACATATAGGAATTGGAAACATGGAATCCAGGACAGATAAATCCCTCAGGACCAGTGGTGTGAGTGGCGATACTGGAAGGGTGGAGGGAGGGTGGGGTGGAAAGGGAACCGATAACAAGGATCTACATATAACCTTCCTGGGGGACGGACAACAGAAAAGTGGGTGAAGGGAGACATTGAACAGTGTAAGATATGACAAAATAATAATTTATAAATTATCAAGGATTCATGAGGGAGGAAGGGGAAAAATGAGCTGATGCCAGGGGCTTAAATGGAGAGCAAATGTTTTCAGAATGATGAGAGCAATGAATGTACAAATATGCTTTTATGTATGGATTGTGATAAGAGTTGTATGAGCCCCCAATAAACTGATTTATAAATAAATAAAGAAAAAGAAAGAAAAAACTCAAAAGAGTATTCCCAAATGCAAGCCAAAAATAAATGATAGCCAAAGTAGAAGTATAACTAGCCTGGTTTCTGACTCAAATGGATACATCAAAGAATCTAGATATTTTATTTAGCTAATATTCATTCCAGAATACCAAAGCTTTCTCTATATGGAATAAAATAACACAAAAATTTTTCTTTCTAAAAAGCTGATGAGGTATCAAATTCTGGTTGCAGCTTAATAATGTTATGTATCCCTCAAAAGATACATTGTCATTCTCAACCCTACTACCTATAAATCTGGGTTCTTTGAAGACTTTATCAGTTAACATGGGCTCATTCCAGGGTAGGCTGGCTCTTAATTCAATTGTAGTCCTGTCTTTCTATAAATAGAAAAGACACAGACAGAGATACAGAATGAAAGGGAGCTGTACAAAGTTGCCACTAAAATTCAGGGTCTGCCCAGAAACACATGTAGTTATAAGAAGCTGGAAGAGCAAAGGAAAAGTCTTCCTTAGCTCACAGACAGCCTGGTGCTGTCCATGACCTGAATTTAGACTCCCAGCCTCGGATGGCGAAAGAAGATATTTCTGTTGCTTAAGGTTACCCTGTTTATAGTATTTTGTTACAGCATCTCTAGGAAATTAACATAGAGAGCCAAGATTCTCTAATACTACCAATTGCTTGGAAATTTAGTGTCTATTAAATATAAATAGAAAAGAACCTGAAATAAAACTCAATAAAAAACTGATGTAAAGATAACAACAAACATGAGTTACCAACTAATAAGTTACATATAATTTAAGAAAAAAAACAACTCAAGAGTTGCATTATCTGCTTTATTTTTAATCTGCTTCATTTTTTGCATTTTAAATAGTATTCACATTTAATATATCCTGCAAGTTAAAATGTTTACATATATGAAACAAATGTTATCAAGATAATTTTCTGAGTTATTTTCTAATAATACTCAACATTTCCATCAAGTTCATCATGTGTTTAGCATTATTATCTGAATGAGGACTTGTATTATGATGCCTTTATCACCCCTAACCAATATGAGGTTTACAGAAAGATAAATCTGCGGCTTTACCTTATGAGCAGCATTTATGAATTATAAAAAGGGAATACCATTGTCATCAGTGATCATGCCAGGCAGGTGAGCATCTCAGACTGCCGAATTGTTAGAACAAAGTGTTCTTGTGTTAGGGGAGTACTTGTGCAGGGGCCCACTGTCCATCTGTTTTCTTAATGCTCAACCTATAAATATATGTTCATAGATCTATTTCCCCCTCATCATATATAAATTTATTTACATCTTTATATGCCTGTATTTATATCTCTGACTACCCTTTGCCTCCTAGTTCTTTCCTCTGTTTCTTTGTACTTTCCTCTTGTCCCCCTATCATGTTCTGCCTTCATTTGGGTTTTAGGCATTCCTCTCGGTTACATTACCCTTGATCCAGCCCTGCAAGTCCTCCTGCACCCTCCTTGACATTGATTTTGGATCACTTTTTGTTCCCTTGTCCCTGTGCTTGTTAACACCCTCTTCCTTCCCCTACCCCCATGTTCCCCGTTGTTCTCTCCTCTGGCTTGTTTATTCTGCCTATCCCTTCCAGGTAGACATGCTATGTACCATCACCAGACTGAGTGCAACGA
>NW_022103898.1:41942220-41987200 GCF_000313985.2 Echinops telfairi | reverse complement strand
CCCCACTACCATGATCCCAATTCTACCTTACATATCCGGCTGGACTGGAGGATGTGTACTGGCACAGATAGGAACTGGAAATACAGTGAATCCAGGACAGATGAACTCCCCCAGGACCAGTGGAGAGAGTGGCGATAGCGGAAGGGTGGAGGGAAGGTGAGGGAGAAAAGGGGGAACAGATGACAAGGTCTACATATTGCCTCCTTCCTGGGGGACGGACAGCGGAGAAGTGGGTGAGGGAGACGTTGGATGGGGTAAGATATGATAAAGCAATAATAATTTATAAATTATCAAGGGTTCAGAGGAAGGGGGGAGCGGGGAAGGAGAGGGAAAAATGAGCTGACACCAAGGGCTCAAGTGGAAAGCGGGTGTCGTGAGAATGATGAAGTCAACATACGTACTAATGTGCTGGACACAAATGAAATACATATTGTGATGAGTTGCATGAGCCCCTAATAAAATGATTATTTAATTTTAAAAAAGGGAATACCAAATAAGATGAAAAGAAAAAGGAAGGAAAATAAGACAAAACAAAATAGAAAACACATTTATACTTAGAAAATGCCTGGATTGGCCCAACGAGCAGTAAGTAGTTCCCACAAAAGCAAACAAATTCATGGAAGTTAAATGTTTTTATGAAGGAATGCGCAATGAAAACAGGTGAAATAAAACGCCTATAAGATCTGACCTGATTAAGTAACTTGGAACACTGCATAAAGCACAGTGATATTTTACAATGTCTTTCTTGTTGCTATTGTTGGGACCACTGAGTGGAGCCACTCATAGAGGCTCATAGTACAACAGAAGAGCGACCCAGCACAGTGCCAGCCTGGCATTGTGCTTGAGCCCATCGATCCGCGGAAGTTGTCCTCTTCCTCGATGGCCATCTACTGTGGATGCTGCAGAAGAAAACCTGAATCCCAGGCACTAGTAATTGCACATACCTACTGTGATGACGGAGCCAGGTGGTCAAAAGCTTCCGCTGCACCATGGGAGAACGAGATGGATGACTGCTCCTGCACATCATTAGTCTCAGAAAACTCACCTAGCAGTTCTGCTCTGGCCCACGGGCACTACGCCTGGGAGTTGACTTGATGGCACTAGGCTAGCTGTCATGATACATCTTAACTTTTTCTCTCATTTTTGGATAATCACTTCTGAACCCAAAACATGTAGCATATCATATTGAATACTCACCCCTCTAACGTGACCAAGCTTCCGCTCAATTTCGTTTTTTTCTTTTTTAAGAAATTCACACATTTCCTTTAAATCTCTTACTTGATTCTAAGAGATAAAGCAAATACACGATTAACATAGCGACAGCCATTGAAAAAGAATGGTAAAACTTACTGAATGCTCTTTATTGGTACTTACAAGAATGGCCAATAAAAACAAAGTAAGCCCTAAACCAATAATTATTAAGGGAGCAAATTTGGTTTTCTACCTTTTTCTTCACAAGACATTATGGCAAATTAGATTTCTTACCTGTAATAAAATTAAATTTACCTTTAATCTTGGCAAATCTTTATTTGCTTGTTCAAGTTGAAATTTTAGTTCAACATTTTCAGATGACAGCTTCAAGTTTTCCTTCCGAAGCGCCTGTTCTCTTTGACAAGGATCATTGGACTCTATTCCTGAAGCCTTCAGGAAAATAAAGATTGGAATATTTTTAAGGTTTAATAAATGCCAAAAATGACATGTGTATGAACCATTGAAAGTAAAACTGAATGATCTGCTCTGTAAACTTTCATCTAATCCATAATAAGTTTAATATACATTATAACTTATTAAACTGCTATGTTTCTGATGTTCAACATTAAAAAAATTAATAAGTGAATAAAGGCCAGATAATATATACTGAATAGGAGAAATTACTGCAAAAGGAAACTTTAAAAAATAATTTTACTTTTGAGAAAGGATAGCAGAATATACACCTGTTCAGTAATTTATACATGTACACTTTCCACTCTCATCTGTCGGTCTGCTCTATGACAGGTTTGCATGCTGCTGTTATGCTGGTATTTCATGCTGCTATGCCTCTGGTATTTCAGATGCCAGCTGGGCCACCTCGAGTGGCAGGTTTTAGTGGACTTTCCATATTACGACAAGTTGTAAAAAGGACCTGGTGACCTACTTGTAAAAGGAAACTGGCCAGTGATCACCTTGTACATAATAGTACTCCAGGCAGTTTTGTTCTGTTGTACCCAGGCTGTTCCGAATCAGAACCAAGTTGACAGCACCTAAACACAGGACCCTTCAGTGAAACTGATTACGTTCTTTGAGTTGTACGACTATTCTCACCTCTTTTTCTGAGTGGTTCCTTTCTCATAACACAGACTTATTGTCCCCCCAATTTCCTAATCTAATCTTTGGCAAAAGAGCATAATGTGCAACATTCTTGACTGATGAAGATAAAATATTACTTGGTTTTAAGAAGTTACAGGATTTTTGTTTTAAGGTATAAAGATTATCTTAGGGTAACGGTTTCAGGGGTTCACCCAGCCGTCATGGTTCCCAAATATCTGGAATCCATTATAATTTTAAATTCTATTTTAGATTTCATCCCTTTTGGTCAAAGATTCTTCTACTAAAACTTGGATAAAAATAGTAGTGGTAGCTAGTCACCATCAAGCTCTATGATCTCATGGCAGAGGGAAATTTTTTTCTTAAAAGAAAATGCGGGAATTGGAAAGCCCTTCAGAAAAAAAAGAATATATGTGTTTGAATTATGGAACAAACATATCTGTCTTGAAGTACAATCAGTATGGTTCTTAGAAGCAAAGATAATGAGACTTTATCTCATGTCCTTTGGCTATGTTATCAGGAGAGGCCTTTTCACTGGAAAAGGACATCATGCCTGGTAAAGGGTGACTGAAAAAAAACAAAGACCCTTGATGAGATGGATTAATGCAGTCACTGTAACCATAGGCTCAAACTTAACAAAAAACGGTGAGGGTGGCAGTGGAGGGCCAGGATGGATGGAGGACCAGGCGGTGTTTCATTCTGTTGTCTATTGGGACACTGAATTGGAACAGACTAGACAGCACTTAACACGAATGAGAGAGCAACCATTAAAGATAATATAAACTATGGTTAGAATATAAAAGTTCCTGAGGGGAAAAAATGCAGTTTCAAAACAGAAAAGTCAAAAATGATTTTACACCCTCCACATATACTTTCATAATTACATACAATTTTATGGTGTTTCTTCCAGTCCAAAAAATAAACTGCCTCAAAAGGGCAAGATATGACAAAATAATAATTTATAAATTATCAAGGGCTCATGAGGGAGGGGGGAGCGGGGAGGGAGGGGAAAAATGAGGACCTAATGCCAGGGGCTTAAGTGGAGAGGAAGTGTTTTGAGAATGATGAGGGCAATGAATGTACAAATACACTTTACACAATTGATGTATGCATGGATTGTGATGAGAGTTGTATGAGCCCCTAATAAAAATGCTTAAAAAAAAAAAAGTTCCAGTCAAAAAGAACTGCCTGAACCTGTTCCTCCTTTAGAAAATTTTCCTTACTTCCTTGAGCCAAAGCAATCACTCACCTATATTTACATTTCTCTTGGCTAGACTACATCTTGGGTTATTATCTATGTACATTTTTAGTTCTCATTATAACCAACTAGTTCTCAACTCATTATAACCAACTAGTTCTCAAATAAGTTATTTGAAGAAATGTACTTGATAGCTTGTTTGATCCATTTTAGACTGCAGAAGTTAGTAGAACTCTTTAGTTCACTCATCATTGGCTTAGCTGGTTAGTACAGAAGTTTGAGTAACAGTTGTATTACCCAGTTGTCCTAGATTACAGAACCTCTCATTATTACAGACATGGTTCTACTTCAAGACAGATCTTGAAATGTTCTTGTTTATGATAAATGCAACTCCATTCCTCTTGAATTTTGTCTTTCTTGGCACAGTAACCCATGACGGTCTAATGCACAATGGCCAATACCAGTCCATTTCAGTTCACTGATGCCTAGGAAATTGATCTTTATTGTCTTGCATTTTTGATGACTTTCAATTTCCCCAAATTCATACTTTGTACATCACGTGTTCTGATTAATAATGGATGTATTCAGCTGTTTCTTTCATTTTGCATCATATTCCATCAGCAAATGAAGGTCTTCATCAGGCGTCCTCAAACTACGGCCCGCAGGCCACATGCGGCCCACCGAGGACATTTACCTGGCCTGCCAGGTGTTTTTGCCCTGTTTTGTTTTTTACTTCTAAATAAGATATGTGCAGTGTGCATAGGAATTTGTTCATAGTTTTTTTTTTTAAACTATAGTCCAGCCCTCCAACGGGTCTGAGGGACAGTGAACTGGCTCCCTGTTTAAAAAGTTCGAGGACCCCTGGATCATTAAGGTCAGCTTTATTTTGAAGAGGCAGATCTTTCCCAGTGATATTTTGAGTGTGTTCCCACCTGAAGGGCTCATCTTCTGGCCCAATGTACGGCAATTTCCCACTGGTACTTAAGACAGTCAGAAGTGAACCACTTATCCTTGTTTCCTAGTCTGTTCTAAGCCTGGAAACTTGCTGAATGAAACCTCTTCACCATGGGTGACCATGCTGGTATTTGAAATATTGGTAATATAGCTTCCAACAATATAGCAATAGGCAAGCCACCACAGGAAGAGAAACTGAGAGATGACTGGTGCTGTCTTAAGTAGTTTGGTATTACACAAGAAAGGATTTAAAGCAGTTAATATACAATAGAACCTACTAAGAATAAAAACCAAATTTACTGTATTAATAATATTGAAGGGAAAAAATTCTTGACCAAATAAAAGAAGTCACTAATTTCACTCCTGTCTTATAAATTATAAGAGGAAAAGTAAAAAAGGGGTGGGAGGGAAATGGACACTTACCAAAAGCCTAGAATCTGCACCTTTTGACAACTGTTTCTCTAGAGCATGGAGTTTTTCTTGGAGATATCTGTTTTGTAATTGTAAATCTTCTATCACACAGTCACGAGGAAGAGCTTGTTGGGTCCTATAAACAACCACAGACGCTTTACTGTAAGAACTTCAATTATTTCCCATTTTGGTGTATTGAAACATGGAGGAGGAAAAGGAATTAAGAATTTTATAACAATATACTGTACAAGGTTTATAAAATCCTCACAACTGAACCAATAGGTAACATTGTGAGAAACAGAGAAAAGGATTTTGTCTCGCTTGGATCCACAATCAGTGTTCAGGGAAGCAGCAGTCAAGAGATCAAAGAACACATTGCATTGGGTAAATCTGCTTCTCTAGACGACTTCTTGTGTTGAAAAGCAAAGATGTTACTAGAAGGAATAGGTGTGCCTGATCCAGACCATGGTATGTTCAACTGCCCTACACGCATGTGAAAGTTGGACATTGATTAAGGAAGACTGAAGAAGAAGGGATGCATTTAAAATATGATGTTAACAACGAATTTTTCCAAAAGAATTAACTGCCAAAAGAATAAGCAAATCTGTCTAGGAAGAAGGACAGCTAGAATGCTCCTTAGAAGCAAGGATGACAAGACCACATCTCACCTACTTTGGCCGTGTTATCAGGAGTGACCAGTCCCTGGAACAGGACATTAATGTGTGGTAGTGAGGCAGCAAAAACAAAAAGAATTTTGACAGAGTGGTTGCTACAATGGACTAAAACATAAGAAGAACTGTGAGGGGGTGTGAGAGTGGGTGATGTTTTGTTCGGTTGTACATAGGGACACAATCAGAACTGACTCAACAGCACTTAACAGCAAAGATGACTGAAATTTAATACCAAATACTGACCAAGTTGTGGAACAATCAGAATTGGCATCTACTGCTAGGAGGTTAGCCATTATGAAACTGTCTTGTATTATCTTCTAATATCATAAATCATACAACCTAATTCTACTTCTTGGTCGTCTCACAAGAGAAACGTACCCATAAATGCATCAAAAGACAAAAGCAAGCCTGTTCACGACCATGCTATATTCCTCAGAGTCAAACACCTGAAACAAACCAATGTTCACCAACACTCAGTCAGACTCACGGCCACTGAGTCATTTTGACCCAGGGTTACCCTCCAGGACAGGGTAGAGCTGCCCCTCGGGGTTTCCAAGACTAATTCTTTTTAGAAGTAGCTGGCGGATTTGAACTACTGACCCAGTGGTTAGTAGCCCAATGAGTACCCATTATGCCACTACGGCTCATCAATATTAGAATGGATAAAGTAGGGATGTATTCATAATGTACACTATGCAATGATGTAAATGAATAAACTCAGCATAGTTAAGTCTCCAAATCATAATATTTAATTAAACCTAGTAAAAAAAAACCACATTAATTTTGATTTCATAAAATTTTCATAAAAATTAATTGGCAAAATCAATGAATGATGTTGGGTGTTTATTAACTTTGGAGAAAGGTCCAAACACATAAACCCCCCTGCCATCAAGTCAATACCAACTCCTAGTGGCCACGTAAGACAGGGGAGAACAGCTCTTTGACATTCCGAGACTGGAGCTCCTCACAGCAGAAAGGCCCGTCTTTCTCCTGCAGAGCAGCTGGGACTTTCAAACTCCTGACCGTGCCGATCGCAGCCCAACATATAACCACCACCCGACCAGGGCTCCAGAGAGCAATCTGTTGACCAAGTAATACGTTCCATTGGTGTTAAATAACCTATTCATGTTTAGGACATTGGCATTTTTTCTGAATACACACGAGGGGGTTACCCCTAAGAAACAGAAAAAAACTGGGTGGTGGTTTTGTAGGATGAAAATGTATACTTGTAGTGCATTTGGAGTTTGTTCCACTAGGTCAGACTGTTAATCAAGCTTTCTGTTTCGAGGTTCTGAAAAAAATTGCAAAACAGTGTGCAACAAAAAGGCCCGAGTTGTGGAGACAGGGTACTGGCTTTTCCACCACCACAATGTACCGTACCTGTTCACACAGCTCTCTCAATGTGCTAGTTGTTGGCAAAAAACCAGCACACCTTTCTTGCCTCATGCACCTGACTCATCTGACCTCACTCCATGTGAATTCTTTTTGCTTCTGTGAATGAAAAAGGACACGAACGAGCAGCGATTTGACAACATAGAAGAGGTAAATAAGGAAATGAGGGAGATGCTGTCAGCCATCCAACAGATGAGTTTGAAACATGTTTCCAAGAATGGGATCGCGGATTTGATAAATGTGTTAAGTGCGATGGAGAGCACTTTGTTGATTAAGGTGGTTTTGCAAAATTTAAATACATACCGGTAGCTTTGAAAAAAAAATCAGGTTTTTTTTTTCCGGAGGGGGGTATCCGCTCGCATACTCATAAAAAGAGTTTATCCAAAAAAGGAATGAAGTGTTAGTATCACCAAAGACACAAATATAGAAAGAATGGTTGGAAAATTTAGAGGAAATGTTGAGGACCTAGAGATGTTAAATGTTACAAGCTCAATATGAATAGCCAAAAACAAACATCACTTGTACGAGCCCCCAATAAAATGATTTTAAAAAAAATCACACAAATGCATACTGTATTAAGAAAATATTACTAAACTAAGTGTGGGATGTTATCCTAAAATGGATACTATATATTGATCAAATCAGATCTGGAACACAGCATTCAATTAGATAATTATATTTTAAAGAGACACTAATAAAGTTATAAAGCTAATTTAAAAATTTTAATGAGTAAAATTTACCATGTTTTCCTCATTATATATGGAGAGGACATTCCATGTGATACCTTACCTCATATATGTTATGTCACTTTCTAACTCAAGATTTCTCTTTCTCAGTTCTTCTAATTCTTTTTCTGACTCCAATGCTCGCACTCCCAAAACCTGATCAACAGTCAAGCCAGTTGTTTTTAGTTTCCTCTGCAAAGTCAGTTTTTCTTTATCAGCTCTATGGGATTTCAGATATAAGCATGAAAAGGACACACTTCACTATTAAGTTTGTGCAATTTACTAATGTATAGCTTATTCAATACCAGATCACTATATGGTAGATCTTCTGAATCCTCTGAACTAATTTATATTAAAACATAGGAAGCTCCAATTGTAATTCTTCAAATATATTTAAAACATTTCAAAGAACACAAAAATTAGTGGACCATAGGCTATAATTGGAAATTAAAAGCAGATCTTTTCTCACATTATAAAATAAGATAAAACTCTACAACTTCAAGGTAAATAAAACTAGACCTTATACATAATTAGTTTTATAAAGAAATGTACACTCACTTGGCAAAAAGATCCTTCAGAGTACTTAACTGTTTTGTTAGAGTATAGATTTCTCCCTCTTTCTCTTTTAATTTATTTCGAATTCCCTCTACTTTGGTTTGCCATTTTTTACCTTCTTCCCACCGAATTAATTCCTCTTTAGCACTCTGTAAGCAATAACAAAGAAAAAAACTGCTAGCATTATTTAAAATTACATTTTATAACTTATTTATCAATTATAATATATACTGAATAAGGTAAACTAATGCTTCCTAGAAAATATGTTAATCTAATTGTCAAAATAATCTTGGCAAATAGATAATGTAGATAGTATTACTTCTATCTTAACTACTTATTAATTTAGTGTATCACTTTTCAGTCTATTAGTCACTATGCTTCTTCACAGACAAGGAGCCTGGGGGAGTAGTTGTGATACACTGGGCTGCAATCCACGAGGTCAGTAATTTGAAACCACCAGCCACTCAAGGGAGAAAGAAAGGGCTGGCTTTCTATTCCCATAAACAATGGCAGTCTTGGAAACTCACAGGCAGCTCTAGCCTGCTCTATAGGGTGGCTGCGAATCACAACTGACTAGATGGCAGTGAGTTTGGTTTTTGGACTTTTCTTTCCGTACCTTTTCTTTCATAGGTTTTAAGTCAACCTCATCCATCTTTCTTTCAAGCTGACTTTCTAGCTTTTTAATTTTCTTTTGGAGTTCTTCAATTAAGCCTTGTTTATTATCAAGCAGAAGTTTTCCCTGAAAAATATATAAGTATCTTTACATACTAATAGGAAAATCAAACAAAATATACAGTTAACATTCCTTTAACAGAAACTTTCTGAGGGTACCAACAGACATGTTTTTAGACATTATTAATATATAAATATAAAATGACAATAGTTTCTATCCTTTAGTAAGATACAATAGATTTCACTGATAGTTATATCAGAATCATTTGAAAGTCAGTTTCAGCAAACATTATAGATAAAATTTAAAAATTGGAATAAAGTTCTACCTATCATTTATAAATCAAAGACATTAGCTGAATTAAATATGAAATTACCTGTAATCCACTGGTTAGTCTTTTAATTTGCCTTTTTAGTTCATCATTCTCCTGATCGACTCCATCTTTTTCTCTAAGTATTTTATTATATGCTTTTTGTTTCTTTTGCAATTCATTGTTTAAGTCATTCACATTATCAGCAAGGGTGTTTTCTCTATTCTTACTTGTTTTAAGTGATTCTTTCATTTTTAAAAGATTTTCATTTAAATCTTCAATTTGTAACTAATAAGAGAGACAGATTTTACTCATGAGTCTTCCACATTTATCAATGACAAAAGCAAGATACAATAGAAAGTATTAACCATCAATCTTTGTTAAAAAAAGAAAATTTTAAGCTAAAGTTTTGTTACATGAAAAAACAACATTTGTTTTTCCATCTTTACAATCAATGAACCATGTGCACATTGAGGGCACCAAAAAAAAAAAAAGATATTACCCTTAATGAAAACCTAACAAAATTTTAATCATGTGAACAAAAGTTTTTATTATGGCTGAATTAATAAGCTAAAGAAATACTCAGGAACAACACGCTATAGTACTTTGTGTGTTGGTGCTCACCTTCAGTTCTCTAGTGTGGCGGTCAACAACCTGTTGGACATTGAGATTTGCTTCTTTTTGAGAAGTTGCAGAAATAATACGTTCTTCAGCCGCTGCTGTCATATCTGCCCGAAGTTCCAAAAGTGCTCGACTAAGTGCCTAAAAATCATATTATAAATTTGAACAAATTGATATTTTAAAAGGAAATTATAAAAATAAGCAAGCTTTATAGCTTAATATATTTTCCTAAAACATAGCAGTGAACCAAATTAGAAAATTAAGTTTTCAAATTAATTTCTTTTAATAATTGGGCTTAATTCTTTCCAAATTGGCACTGAGAATTCAAAATTTTTACAATAAGGATTTTGAGAACCCAGCATTAAATGTAACAATTTGTATTAAAATATTAAGCATATTTTATTTTCCAATAGGCAATTTTAGATATTTATCTATATTCTTTTATTTAAAATTAATAGAATTTAAGGCACAAGGAAAGTTATAGAATTGGAAGAGGTATACGATTTGCCAACAATGTTAAAAGATATTTAAGAAAAATACAATACCTTTTAAAACAATGTAAGAATATAATATTTAGCATAAATTAAGAAATCAAAGAGATTCGCTGGCCATCTCCTTTCTACAAGACAATCTTTGTGACTCACTTCTTTATTCTCTTTTCTTCATGATTGTTGTTAGTTGTCAGTGAATGGGCCTTAAGCCCATGATGGCCCCATTCACAGAAGAATAACATTGCTTCCTAACCCGGTGTCTCCTCCATGATCATTTGCAGATGGGATCACTGTGATCCACTGAGTTTACATTTTAAGAAACAGATTACTAAATTTTTCTTCCTAATCTGTCTTTGTCTGGGTGCTCTGCTGAAACCTGATCAGCATCCTTTCCACATGTAAGCCTCTCCTGGTAGTTAGGGATATGAGGTTTGTTGGTAAATAACTGAAACCAGATCTCCTTCATGGAAGTTAAGACTTCTATCATTACCATCAAGCTGATTGTAGATTCTGAATCACAGTGACTGCCTTTGTGGGTTTCAGAGTCTAACTGCTCACAGAAGCAGAAAGCTTTGTCTCTCCCAATGAGCCCCAGGTGGTGTCAAACTGCTGACCTTGCAGTTACATAATTTTCTCCTCTTTACTACTGGGATTTTAAACTATAGTTACTGGTGGTATACTATTTTGAAATTTGGGGGCAATAGGAAAGAGAAGATTATGTAATTAAGTTTTCCCTGCATTTGCTCCAGGTAACACACAAGTCAGATGAATGCCAAACAACATAAAAACAAAACTTGGAATACATTTACACTTATAAAAAACAATCAATAAACTTGCTTAAAAGTATTATGTGGAGGGCTCTGATTAATGGGATTAGATAGGTTTATACATTTTATCACAACACTGCCATCTTTTCATATGCACACACAGTCTCTGAAAAGAAGCTGTATGTCATCAAGTTGGTGCTGACTCAGGGCCACCCTGGGGGTCCTGGCAGAAATGCTTCCGAGGTTTCCAGGCTGGCCCTGCAATGGGGACAGAACAGGTCCTTTCTCTCACAGAGCCACTGCGTTTGAAATGCTAACCTTCCAATTCACAACCAGCTGCTAAATCATCGTGGCATCTTATAAAAGCACTCTACCACACATAGTTTCTACACGTTGATAACATTTAGCTGTTACTTACTTTCTGTTGCTTCTCTTTCAAGGCCAATTGGCTTTTTAGCCGTTCTACTAGATTTCTCATTGTAGTTGTGGGAGCTCTAGAATTGGCTTCTTTTTGAGCCTGAATTTCAGATTTTAAACTCTGTGATTCCTTTTGTGACTGAGCCAGTAGGGACTTTAAATTTTCCACTTCTGTTTTCACTTTTTTAACTTCATCTGCATGGTTTACTTGGAGTCTAATATAAGCAAACAAATGTATTCAACAGAGTAGCACTTAATATTTTTAACTGACACAAATTTTATAAATAATAACTATTAGATGCTAAATATCTTCACAATCTAAATCTTGATGAAAACACCAAAATCTAAAAAAAATTCCACAATTCCTTTCTTGACTTAACGATTCTTAAGCTTAGCATAAAATAAACTTTTCCTTTCTTCTAGTTTTGTCTACTTTTTAAAATTATTGCATTTTGTGACTTATAAAGAAGATATCACTTTCAGCAATACTGCTTCAGTAAGTTGTTACCTCTCCTACATCAAGGTCTCCCAACCATGGCACTGTTGACATTTCTGACAAAACAATTTCCTGTTGTTAGAGGTTGCCCTACACATAAAGATGTGTAGTCTCTACCCATCACATGCCAGTAGCATTCCCTAATACTGAGAATAAAACTGTCTCCAGATGTTGTCTAATATCCCCTCAAGGGCAAAATACCCTGGTCAAGAACCATCACTCTATATTGACATAAGACTGAATATAAACTTTGACAGATGTCACTTGCATTAATTTGTAATTCCAAAGCCATTACTACTATGCCAATATGCATACACACACACACACACACACACACACACACAGAAATGGATACCAGGAAAACTTATTTTTTCAATTGATAACTAGTACTCATTAAGCATTAATCAATCTGATAATTTAAACTACGTCTAGGTCTCTGGATATACAGACAGTGGATCAGTAAGTTCATCAACATGCAGAAGTGAATTAGTAAACTTTGACTAATAAGGTGAAGATTGTCCTAAATCATGAATAAATGCTAAACTGGGTCTTGTTACTTATAGTCAAAAATTGAAGGCTAATTTGAAATCATTTTGAAATTAATGAAACAATCAGTCTCCTAATGTATTAAAATATGTATTAAATAGATGTATTAAAATATATATGCCAATGTCAATACAGAAAATATAAGTAATAGTATAATCTTAAGGTTTAAATAACATACTAAGGTGAAAACCAACTTCAAATATTTCATGTGGTTAAAAAATAAAATTAATAAAGATGTTCTTCCTATATCTAGGTGTTAGATAGAAAAACACAAGTACATTTACATTGTAAAACACGGCAAGAAATCATTACACCAAAAATAAAATCTCATGAAATAACTCAATACTGTAGAATAACGACTAAAACTGTTAACATGCTACTGCTAAACCAGGTTAATTTTAGAGAATTATTTCTTAAAATTAGCATATCTTATATAAAGCAAAAATAGGGTTACTTTAGCCAGAAGCATCTTGAACAAGGAGTGAAAATTCAAAGGAATAAAAAGGGCTTTAGAATTTAGATCGATGTGTTAAGTAGTTCAATTTTCTCAATTTTCAGATAAGAAAATTAAGGTTCACAGACACATTTCTATAATGATTCTAAAATGAACTAGTGTTTAAAATCTATGCTCTAATACTTTGATTAAGCAACATTTAGAATCTGTAATATAAAGAATGTTGTTTAATACTCAATAATCCTAATGGTTAATAACAAAATATAGCCAAGTTTTCAAGAGCAAATATTTACTGAGCCTCCACTGTGCCTGTGTTATAGGTGTATGTATTACATATCAATAAATTAAAAAATTACATTTAAATGTTACTTTATAATTTTCAAATTATATTCATAGACAGTACCATTTAGTTTTCACAGAATAACCTGAAAGAACAGGGAGAGTATTGTTATTTCAACTTTATACCTGATGAAGCCGAAACTTAGAAAGGGCTAAGAACCTGATGAGCTGAACCTGACACATTAGTGACTTGTTAGTGACAGCCTGGTGAGCTTCTGAGACTAAAAATCCCCATCTTTCTCCCAACGAGCCACTAGTGGTTTCAAACTGCAGACCATGTGGATGGTAGCCCAACTCCTAGCCACTATGCCATCAGGGCTCCTTAAAAAAACCTGATACAAGATAAAAATAACGCTGCTGATTTATTGGGAAACTGCTGTCAAAAACCTCTTTGAAGTTTTTAAAAGCAAAGATGCCATCGTTTAGACTTGAAGTATGTCTGACCCCAACCATGGTATTTTCAATAGCCTCACATGCATGCTAACACTGCATGAATACGGGAGAGAGAAGAACTGACACCTCTCAATGGAGGTGTTGGCAAAGCCAAAAACATTGAAAGTACCATGGGCTGCCAGAAGAATGAACAAGTCTGCCTTTTCAGTTCAGCCAGAATCCTCCTTAAAAGCAAGGACAGCCAGGCTTTATGTCCTGCGCTTCGGCTGTCTTGTCGGGACAGGTCATAGCTAGAGAAGGACAGCATGTCTGATAAAGTGGAGAGTCGGCACCAAGGCAGAAGGCCCTCAGTGAGAGGGACTGACACAGCGGCTCCAACAATGGGCTCCAACATAGCACCACTTGTGAGGATGGTGCAGGTTGAGGCCGCGTTTCTGCTGGGTGTAGCTCCCTCTGAGTGGGGATGAACTTGACTATACTTAGACAACAGGAGAAATAGGATTAGGAAGGCTCTGTCTCAGCCAAGAGACCACAGACATCATAAAAGCAGCTACAACAAATTTTCTGAAACCACACTAGAGAACATATGCATGCTTTTAAAACTGCTTTCCAAATTTTTAACACTTCTTCCTCCATGTTTCAAGGTGTGTCGCTTGCTCTATTCTTACAGGAGTGACTTTTGCAGCCAGGAATGCGGTTAAGCTAGTGACACTGAGTGCCAGCATCAGGGTCAGCGGAAAGGTAGTGACATGAGAACAGAAGGTGTTTTTAAGAACACTGTGATCTCCTTCAAGCCGGGGAAGGTGCTTGAAACCACAGGAGACAACCAGAAAGTGAAGCGCACCAGAACATTAAGCAGTCACTCAATGATTCAGATCCAAAATTGGCTCGGCAAAGAGACAAGACAAATTGTAGATGGAAAAATGGTAGTGGAATGTTACACAAATAAGTTGTTCGTACTACTCCACAAGAAAGGTGAGAAGAAAGTGTCTACATTTATAACTTGCTCACTAACAGGAAAATTGTACTTAAAAAAAGATATGCCTCCAGGCCAGTATTTTTAAACAAAGTTCAATATACATTTGCTCAATAAAAGCATCACATGTAGTGCAAAAAACAAGCAGAAAAAGGTCTGCTTGTCAGACTGACTAGGTTAAAATGTGGCTCTTTTACCCCCTCTTGGACAAGTTACTGAGCCTTTTTGTGGCTTGGGTTCCTCTCTAGAAAATGTAGAAAATAATAACCTATGTCCTAAGTTGTCATGACAAAAATAATGCAGTAATATATGAACATGCTTGGAATAGTGCCTGGCACAGCAAACACTTACATTTAGTATTCACTTATCATCATTACTATTGGTCTACTATAATACCAAAACATTTCTCAGGCTTACTTTACTTTCACATTTTCAAATTCTTTGACTTTTAGTGCAGTGACTTCTTTTTGTCTCTCTAAGTCTTGTGACACTTGCTTCAGTTTGATCAAAAGTGAAGAGAGAGAATCATCCTGCTCTGCTACTGTCTGCTCCATCTCAGCCAGACGAATAAAATGCTTGTTGGTGGGGACTGCAACAGGAGGTTGTTTCATTAAGTCCTATGAAATATGAATAGATCAGCCATGGGCATGTAGAACTCAATGCTATCTTATATTTAACTTGGCTCATCAAATGGTGAAAACGTATTATCTCACCTGAAATGTACTAAGCAATGAAGGTTTAAGTAAAACGGAATATTTGGCAATGCAGGCTTTATTCTTGGCATTCTAGTATCTAGCAAAATACTTACATGTAGAAGGTTTATTTAATTGGTTAAAAACCAATAAATGCTTATTTAAGAATTAATGAGTTAAAAGTTACACGAGTTAAGACATGAAAGGTCATTTCACATATACAGATCAGAAAGTTTAAAAGCAGTAAGGTTTACTCAAATAAAGCAACCAGTTAGCTGTTGGTAAAACATATAACACGTGTAATTTGAAGAAGATTGAGATCAGACCATGAAAAGTTGTGAGTTCCCACTAGGGAATCTGAAAATGAATCTGCAGACAGACAATGGTGAGTTATGGGAGGCCTGGATTTAGGGAGTGGAAAGTCAGGGTTGTGCTTTCAGAAGATTGTCATGGCAGCCTATCAGACGCCAATGTTTTATACATAAAAGAAGAAAGATTTTATATGGTCTCAAAAAACATGACATGGCAGGATCTGGCAACCATTTTCTGGGTGAAGTTAGTTGATCACAAAAGGGCAAACAGTGTGAGATCCCTGCTGCAGGATGGGAGCAGGCTCGGGCTTTCAGGACATCCAGTCTGCTGGCCAGGGCGGCCTGGCGGCGCAGTAGTTGAGCCTGACAGTTGCCGACGAACCAGACAGGCACCACCCTTTCTACGCGTGTATCCTGAAGGCTACTTTGGCAGAGGGGTCCTCACTTCAGCTGGGCTCAGATTTTTGAGAGGGGGAGGGGAGGATGACTGCTTACTGGCTGATAGAGATCCCTCCAGACTGGCAGACATTCTATCAGAGTGATGAGAGCTACTGATGGGAAAGGGAGCATACCCTTGTGGAAAGACAAGTGCACAGCTATTAGTAGAAAAGAAGGAGGACCAATTTCCGAGTGGAGAAAAAAAATGACTAACAATACTTTTCAGGACCCCAAAGGTGGAGTATGCCTAGTAACATGCTCCGAATAAGCCACATCCGTCCACATTTCTGTACACACCCTGGCGGCCCAGGCCATGTACCATAGAACACTGGGACATTGGATCCTGGATCTTCAAGGCACACGGCGTGCTCCAAAAGCCCTAACAAGTGATGTGATGTGGAAACTCAACTAGGTGAACTAGACTCTACCTCATACACTCCTGCAATCTGAGGACTCAAGACGGGAAATTCACATGGTGTGAAAAAGCAGAAGACAGCTATACCCAGTGTTGAACTGTCAGTAGGAAGACTATCATTTACTTATTACTTCAATGTCCTACTTGCCCTATTAAGATATGTATTATTCTGTCAGTCCTGTGGCTGACATTGTCAGCAAATATTATTTTAAGTTTTGCCTAACCACCAATTCCCATTGTTTGTGCAAATAGCATCCAATCACATAAAGATTTATTCTGTACAAGTGAATAATCCAGGTTTGTCAATATGTGTTAGTCTACCCTTACTCAATCTCTCATAATGTTTGGAAATGAATACCATGAGCTAATCAATGACACGATAAACAGAAGATCCTTGTGCTCTAGAAGGTAATCAATAAGATTCTCTAACCTAAGACAAACAGGCAGATAAAAAACACAGAAGATTCAGGAATAAATTATGGGCTCGCATTTACTCCTACTTCCATTCTAAGAACAATGAATTCTTTTGACAAGGTCCTGCTACACGCTTGCCCTCACGAAGGAAGCACAAGAAGATACGGGTGCTTGAGCGTGCTATGAGAGAGAATAGTGCTGGGGGCCTCACAGGTTTATTTCCAAACAAGCAGACAGCTAACTGAGAGGTGGAAGAAGCACACCAACATCCACGATCCAAGGATTGTAAATTGTATAATCCAAATCCACATGAGAATAGTATCAGAGCTTAAATTATGAGATTCTGGAGTGCAGAAGGCTATAGAAGTTAGTGGAAGTCCAAAATACACTTACAAGATCTACACAGGGAATAAGCCTCCAGTGATTTCCTTCTAACTATAATTGAGGGATGGGAATAATCTGGTTATTAGAGTCTTGGAGAGATGACTATGGTATATTAAAATGATACATCTGACTTGAATGGTTAAAACTTTGTCCCATGAGCTCCCTTCTGATACACTTTGTGCATCGCCTGGTTTTTAATATTTTCTGTGTGTTTGTTTTTTCCACATATTAGGGTTAATCTTTTGTTATATTTTGTTGGTCCTGTGGGAAGCCGTCTTGACTCTTTGCCATGCGTGTTTGAATGTTTTTCAGTACATGAAACCCAGGAGGGATGAATCTACAGAGACGACGACTATCATAAGGGCTCCTGGCGGGTATGGCAGAAGAAATGGGGAAAGGAGCTCTGTGAAGGAGTTCCAGAAGAAAATGTTTTGAAACTGATTTTGGTAGCAATTGAACAACACTGCTTTATATGAGTACATGAGGGAATGATATGATGTCTGGATTAGCTCCTAATAAAATGTTTTTTGAAAAAAAAAAAAGGATCAATAGAGATGATAGAGAACAGAGGAATCCCTAAGACAAACATTCTGAGATACCATTTTAACCAAGAAGTGAAGCCACCCCAGAGGTCACCCTTCAACCAAATAAAAGATGAGGGTATAAAATAAACAATAGCATTCATGAGGAATGTTCTCATAGAACAATCAAGTACAGGAGAACCACCAGGCAGTGTTTGGCCAACAGTACATAGGAGACGGCCAGGTGGGATGGAAACTGAGAACGCGTGGTGAAAGTGGGAGAGTACTCAGACACTGCAAACGTAGCAGCCATCCCCAGGGAACAAGCAACAAACTCACAATTTGTTCCTTGCCCCGGAAAATATCAAAGAGATTACTGAATGGGAAACTAACTTGCTGTGAGTTCTTTCACCTAAAACATAGTACAATGTTTAATATAAAAGCAGTAAGTAATTAGAACACAGTTCTTAAATACTTACCCAAGCTGTTTGTTTGAATTTATTGAGTGAACTATCAGCCTGTAGTTCTAATTTATGATGAAGAGAATGAAGATCTTCTTCATGTTTTTTAACAATTTCTCTTTGCTCCTGTTTTACAACAAATCAAAGTGTACCTTAAATTATGATTCATATGAATTCATATTCTAAGGATCTTAAATATTTTGTCTTTAATCTTTTAAAATCCCAAGATAGTGAACCCTCATGATCAGTATCTATTTATTTAAACTATATTTAAACTAGTATTCACCTCCCTATGCAAATATTCAAGTTTCCAGGCAAAGCCCCAAATCATAAAATTATAAACCATAAATCTGATTTTAAATGATAACCAGTGTAACAGTTTCCATTATAACTTCCTGCTTTAATTCTTAACTACAAATTTAATTGTTATTTCTCAAAAGTATAAAATCTTACTCTTGCAGTCATTTCTGACTTAGTCAATAAGAGAACAACAATGTACAGATGAAAACTCAGTTTTACTGACAGGTCTGTAATCCAATCATGTAAAAGTAACAATTCTTAAATAGAATCACTTGAGAGTCAGAAATAAACTACCATATCAGGGCAGATTAATGGCTTGGATATGACTAAAAACATGGCAATAAATAAGGCAGCATAACACAGTATAATCAAATACCTCTCGGGCTTTTTCTAGGAGATTCTGATACTTCTTTAACACTTCCTCCTTTTGATGTAATCTGGCTTGCATGCTTGCAATGGTTTGATGAGCAATTTTCAATGTGTGCTGTGACTGTGGTTCCATCTCTTTCCTGCCTAGCTCAGAAATGAGCTTTTCTCTTTCTGCACTGGCAGGCAATCGAAGCCTCAGTTCATTGATTACTTGGTCTCTTGAAAGAATATTTTGCTCTGCTAAACATAAAGCAGATTCTTTTTCTTTTAGCTTCTGCAATGATCAAAGTACAATTAATTATTGAAGCATATTCCTTCCTTTAAACATTTCATCTGACTATTTGATTAAAGGAAAAAACAGAATTAAAAATTTTTTTAAATACTTTTACTGGGGGCTCTTACATCTCTTGTCACAATCCATACATTCATCAGTGAGTCAAGCACATTTGCACATATGCTGCCATTATCATTTTCAAAGCATTCTCTTCCCACTTGAGCCCCTGATATCAGTTCTCCATTTCTTCCCCTCCCCTGCCCGCCCTCCCTAAGGAACCTTTGGTAAGTCATAGATTATTATTTTCATATCTTCCATCGACTTCCATCGCCCCTCACCCACGTTTCCATTGTTCGTCCTCCTGGAAAGGGGGTTTAGGTTGATCTTTGTGATTAATTCCTCCTTTCCCCCGACACCCTCCTTTAATCTTTCTGGTATGCCTACTCTCACTGTGTCCCTGAGGGGGTTATCTATCCTGAATTCCCTGTGTTGCGGGCTCTGATCTGTAGCAGTGTGCATGTTCTGGTCTAATCCGATTTGTATGGTAAAATGAGGTCATGATGGTGGGGGGAAGGAAGCACCAAAGAACTAGAGGAAAGTTGTATGTTTCACTGGTGCTATACTGTATCCTGACTGGCTCATCTGTTCCCTGTGACCCCTCTGTGAGGGAATGTCCAACTGTCTACAGATGAGCATTGGGTCTCCATTCCATGCCACCACCACCACCACCACCACCTCCCCAATTCACATTGGGTATGATTTTGTTCTGGGTCTTAGATGCCTGACACCTGACCCATCGACACCTCATGATCACACAGGCTGATGTGCTTCTTCCATGTGGGCTTTGTTGCTTTTCTGCTAGATGGCTGCTTGTTTATCTTCAAGCCTTTAAGACTCCACATGCTGTATCTTTTGATAAGCAGGCACCATCTTTTTTCGTCACCACATTTGCTTATGCACCTACTTTGTCTTCAGTGATCGTGTCCGGAAGGTGAGCATCATGGAATGCCAGTTTAATAGAACAAAGTGTTCTTGCATTGATGGAGTACTTGAGTGGAGGCCCAATGTCCATCTGCTACCTTAATACTAATCCTATAAATATATGCACACAGATCTATTTCCCCATCGTCATATATAAATATATTTACATACGTACATGCCTGTATTTAGACCTCTATAAATGCCCTTTGCCTCCTAGTTCTTTCCTCTAGTTCCTTTTACTTTCCTCTTGTCCCACCATCATGTTCAGCCTTCATTCAGGTAGAAGTTTAAATTTACTTTTCACATTATACTCATAATACTCACCTGATATTAAATAAGGTTAAATTTGCATTTCTATGTAACTCACGCTTGTAGTGAAATATATGCCGTCTTATTTAGTTAAAAGACTATTACACTTTAGAAATGTCCTTGTAATAGAGAAGAAGTTTAATTGCACTTACGTCAATCTTGCCGTTTTAGCACTAGAAATGAGTGGTGCTGGATTGAGAAAGTAAGTTTCATAAAACATTCCTTCTATCTAAGTCCAGTGACTACCAAACCACTAGAAAACCAATGCACTAAAATCACTTAAATATAAAAATGGATCCGTTAGGGTCCACAGCCAATGAGTCACTACGATAATACCTGCTGCTTATTAAAAAAAGAGGGCAGTTGTTAATGTAGATATTTTAAATCAAGCACTAGAGTGATAATTCACATAAGAAAATTGAGTGATAATTGAAAAAGAATGATTCTTCAATTAATTTAAAAATGTATAATTTGACTTGCCAAATTAAAAATATGTATCTAGTAAATGTTTTTATGGAAAGTAAAATGAGTATTATATTTAGTTTATATTATTGTCTAGACAATTAAATAAAGAAGGTAGATTTGATGTCATCACCACATCAATATCTGGATTAATCTGATAAAATAATTTCTAGTCTAACTTCAAACTTTTTTACCAGACAACAAAAAGAATGAGCTTAAAATGGACCCAGAATGCAATATACAACATGCACATCAAAATAATAATCCAGGATGAAAAGACTAAATTCTTCATTACAGAGGGGCAGATTACCTATACTGCTCATACCACTACACCCAAACAACCGTTGTCTGTCCTTTTAAGCTTAGCATTACTGATCAGTCTGCCCCAAAATGAAAAGTAATGACTGAATAACTAGTGAATTCAAAATCACTATATCTGCTACCAAAAGCATTAAAGGATGGAGGAAAAGGAGAGCAGAATTAACAACAGATACTATTTATCATTATTTGCTCCACCCTTGTTATTAAGTACTATTTAGAAATTACACAAATATGCCTAGTAGTACTCTGATTAAAATGCAAATTTGTTACCTCTTCTAATGATTTGCATGTTGCCCTTGTTTCTAGGATTACTCGAACATTCTCCTTAATTTTCCTTAGAGCAATCTCAAGCTGATTTGGAAGAGGCAAACTAGGGTCAGGTATTGATCCCGTGGCTTCTTCAAACTGTGAAGAATTAAGATTTTTTTTATAAACCAGTTACAGCACTGAGAAGAGCAAGGTTAATTTTTACATACAGCTATAACAAAATGTAGGTTAACATTTATTTATGTTTTAAATAACATCTATTTAAATTTTAAATGTAAAAAGGTAACAACTGAAATTAGATCTGATTAAAAAAATTAGATCTGATTTTAGAAAATATTTCTATGAGCTAACATTGTAGGCCACAAAATATGCTACAGTGGTTATAGAATTATGCTATAGAATTACTCTTGCCTTTTGTGCTGCATTTAGTATTTCATTTTGCTGACGGTCAAAGATGTCGAGTTGACGTTCAAGCTCAACTTCTCTTTGATCCCAGGCCATTTGTCTTTCCTCATGAAACTGAAAAACGCCAATTTGTGTCAGACACAAACATGTAATACCCATGTTGCATATATTTTTAATATACTTCTGACAACATTCCTTTGAGGTCATTATTCTTATTCTCATTGTATGGAAACAAGGACTCAGGGTTGAAGTAACTTGTCCAAAATCATAGAGCTAGATAAATATGGAGTAAAAAATGCAGCCACTCATGAATCCTTACATTTATCCATTTACCCACACATTCATCCAATGCATATTTAATAGTACAAAATATGTGCGAAACATTCTAGGCACTGAAAACAAAGCAATGAACAAAAGCAAGTCTCTATTACCTTTAAACTTAAATACTACTAAGGAGAAACAGTAAGTATGCAGGTAAATATGTAATAGAGCGACATGCTGAGGAAAAACAGGCACCTTGACAAAAGCAATGACAAGTTGGGAAAATGAAGCTACATACACTCCATTGAGAAAATCCCGACAGTAGGATTTTCTGTTGTAAATGGAGTGGTTGGTCAAAGCGGTATGGACTATACAAACAATACGAGTATCTGGGGTAAGAGCACTCGAGAGAGAAGAAATAATAAAACCTCTGATGCAAGCATGTGCTTTCATGTGCATGTGCATACCCTGTCTATGAAGTATACTTGCTTTTTTCCCCCAACATTAATTCTACCAGCAGATATTGTAACTGTCAAAAGTCAAATAACTAATAGTGAAATTAAAAATTAATTATACATATAAGGGTATGCATTGTTGCTTATAATTAAAACCACTATTCCAAAAACTAAATTAAAAATGTATACTTGGAATGTTTAGAAAATATGCAGAAAATTTTATAACATAATAATGGGAGCTATAGTCAGTCAAGCAATATTTATGCTTTAAGTCTCAACCAAAAACATCAAAATAAATATAAAATGAAACCTTGTTCTGCTGTACAATTTCTTCCTCTAGATTACTGATTGTATGCTCATATTCAGATATTATATTATTTAAATATTTTATTTCTTCTTTATCCTTGACTAATTCTCGATTTAGTTTAAGCTCTTGAAGACGGAGTTCTTCTATTTTCCTATGCCAATCGATGACCTGAAGATTTACAAATTAAGCATATATAGGTAAATGCTATATAAATGATTTCTCCATTATTCCTAGTTACAGAAATCCCATTAATTTTCATTAAAATGAAAAACATTAAATCTACTGTATTATACTCGTGCATAAGCTGAGTTTTTCAGCACATTTGAATGCAGTTTTTGTGGTAAAATTAGGTGCCTCGGCTGATATTCTGGGCATCTTATAACATATGGTACATTAAAATAATACATAAAATTATCATTAGTTGAGCCATCTAACAAAGCTTATGTAAAACTTCCAGAGATTCTTCTCTGAGAATATGTGAGATCTTAAGTAAAAAGCTTTTTCAAATTATGTTGAAATGGATAAACTCATAATTAACATTCATTTTCAGTTTTTTATTCACTTTATCACACTTAAGTACTACATTTACTATGCAAGATACTGTAACCTGTTTTACTTCAAATAAATAAGGAAATTCTAAATATTTCTTGATCAGAGAAAATAGTTCCGTTGCTAGTTAACTATATTCCATTTAATTACTATCAAGTGAGAGTAAAAATAAATTTTATTAAAAAATAAATGCAGACTATTTAGAAATGACCTTAAACGGTTGATATTTATGAAAAGTATATTTCAAATAATTACCATTATGATAGTGGTAGAGCAGCAGTTATCAACCTGTGGGTCACAAACCCTTTGGGGTCGAAAGTCCCTTACATAGGGGCCGCCTAAGACCATCGGAAAACACTATTTCCAATGGTCTCAGGAACCAAGACAATGCTCCTCTACCCATCTCCAGGCAGGACCACCCACATGCAGATAAACCAATATACGAATACCCAGGGTGATGACATCATTGCGCCAATCCCATTACATACACCCCATTCAAATACAGGTTTATGTGACAGGGTTGGTTACCATAATGTACTTACGTGGACCAGTCACACATGTGTAGAGAGCAGCTACTGTGTAGAAAGCAGCTGCTGTGTTGAAAGTAGCTACTCTGTTAAAAGCAGCTATTGTGTTGAAAGCAGCAGTATTGGAGGTAAAATAACACTTCATGAAATATAATTACTGGGTAAATGTAAAATCGTGTAATGTAAAATCATCAACTACTGCCAAAAAAAAAATATCTGTACCATGGAACTTTAATCTGGATGCTGATCGGTCTTTTTATATTCAGCTGTGGTTGATGTGAATACTGCCCCCTTGTGATAGTAAGAGGTATGGAAGAAAACAACACAGGAAATTTTAATGAACTGTATTGACTGAACTATGCCATGTATCATCTTTTGTATTATTTAAGCTATTGTTATATATTATTTTCATTAGCAAACCATCCCATGACAATGGATCGTGTAGAGAAAAACGTTAAGGAAATATAGTGAGGATTTTTTACAGTATGCTGTTACCTCAATAATTACAGCAGGAATTGAGAAACCACAAAGTGTTATTTGTTTGTGAAGTTCTATCAGCTGAATCTATGAAGCTGAACAATCTAAAATGCCATTTTGATAACAAGCATCCGAGCTTTGCCGGCAAGGATACCAGCTATTTGAGAAGCAAAGCTGATGGATTCAAGAAAGCCAGACTTGACGTTGGTGACAAGTGCCACAAACAAAACGTAGCAGCCGCTGAAGCTTCGTATTTGGTGGCACTCAGAAACTCCAGAGCTATAAAACCTCACATGTTTGCTGAGGACTTACTGTGGCCAGCAGCCAAGGACAGTGTTGGAGTTATGAACGGAGACAAATTTGTTATGAAATTGAGTGCAAGTTCCTTATCTAATGACAGTCTGCAGAAGAACAGATGATATGTCTGCTGATAATCTTGATCAGGCAATCCAGGAAACTAAGTCTGCTCCACTTCCAATATTTAGTATCCAGCTTGATGAATCTACAGACTTTGCAAATTGTTAAGTTACTGGTTTACGTGAGGTATAGTAATGATGGTGACTTTAAAGTTTCTTTTTTGCAAAACTCTTGAAATGACAACTACTGCACGGGATGCATTTGACACAGTTGGTTCATTTCTGGAAGAGCATAAGATCTCTTGGGAAAAGGTTTGTGGTGTTTGCACAGATGGTGCTCCAGCTGTGCTAGGATGTCGATCTAGATTTCAATGTTTGGCACTGAATGAGTCACCAAAAGTCATTGGAACTCACTGTATGCTTCATCAGCAAATAATAGTAATAATGACGCTGCTACAAGAGTTACAAAAAGTAATGAAAAGTGTATTAAGTTCTGTCAATTTTGTAAAGGCAAGCACTTTAAAAAGTCAACTGTTTTCACAACTATGCAATGAGTTGGATGCGCCCAATAATGCTTTGCTATTTCACACTGAAGTGAGATGGTTGTCGAGAGGAAAAGTTTTAAGACTTTTGAGCTTCGTGATGAACTCAAAATACTTTTTTATTAAAAGCAAGACCACAGTTCAAAGCACTTTTCAGCAATAAAAGTGAACTGCAGTAAATAGCTTACTTGGTTGCCATCTTTGCCATCTTGAATGAGTTAAATTTATCACTGCAAGAACCAAATGCAACATGCCTCGATTTGTCTGAAAAGATCCAATCATTCCAAATGAAACTTCAGCTTTAGCAAAAAAAAATTGGATGAAAATAAAATTTGCATGTTGCCTATATTATCTGCTTTCTTTGAGGAACATGACATTGAACCAGACAAAAGGATTACGACAATAATTTCTGTGAAAGAACACTTGCACGTACTTGCAGATGAAATGTCGTCATACTCTCCAAATCTACCTGACACCCCATTTGCACTTGCCAGAAGCCCATTCCCAGTTAAAGTTGAAGATGCTCCTGAGACAGCACAAGAGGAGGTCATTGAACTTATTAACAGTGGTGCAGCGAGAACTGGTTTCTCTACAATGCCACTTACAAAATTCTGGATTAAGTGTTCCCAGTAATATCCTTTCCTGTCATAGACTGTGTTGTGCCTTCTTCTTCCATTTCCAACAACATATCTTTGTGAAACAGGGTTTTCCAGCTTATTGGTTATCAAGCCTAAATACAGAAGTAGATTTGTGGAAGATGATCTTCGTTGTGCTCTTGCAAAGACTGCCCCGAGACTTTCTGATCTGGTGAGAAAGAAGCTATCTCAACCTTCCCACTGATGTTGGCTTTTTACACATACTGTCGCAAAATGTAGCAATGTAGTTTACTGTTGTTTTATTAAGACTGTTACCCACGCTATATCATGCTTCAAGACAAATTTTCGCTTATTATAATTAGAAGTAAATTGTTTTTGTGATTACCATATATACTTGGGTATAAGCCGACCCGAATATCAGCCGAGGCACCTACTTTGACCACAAGTCAATAGGTTAACACGATTTAGCATCAGCAAACAAGAAGGGTCTAGTCATTGTTCTCCTCATCCAGCCATCAAGCGTCTCCCTCCCGTTCTCAGTCTTTGCAACATGCTAGCCAAGTTTCTCAGTCTCTCAGCCACATGATCCCTTGGCCTTGTCTCCATGGGCCAAGAAGGAGCCCTCCTGCCACTGTCCCAAAATTCCATAGTCTCTGGCCAGATGTGAACATACCCAATAGTCCTGTGCCACTGTCTCTGATGCATCTGGTCTCCAAGGCGTCCGCCACGTCAGAGAGAGATGTTGAACTTTGCTCGACCAAGGCCCTGGGGAGGTCCAACGTCTCCTTGCTCTACTGCTGCTTGAATGATGTCTCACCCCTCCTCTAGCCAGAGGCTTGGTAACAGCAACTGACTAATCTCTCTCACTCTCTCTTTTTTCTAATCTTCTCTCTTAGTGTATACATACTCTATTTGGTAGAAGTTAAAAAATCTTTGGTAGAAGAGCTTTATTATGAAATTTCACTCTACCAATGTGACTTACAACCTTCCTAATGCCATAACCCTTTAATACAGTTCCTCATGTTGTGGTGACCCCCAACCATAAAATTACTTTCATTGCTACTTCATAACTGTAACTTTGCTACTGTTATGAATCGTACTGTAAATATCTGATATGCAGAATATATTTTCTTTGTTACAAATTGAACAACTGTGTTCGATGTGTTCAGAACAATTGTGTTCTAAGTTCTGTGTGGCCACTGAAGTGAACTATCGAACCCAGCATAAATGCAGAGTGGAGCGGGGGGTACAGTTAATGTCAGAAGAAAGAGCCTGGAGGTATGTCTGACCCTTGCCTCATGGCAATAGGGAGGCTAGTGGAGGTCTGATACGGCCCTCCACTGCTGTTTACTGCAATGATAACTAAAATAATTACAATTAGTACTAAATTTATGTATACATGGGGTCTAGTTTCAAACCTCTCTCATACAACATAAACATTTTTAGCAAAATCTATGTTCAGAAAAGTCATTTTTAACACATATACATTCTATAGCATAGAACTGAATACATTAAAATTTTAATCATATACAAATAAATTGTCTTACATGCACATATATAGTGTATAGAAATATTAATCGTAAAATTTAATCTTACTTTTTGTGCTCCCCTGGAATCCTTTAAAGTGCTTATTAACTCTTCTAAGCCCTTTAGTTTTAATTCCATCTCCAGTGCTTTATTTTCCATATTTCTGTGTTCATTTTGAGAATTTTTCAATTCTTGCATGATCTTCAGTTTGTCATTTTGTAGTTGAATCATTGTTTTAGAAAACTTTTCCTGCTGCGCCAAGGGTAAAGCTCCACTAAATTGGCGGCGTAGAGACTGAATTGTTTGGCGCAGATGTTTTGCTCTGTTTCTTCCCTCCAAGCGAGCATAATAAAGAGCCTGTTCTTTTTCATCAAGTTTTTGCTCTAAGCGCAAATTATAAGCCTGCGTCTTCTGCAGTTTAGATGTAATTGACTCCAACTTACCAAGAGAAGTAGCTTCACTAATTTGAAGCGAGACAATATGTTGGTGCAACTTGGCAATTAGTGCCTTTTCATCAGACTGTGCCTAATATTAAAAGAAAATGCATTTTTGTACAAAGTTTAAACATTTTCCAATTAAAGTTATATTGGTTTTAAAGCCACAAATAATAAACAAAATTTTAGAACAATGTATATTAGCTCCAATAGGATTTAATCCTTCTTTTATATAAATAATTACCTAGGTAAAACCATAGAAACAAACATTTTAAAGTCCAACTACGGCCTTGCAGCAAAATGAAATTGCTTTGTTGTTGTTGTTGTTTTTAATCATTTTATTAGGGGCTCATACAACTCTTATCACAATCCATACACACCATCAATTGTGTAAAGCGCATTTGTACATTCATTGCCCTCATCATTCTCAAAACATTTCCTCTCCACTTAAGCCCCTGGCATTAGGTCCTCATTTTCCCCCTCCCTCCCCACGCCCCCTGCCCTCATGAGCCCTTGATAATTTATAAATTATTATTTTGTCATATCTTGCCCTGTCCGACGTCTCCCTTCACCCACTTTTCTGTTGTCCGTCACCAGGGAGGAGGTCACATATAGTTCCTTGTAATCGGTTCCCTCTTTCCTACCCACTCTCCTTCTACCCTCCCTGTAGAAATGAAATTGCTTAACATGGCTCTTCTAATCACATCTGTGCACCCCTACCAAATGATTGGGCGGGACCAGTGACTGAGTGAATTACTACGAGAAGGGATTGACGAGTTTTGGTTGCTATACCCAGATAAGAAGGAGCCTATTTCAGAAGTAGGAATTCCTTTTAGAAGTAAGAAGCCATTTCAGTATTAAGAAGGGAGGAAATTTCTGGGCTCATCCAAGGAGAAAAGTCACTAGTGGAACTGGTTCAAGATTCATTCCTGAAGTGGAGGGAGCAGAGATGAGAGGCACCAGAAGCTACTGCATTAGAGAGCCTGAGACAGAGCAACGGAGCCACATGAAGGCAGAACCAAGGGGTAATGCTGCTGAGACTATGAGACACTAAGGGAAAGGGGCTGCAGGCAGGCTTTCTGGCCCACCAAGCAGAAACTAAGGGGATATGTGGCTGAAAGGGTAAGAACCAGAGAAAGGTGTAGTTGTGGCCAAGGAGAGGCCCTACTATGAACCAAAGACTGTATCCTTAATGTTGTATGATCCTGACTTATGATAACCCGTTAACTTCCCTAATAAAGCCCTTTAATTGTATGTATTGTCTGTGAGATCTGTGTGGTCATTATCAAACCCAGGAGAGAAGTAAGGTGTTGTAGGAGGTACTGCTGGTATTAGAATAGTGTAAAAGCAGGAGGGAGGGTGGGGACATGTCTGATTTTTGGCTCCTGACTATAAGCCTCAGATTGGTGAAGAGTTGGGTTCTGTTTCTCCTTTGTGTAGCCAGAGGAAGTCTGCCATGGCCTCTATACCGATACTCGGGCATCTAACAAAAAGTTGGAAAACTGCTCTAATTTTTAACTTCTATATGCAAATTACAGTATTAGAATAACACTTATACACATAATGTAATGGTTATTGTCTTTTAATCCTAAATAACTTATATAGGGATATATAAAACTACATAAAATTATAAGAGAAAATATTATTATGAATAACTACTATTCAATTGTGTCTTCACTTTGGGCAATAGCCAGCACAATGGAGCAACAGACACCTAAATTTTGTTGTTGTTATCACTGTTGTTTCTATTATGAATCCGATTTTAAACTGAAAGTGTTGTGTGATTTGGTTCCAAGTAATAAGAATAATGAAATCCTCTAGTTGGCCTATCTTCTTATAAAACTCAGAAATCATTTCAATACCTACTGGGAGTTTAGGACAAAAGACGACTTCATCTACAAAAGTGCCCAAACGGTACATACCTGATAGTCTAAAAGCTGCATTCTGAGGGACTGGACTTCATTTTCCCTGGACTGTTGTTGTGTGTTCAAAATTTCAACTTGCCTTTTGGCAATATCAGAAATCTCTCTGAGTCTAGGTTGTGATAAAATAGTCCAGGAATAATTAATTATATTTGCTAAGAGCATATTAAAGTTACAAATTTCTAGATCACTGGAAAAGTCATTTGTTTCCTGCATATCTTCTATATATAAAATACCAAAACAAGGTTTTCTAAACTGTTTCAAGAAACATAATTCCATGAGAAATATGAAGCACTCTGTGAAAACTTCCGTTCCCAACATATTTCCCTCTTGAAATTCCATAATAACGGTACTTATATTGAACATTTTAATAGAGGAAATTCTAAAGTAGACAATTATTTCATGCAGACTAAACTGTATCACTTTCCAAATGCATATGGCCAACAAACCTTTCTCCCCTATGCAATACTACCCTAGTTTTGGATATGCTAAAATAAGGTAATAATCTTATATTGATCATGAATTCTCATTCTAGTTATTTAAATCTTTTACGAATAAAATAGGACAATATCACAATACATTACTTTGTTTCAAAAGATGAGACTTATGAGGATAGAAAAATAGAAGTAATTCTTCTTAAAGAAAAAGGCTAAGTAAAAGTGAAACTTGCAAAAGGGTTATAAAAGGCTCAACAAAATGTGATTATAATCTCTTGGAGCCCTGGTGGCATAGTGGTTACATGTTGGGCTGGGATCGCAAGGCCAGCAGTTTGAAACCACCGCAGCTCCAAAAGTAGAAGATAAGGCATTCGGCTCCCATTAACAGTTACAGTCTTGGACACTCATGGGGTGGTTCTACACCTGGTCCAAAAGGGTCACTATCAGTCAGCATCAACTCAATGACAGCGAGTGGTTATTTTTGGGGGGGGTGGGGGGGGTGGAGGCTTTGCCCAGAGAGCAACTAGTGGGTCTAAACCACTGACCACTGGGTTAGTAGCCCAGCTTTTCTATCAGGACTACAGATAGTAATTGCCTTGAAGGCACACAGTAACAACAGCTAATTAAAAGGAGATTGAGAATAGAGCATCTATGAGGGACATAGGATTTATTATTTATATAGATTTTGTTTTCTCGCTGGATGTGCCTATTTCCTCACCAAAAAAAAGAAAACAAAAGTATAATCTCAGGGCTAGTAGGTATACTTGTATGAGTTGGCGTACGTTTAATAGCTGGCACAGGGTCTACCTAGTATAGAGCACTAGTCCAAAGAAATGTAAATTGAGTCCAAATTAGACCTTTTCACTATGTTTTTAAAATCTTATAAAAGAAGTAGAAGAGGCACTATCATGCCCTTATTTAAGTGCAGAAACCTAGGTTTAAGTAAATAAAGTGATGGCTCCTTCCACAAGAAAACAGTATGTGGAAAGACTAGGCTTCCCAGGCTCTTGATTCCAAAATCATGTGATCTGACATTCCTATCCAGATTCCGAAAAACAATAATTCTTGAGAACTCATTTCGTCTTCAATCCTATTATTTAACCACTTAAAATATCAACCTGGTTAATAGTGGTAAACATTGTTCTTATTTTGAAAAAACAACATAAAGCAGTACTAGCTGGCAGTAAGGATCTTCCATGTGGGCTTTTGTCATGAGTTTTCTCCAAGACAAATTGAGCAGATACAAATAACCAAACTGACTAACAATGCATGCATGTTAGTCATGCTTACTTGGACACTTCGATTTTGAGCTCCATTTCCTTCTTCTCGAATTCTAGAATCCTTTGCCTGTCAGCATCACTGACTGCTTTGCTCACACTGTCGGCTAACTCATCTCTTAACATCTGCTCCACCTTCTGTGCGTCTAAGTTGATTTTAGTAAGCTAAGGAAAACAACATGAAAGAAACGCTCAGATACATTGCTTTAGCAATGTTCCTCTTGGAATTTAGCTTTTGAAGTACTTCAGCCTTCTTTGCATTGATTCAGATACTAAAACAATTTTAGAAACCCTACTTGTATTTCAATTCAAGTAACACAAGTATTCTAGATAACTCATTAGTAATAATATCTGAACATCTGATTTTCTTGTTTGGAATCCAGTATAATCATTACATTTGGCTAAAATGATACTGTATCATCTATAAGTAAATCTAAAAAAGATAATAAAAGTTTATTAATATTGATTTAAAATAAACATGTTATATATGGCTTTGAACATAGATTAATTTCTACAGGTAAGCAAATGAAAATTATAAGCATGATACTTTGTCATAAATTGTTGAATATTGGCAAACTACATTATATAGCAAGGAATTTAATCATTCTGATCATATAACACATGTTCAAACCCTTCTAATAAATTATAAATGTCCTGAAGGCAAGGATTACTATCTTTCACTGCTATAGAACCAGACCCTATACAATGCCTAACATGCAATAGGCACTCAGTAAATAAGTATTTGATAAATGAATGAATGGTATTGGAAGGTAGTTCCATTACTACAAATAACATTTTCACAGTTAATCTAATAGTATAAAGTAAGAAATAAATCATTTAGATTTAAAAAGAAATATTTACTTATTATATAGAATAAAGGCACAATATTAGTATGCTTCAGAGATACAAACAAACAATAATACCTATGTCTATGTGGAAGTTACATAATCTGTTGTCAATTTGAGACATGAGAGTGAAGGGGTTGAGTTTACCCTGTCAATCAGGTCACAGCTTGATTATAGGTGCTAAGGAGATAAATAGCTCACTGGAGGCGGGACATAAACTCACTTCCTGCCAGATAATCCTGACTACAAGCCACATGCTACACTGATGCAGCCAGAGCCCTGGGAGTTGTAGGAGCCATGTGGAGACCTGCCAGCGCTGAGATGCTTCTACCACCACTGGATCCACAAGATTTTCCACCCACTGGCCTGTGATCTTCCTGCATTCAGCATTATTGCATAACTGCATGAGTCTAAAGAGGAATTTATGGACTAGCATTGTACAGATGGACTAATATTGGCCTTATGGACTGGGATGTTTTCTTAATGTACAATTAGTCTCTATATAAAGTTCTTTCCGATACATGTATGAATGCCTATTACTTTGTTTCTCTAGTTATCCGGACTAACACAGTCTACCACGGTTACTTTTATTATTACTAATTACAATATCATACCTCAGCAAATTTGGATTCCAATTCAAAATTACGTTCTTCCATTAGTTTTAATGAATTCCTGACATGTTCATACATTTTTTGAGAATGTTCAGCTCGCTGTCTTTCATTTAATTCCTTCATTTCCAACATTGTGATTTTTTTTGAAATAGAAACAATTTCACTGTTGGTTATTGATTTCTTGGTCTTATCCATGGTAGATTCATTTCCTATGCACAACAAAATAAAATAAATTCTCATGCTGCATGTATCAAAATCCTTCTGTAGATATATCTGATATTCTAGATAGGGAAGCAATACAGTTGCATGGATATCATATAAACTATGAACAATGACACACCTAGATTCTAGATGTGGCTTTGCTATATGTTGCCTATATGTAATCTGTGGTCCCACTGAATTTATGTTTTCCATCAATCTTAAAATTACAAAAACATATGTTCCTCATAAGATCTATGAAATAACATAATAAGCACTTAGTACACTTTCAAGTTGATTTCAACACATAGTGACTCTATTGGACAGAGTGGAACTGCCCTCTGTGGATTCCTAAGACTGTAACTTTTTAATAGAGTGGAAAGCCTCTTCTTTTTGTGGTGGAGTGGCTTGATTTTCAAACTGCTGACCTTGGGCTACCAATGATGCCACCAGGACTATAGTGTTTAGTATACACAAAAACACAAAGAAACAAACTCACTGCCATTAAATATATTCCAATTCATAGGACAACTGACCTTTATGGGTTTCCAAGACTGTAACTCTTAAGGGAGTAGAAAGCCTCATCTTTCTCCCTTGGAACAGCTGATGGCTTTGAAGTGCTGACCATCCAGTTAGCAGCCCAATCCATAACTGCTTTGCCACCAAGATTAGGAAATATCATAATCTGGGATTCAAAAACTTGTGTGTGTGTACACACTGAGGCACACACATGTATATATACACACACATATAGTTCAATGACTTTTAATTCCATTTTCCATGCATCTATTTATGTATGTATGTATATAAATACACACACATACATATGAGGGGGTATCCAAAAAACAACTGAATTTCCCCCCAAAACCTATGTATTTAAATGTCTTGACAAGACAACCTTATCACCTTCAAAGTGCTCCCCATTACACTTAATACATTTGCCAAAGCTGCAAGACCATTCATAGAAATATTTTTCAAACTCATCTGTTTAGATGGCTCGTGTTTTTTTCCCCTCACCTCTTCTAGGTCATCAAATTACAGTGAGTTCAGGTAAGTAAGGTCCATGGGGCAAGAGAGGCATGCTATTTTTTTTGCCCAAAACTGACACACTGAAATGGCTGCGTGAGCAGGTACATTGTCATGGTGGCAAAACCAGTCCCCCGTCTGCCACAAATCAGTCCTTTTTTGTCACACACTGTTATGCAATCTTTTCAGAACCTCTAACTAGAATGCCTGATTAACAGTCTGACCTGGTGGAACAAACTCCATATGCACTATCCCACTTACATTTGAAAAAAAGAAAAAGAGCATTGTCTTGATCTTTGATTTCACTTGACGAGCTTTTCATGGGCAAGGCGATGATGGAGTCTTCCCCCGACTTGATTGATGTGTGCTTTGGGGTCATAAGAATAGCACCTTGTCTAGCACCAGTAATGATCTTGGGGGGAAAGTATGGGTCGCTTCAGAGCTGTTCTTTCAAAGCACGGCAGGTTTCCACTCCACATTTTTTCTTGGTCAGTCAGAACCCAAGGCACAAATTTCATAGTGCCCTTCTCATTCCCAAATCTTCTGTTAAAATTCCCTGAACCGAGCTCCAAGATAGTCCACATAACTTGCCCATCTCTTCAATGGCCTGAGCACAAGTACATGAATGAATTTGACGGGCATCCAGAACAAAGTTTGTCATCAATTGACATTTAACTTCTTTGAAACGAGAAAACCACTCGTATACTTGGATTTTTCACACAGCGCTGTCCTTACAAGCTGTGTTCAACATCGTAACAGTTTCTGTGACATTTTTTCTGAGCAGGAAACAAAATTTCACAGCCGCATGTTGTTCTCTTGAATCGGCCATCACAAAAAACGAGGTTCAAGTAAAACTGCTTTTACGAAAAAATTCACCGTGAACATAGAGAACCTTCCCAAGCAACACCTCTGGCTGCACTAACTCAGACCAAGTTGCTGGATACTCGTCTAATGGGAAAAATGCATACTACAAAAGCTCCATCCAGCGGACCTTTTCGCCGTTTTCTGGTGTGTGTGTGTGTGTGTGTGTGTGTGTGTGTGTGCACTTAAAAGGAAATTAGTATGAGAAGGTATCCACTGGAGCTACACTACTTTGTGAATAAAAATCTAGTAACTCGATTTTAAAGAATCATGTACTCCAGTTGTAAAGCACAAAAAAATGAAGCCATATTGGAGATACCGCCAAATAGGATCCCCTAGCTATAGGTATTATTTGGATTTTGTATACATTTAACGGACACAATGGCTTCAAAAATGAGCTCATGCATAGCACCGATTATATGGACTTGTATGATACGCTGTATGATAAGCTGACAGAGCCATGGAGGTTTCTTACATGAATACAGCATATATACCGTAAATATTTATCATATTAAAGTATGTAAAACATATAAGGAAATACAAGGGGGTTTTACAAAGTTGATGAAAAATGGTTTTAATAGACACTGTGATATTACTATACAGGCATCAAGTGGATTCTAACTCATAGCTACTATATTTAAAATATAGTTATATCATAATTATCACCAATGTTACACCAATTACTAGATGGTTCTAATAGTTCATGCTTAGTCACACATTTTTAACATACATGATTTCATTAAATCTAATTTACAAACAGAAAAAAAATTGGGTAGGATGTAATACAGGATGTTATTCATCAACTTCCTGCTAAATAAACTTTATGCCTAGAGTTCATGTCTTTTTTAGCTGGTTGAGAAAGTGAACTTTAAGTGAAAAAACAATTACTAGCAGGTCTTATATTACCAGAAGAATAACAGTTACCTAATTTAGATTCTTGTTCCCATGCTTGTTCAATAGTGTGCAGTTTTTCCTTGGTAATCTCCAGTTCTTTATTTATAGTCCCCATCTGTTCTTTCAGGGATGCATTTTCACACTGAATATGACAGACACATCACAGAGACAGTAAATGGCAAATCAGAAAATTGTCACAGAAATGACATCATCTTAAATTCAAATGATAGCTCTTAAATCTCAAATCAAGACTTTTATACAATTAGAAGTTCCTCCCCAACTAATAATAACTTCATAAACATAATACCGTTAACATAATACAAAATGTTATTTAGAAATAGACTTCAAGAAAAGAATCATTAAAATCCTATGCATCCAAAATGGGGCCCTCCATTTGTAATACTTTTACAATCGAAAGTGTATGTTCATTTTGGCTGAACTGGCGTATTCAGAGCCGCATTACCTCCACAAACCAGTGTTTGCACCTCTCCTGCACTCAAATCGCTGCTGATCACACCTAGTATACTAACAGTGGTATGTGCTGATGGCCGGGATAGAAAGAAACAGATAAAAGTCTGGCCTCATAGGACGCATCATTTAGAGCCTACATGGTTCTGTGTGCAGTGGGGTTTGAAGTGGGGATGAAGTCTGCAGTCAAACAGAGAAATAAGAAGAATATTCATCCAGAAAGTAAAGATCTAGAAAGAAACAAGGATACCAATGCAGAGAAAAATAAAAGGATACGGGAGGGGCTTTAACAATTCTTAGACAAAGTCCATGGTTTTTCATTCAGTTTTTTACAAACTTTTTGAAGGCTCTCATACCTAGAATGGTTGAAGAAATGTCACTGAAAAACATTATACAAAATCTGTATTGAGAAAAAAATCAGCAAGGAAAGAGCTAATATATTAGCAAACCCACTAGCTCTAAAACAGAAAACATTTTATTCCCCACTTCTTTCTTTACATTTTAAAATCTAATTTTCACCAAGTCTATTCTGACAATATATGACCTTAAAACTGTGGCTCTAGATGAAAAAGTAATGCCTGAACAAGTTTTGAAAGACGAACAAAGGTTCCCGGGGCGATAAAGTAGGCGAGTTGTCGAGATGAAGAACACAACCAGTACAACAGAACCCAGGAAAGCACACTGGGTTGTGTAACTGCCACATACATTGTGAGTGAAGCTCCTTACAAGACCTGAGAGGAGGTAAGCAGGGGATTTAACACAAGATGGCCTTCACCTTTACCCTCAAGTGACTGAAAATTTCTGTAAGGGTTTTTTTTTTTTCAGATTATAATTGGGATTAGATCATCTTTTTATTATATTGTAAGAGACTGAATAGTGGTCTCCAAATATATCAAGTCCAAATGACTGTAACTTGTAAATGTTACTGTGATGTTTAAGGTTTTTTGCTTGTTTGTTTTTTAAAATCATTTTATTGGGGATTGTACAATTCTTATCACAATCCATACATCCATCCATCATGTCAAGGAGTGACACATTCAGATTCAGGTTCAGAAGGATTATTTTGGGGGTAGTAAAAAGAAGTCAGACTGAAGATAGGGATAAGAGCAATAGCTATCATAATAAAAATGAATAAAACAAAGGTATTACTAATATAAATGTCTATCAGAAAACAAACAAACCACCACCAACAACCTATTATCTTCAAGTCAATTCTGACCCATGGGAGCCCCATGTTAGATGATAACTTCTTCCAAGGTTTTCTCTGTAAGTACGTTGCCAGGCCTCTCTTTCGTGCTCATGTCTCATGGGTTTGAATTGCCAGCCTTAGGTTGGTGGCAAGCTGTTTGCACCACCCAGGGACCTTGGATACAAGAGTTGTGTGGAAAGATAACTGAGATGCAGGAAATGTAGGAAAGAGATAAAAGTAACAGGTCTCTCAACTGGCTGATGGCTCTGAGATAATTCATTTAACGTCTCCAATAACACAGTCAGCTGTAAATCAGCTGGGCAGAGATTTCCTACAATACAACAAGTTGTTACAGTCTTAACATTTTTTAAAGTCACAACCTTTTGGCACTCCTACCATTGCCATTAAATCTGCACAGTTTTAAGCAATAAAGTACAAAAGAGGTTCATATCGTGTGATTTCCAAAGCTAAGTCATTGAATGTGATCTTTGAACTCCAGGGCTCCAGCACAGAGGGGCCGTGTGGTAAGTCCCGCAGGGACAGACAGACAAGCTGTGTGGGGAAGATACGTACTGACACCTGGTACACAGCCCCAGCTGAGAGGCAGCGGTTAAGGCATTCTAGCCCCGGTGCCCGATGTGAGATAGTTATATTTTAATCAAACTTCGGTGCCCGATGTGAGATAGTTATATTTTAATCAAACTTCGTCCTGCTTGAATTCCTGACTCATAAACCTTATGAACATAAGTAAATGCCTGTCTCAACAACTTGAATACAGATATTAAACAGATTTTGCTGAAGTAATTAGTTAGCATATATGTGAATTTATAAGGACACTTCAAAAAGTTCATGGGGAAAATGGCTTTTTCTACAAACCCTTTGAAGCTCCTCATATAAATGACAAAGATTAAAATATAATTATATCCACATTTTTAAGGTTTCAAAATGATGAGACACTCAAGGATTAGAACACAATCACATGAATATTTTGGACATAGGAATTCTCGTATTATATCTCCCATCTCAAAATTATTATTAAAACTCAAAAGCAAAGCCTTTCCACTGCTTATCACAAATAATCTCAACCAATCTGTTTCATAATTTACCACAATCCTTTTCACTTCGAAAAATACTCAACATTTAGAAAAATGAAGTTTTCCCTCCACAGTTTCTTTCACTGTTGCTTGTGCATTTCTGAGTGAAAGTCTCTTCCTCGCTTACCTGTGTCTGCTTTTTAAAACTCTCCAAGGGTCAGCATAAACTGCATTTCCTCCACCGAGGCAGACAACAACTCTTCTTTCTCTAGACTTCAGAAGCGAGTTACCTATCTCTTTCTAAGGACATTAGCACATGCTATCCCGGGAAGGTGTGTGCCAGGGTTGTATCTTGTGATACTTACTCAATCTGTATGACATGCAAATAATCCCGGCAGCATTACATGAACAAGAATATGCCATCGGGATTGGAACATTCTCAGTTACAACCTGCAATATGCAGATGACACAAACCTGCTTGGGAAAGCAAGGAAGACTTGAAGCACTCGCTACGGAAGATAAAAAACTGCAACTTTCAGTATGGATTACAGATCAAAAAAAAATTTTAACAATTAGACCAAGAGACAAAGTCATGCTAAGCAGAGAAAAGATCAAAGTTGTCAAGGATGTCATTTGATTTGAAACTACAATCAACACTCACGGAAGGAGCAATCAAGAAATCAAATGACATATTGCAGTGGACAAATGTGTTACAAAAGACCTCTTTTAAATATTAAAAAGCAAAGATGTCACTTTCAGGAACACTTTCAGGGTCATGTCTGACCCAAGTCATGGTATTTTCAATCTCATGAATGCAAAAGTTGGACAATGAATAAGGAAAACCAAAGAATAAATGCCTTTGAATTACATTGTTGGTAAAGAAGAATGAAAAGTACAGCCAGGATTCTCCTTAGAAGCAAAGAGAGTGAGACTTCGTCTGACATACGTTGAACATCTCATGAGAAGGAATCAGTCCCTGACAAAGAGTATAATGCTTGGCAACAAAACAGAGCGAGCCCCTCAAGGAAACGAGCTGAAGGAGCGGCTGCAGTGAGTAAGCTCGCAGGGTCAGGCAGTGTGCTGGTCTCTTGTACACGGGGCCACGCGGAATAGGAACCAAACCAACAGCGCCTAACATCACCTTTGATTCTAAAGGTAAGAATCAGAAAGACAGCATTTATTTTTTCATCTTTAGTATTTAGGACAGTCGACCAGTTTTAAAATATAAGCTCGAATATTGACCAAAGAGGAAAGATAAAGGTTTATGGAAAAACAGATCAAAATAAAAATTTCTTCTTGATATTGTACAAGATAATTCTTGTGTAGGATTTACTCATTAGAGGGCAGAGAGAAGACACAGAGAATGAGAACAAAAAGAAGTGATCATAATTAAGCATTCAGAACTTTTTAGAAAAGTTAACATATCTTTTCGACAATAGTAAAATATACTAAAACGAGTCAGAGATATTATTCATAATTACTAAGTTAATTTTTTAGAAGTCATTGAAAGCTATTCAAAATGATGATTTGTTTAGTGAACATGTAGAGATACAGAAGGAAACGCTTTTGAGCCCACATCATTTAGATCTCATCCTGTTCCTATGAAAGGGTCTTAGACTAAGCCACATCACAACTAGTTTTGTCTACTGGAAAAGGTACAGCTATCCAGTGGCAAGAGCACAGGAAAATGCCTAATCCATATTTACAGACTGTTTGAATGATATTGTAATACTCCACCCTACAGTAAAAGGAGAATTGCAAAGTTTATCTATAATCCACAAAGAACCATTAATAATAATAACACATTCATTATCATTTACATCCATTCCAAGGAAGAGAATCTAAGGACCACAAGAATAATTTACTCCGGGAGCAGGTATAAGAAGAAGGGATAGGCGTCTAATGACATGTTCGCCTCCTTTTTTAAGTGCCTGATGAAAAGGGCCTTGATTCAGCTACATTGTGAGAGTGGAGCATGGAAGATGACCCAGTGAAACTGTCCAGAAGTCACACTGCAACCATAGAAACATACATACTATGCTATACGTGTATGTTTCTTTACGTTCAGGAACAAAATATTTAAAATTAACTTTCATCTGAAAATGACAATCCTTACATTTATGTAGATACAAATAAATTTTACTACATTAAGATCTATAAACCCTTGTCCGCAAAGAAATACAGAGAGACACTGAAGTAGAGTGGTTAATATCTCTGGGCTACGGATAACATAAACTTACCTCTAAGTGTTCCAAGTTAGTTGTTCTTTGAACAAGCATATTATCTTTTTGCAAGACGTCCCTGTACTTAGCTGTCAGCTCATTGTATTGTTTATTGGCCAATTCTAGTTCTGACAGAGAGACACTATTATCTAAAACTTTTTGAAGAGCTGCAATCTTGAAGACAGCCATTTCCTAGGTAAACAAGAATATACTGAGTTATTTTTATGTAACTTCTTCTGGTTAAGCACATGCAACTTTTGGAAAAACAGATGTTACAACCACTTAAAAAACATAAATATTTCCCACATGGAAAAGATCAATAATCTGTAGCAACAAATTGATTTCTTTCATATGAGAAATAATCATTTTTCGAAATCCTAAATCATAATAGAGATAAAGGCAAACAACCATAAACCAAACCACAGTCGCTGACATCAAGCCAAGGCTGACTCACAGCGCCTCTAGAGTGTTTCGGAAACGGTTACTAGAGGAGAAAGCCCCGGCTCTTTCTGGAGAAGCTGCTAGTGGTGGTGGACTGCAGACCATGCTGACCACAGCTCAGACAACAACGATATCACAAGTGCTCCTTTTTTATAACTCCCATTATTATGAACTATAATTAAATTAAATATGTCATTCAGAATGTACCTTTGGACAGCTTTTATAAGATAAAAAACTTGTCTTTTAATAGTTGAACGGCAAAATTGTTATTTCTATAACCAACTTTTACAGCTTCACTATTTCTGCTTATTGCAGTTAGACTAGCTTTCTAGCAAAAGAAAAATTATTTTTCCCCTAAAAAGAAGAAAAGAGTATCTAGGGAGGAAAAGAATCCATTGTTAACACAAGTATCTTTAATAAACAACATCAAGTCTGTATATCATTTGATTCACGTCCTTGTCATCAGCTTTGTTTCAGATAGTTGCCATCAGAACTATTAAAAATAAATTATTAAATATACTTAAAATATATTTTTAAAATATATTTATTTAAGGAACTACAATGTTTCTGTAGCACCAGGGGAAAAATTTCAACTTTTAGTTGCTCTGTGTAATTACAAATTCCAGAAACAAGTACACTCAAGACTGATGGACCCTGATAAAGAAAGAAAAAACGAGGAATAACCAAATTTATGATATAACACAGATAAAGAATGTAGACTTTTATCCACTACAAAATGAAGTACTGTAATGAGGTACACAGGATGTATTATTGTGCAGAAAACAATACAGTTTGGCTCAAAGACCAGTATATTCCTGATAAAGAGACAAAAGATCCTGCTTTAAGGGCTCCTAGCAGGCAAAGCTGGTGATGGATAATGGCACTCGGGAATGGAGATAAGTGACTATTTAAAAGCTTATGAGTCTATTGTGTGACATTTAAGAAAAAGATAAATCTGAGGGGAAAACAAAATAAGCAGAAGCATAGTACATCAATTCTATATTCTCAAAGCTGGTAATTAAAGGAAAGAAGGAAGCATTGATCTTGCTTTTCTGAGAGGAACTACACTTCAGGGCAACCAAATAGCCTGGGCTAATGAGAAAACAATGCTTCCTAATACGTGTAGAAAGAATGATATAATTAGGAAATCACAATATGGCTACTCCTAATGAAATAACTGAGCCAGGCAACAATCATAACGGAATGCTAGAGCCATTAGGAAGACTGACAAAGAACTGATCAACGCATGGTATGTAACTATTATCAGTTGTGTAAATCACTTAGTAACAGTATTCAATCATGAAATGTAGGACAACTACACATTATGTCCCATAAAATCTTGTAATAAAAATTATAGAGCAACAAGTATTCCTGACACACAAAAAGTTTAATTCTAATTAAATTATAGCTTCAAAGCTGTCATAGTAAATACAAGGGATAGAAAACTCTAAAACCAAACTGACGGCCAATGAGTCCATTACAAGTCACTGTGACCCTATAAGAGAGGGTAGAAGTGCCTCCTTTGGGTTTCTGCAACTGTAACTCTTTATATGAGTAGAGAGGCCCATCTTTCTCCCACAGAGCAACTGGTGGTTTCAAACAGCTGACTTTATGGTTAGCACCCCAATGAGTAACCATTACACACCAGGGTGTAGGGAGAGAGGAACAAGTCAAATGATGCAAGGACAATATTAGATATATATCTATTCATTTTGATAGCTCTGATAAAGGCATTTGGGTTATGCAAAAATATATCTTAAGTTTTTTTTTTAAACACATAATAAAATAGGGGAGAAGTGCCTTCAACTTAAATATTTCTACAAAAAAATCAAATGAAAAAATTACAGTGAAATGTTACTACATGTTAACTGTAATGTTAACACCCAGGTAATGGGTGTTCATGATATTATCCTCTCCATTTTTGAAAAATTTTAAAATAAGAATCAAAACAAAAATCAGGTATACCTTAAATCTTTGCAAGCATCCAATTTTTTCATAAACATCTGATTCCATTGACATCAATTCACTCTTTTGTTTCCCATTTTCTTTTCTCAGTTGTCGTTCCATTTCTACTAAAGTTGTATATTGCCTTATGAGTGACTTTTCATTCACTTTTAAGACCGTGATCTTTCTACTATTTTCTGCAAGTATTTTTTTCATTTCATCTGGATCCACCTCAAGAGCACTAAGTAAATTCTGCAAAAGACATATTTATATTATTTAAAAATTTTTTTATTGTGAATTAGGTGGAGGCTTACAGAGCAATCGTCAGTTTTACATTCAACATTTCATACATATTTTATCTCATCTCACATATAATACATAATCCTGTAAATAACATCAATTATCTCACTGATTACCGACCTTAAATGAGCAAAAGTGCTGTTCCCCGTATAAAGTGCTCCTTGTTTGACTAGTGATTGAGCCTCGGGTGAGCTCGGCTCCAGATCTGAAGAGTGACTGCGGGTCACAGAGTTGGGCGGTCCAGTGGTCTCACTGGACCAGAAAGCCTAGTCTCTTTGGTGCTGTTTATTTTTGTTCTACATTTTTCTCCCATGCCAACTAAGACCTGCTACTGTGACCCCTCCCTTTCAGATCGGTTGGTAGAGGTAGCTGGGCCCAAATTCTGTTGAACCTAACCCTCTTAGTTTGCACAGTACTGTATTCTATTCTTGAAAGTGTTTCTCTTACATTATATTCTTTTACTTTTATAGCATCTTGTTGGATTTGATCTTCAAGTTTTCTCTTTTCTTCTTTAATTGTTTCAGATTCTGTTTTCCAGGCCTCCTTTTCACTTTAAAACAAAAATATCAATGAACAAACCTAATAAATGCTTTAATTATAAGAAGAGATAACTTTAAATTATAGAAATTTAAAGCTTTCTTAAAACAGATGTAATAGTTACTCAATAGCTTATGACATGAAATGTCAAAATTCCATTTAAATTTGTAACTGTTGAAACAGAATCTTATAAACATTTCATTTAAAAAAATCAAAACAATTTGTCCCTACCTTTAAGTTTGATGTATAGTACCCGAAATTATTTTTAAGATAGTTAAGATGCACACAAATTTAGAAATAATCATATTTAAAAGGGTGAGCCAACCCTGCAACATTTACTACTTAAAGAGACACTTTACATTGCCTCCAATTGCTTGCCAGAAACCCATTATGGTGCCAGCATTCTATTTGTCAGTAATTAGTTAATTTTAAACATGGGACCTAATTCTGGCTAATGAGAACCAAACCAAAACTAATAACCCACGGGGAAAAAAATACACACACACACACACACGCACACACAGCCCTGATGATATTGTGGGCTATCTTTTGGATGATTAGCCAAACGGTCAGTAGTTTAAACCGACCTGTCTTTCTGTGGGAAAAAGACGAGGCTGCCTGATCTTATAAAGATACACAGACTCGGAAACCCAAAGGGGAAGGGATATTCTGACCGATGGGATCACTGTACGAATCGACTTGATGACAGTAATACACACACACACACAC
>NW_022103898.1:41910454-41942120 GCF_000313985.2 Echinops telfairi | reverse complement strand
CACACACACACACACACACACAAAGATAAGAGGGGGGAAAATGTCCCTTTTTTTAAATGAGCACACGTCATTGTACCCTGACCTCTAGTAGCTAGTTTATAACCATTGTAGGAGATAATGACAACCCTTATTCTGATACACATGCAGTCATTATCAGTTAGGGTTGACTATTGGCAACCAGAAAACAACAAACTATGAGCTACCATTTAATTTAGAAAATGTATTAGCTTTGGGCTTCTTGAAAATCATACACTAATCACTGTTAGTGTTTAAATAATGTGTGGTCAGGTACTCTAATAAATACAAAAGAAATGATTCTATTGATTTAGCTGATTTTTTAAATCAAAGGATGAAAAATATTAGAAGTATATTAATTCCCTGTGCCAATATGTAAATAATGATGACAGATGATGCAACCAATTGTAGCTGACATTTACAAGGAGGTCATGACAAGTCATGTACTAAGGAAAACATTTTCATGTAATAATTGACTTAAGCTTCATAACTACTTTATGAATAAAGTATTCTCAGCATGGAAATTTACAGATAGAAAAATCAGGAACTGATAGCTAAAATAGCTTGTCCATCATCTCATGGCTATCAAATGGCAATGTTTGAGTTAAAGCCTACGCATAACAATTTCAGAGAATGCATGGCAGGCTTGTAATGATTAAACTATAATACTGTCTTATCTAAAAATCTGCCCTTACCAAGTCACCAGTTTAAAAAAAAAGAGAGGAGGGGAGAGGTAGAGGAAGAAGAGGGAAAAATTACTTCAAGTATAAATAAGAATATGTATAGTTATATGTACAAAGTTTTGCTAATATTGTACCTTAGATATTCTTTGTATAATAAGCTTTGCTGGTGACGAATTACTGCAAATTTTCTATTATATTCTTCAAGAGAATCTTCTAAATTACTTAACTTCTTTTCTTTATTTTCTATTTCCTAAAAATGAAAATGCAATAAAACTATTTTAAGAAATCAAAATTTATATTTAAATTTGAAAATATATAAGGGTGTCACCAAGTATTGCTACAAAGGTTCCATTTTATGTATACAAATAAAGCTTGTTTCTGCTATCATTACATGGCGGTTGACTTGTTCTCATGTGTCTTAGACCCATTAGGGTCTTTCAAACCAAATTCCAATGAAAACAGTGGCTTCCTAAGAGATCCAAAAGGCAAATTAAATACAAGGCAGAGAGGTCAGCTCAGAAGCATGAGGCAATTAATTAATTGGTATTCCAATGGTATAATATTGATAAATTTTCTTGATTAACACAGGATGATCACAGGGGTTTACTACAAAGTTTGTTTGTTTATTTTTCATTAAAAACTACATTCCTGAGAAAAAGGCCAAGAAAATTGTCCTGAGAGATTCTTTTCCCATCACGACAATGCAACTGCTCAGACTACAAGTACAGCAAGGGCAAGACCTTGCTGTATCAAGCTCATCTTACCACATCAAGCTCAAACAACAGTGAAAAGGAACATAATTTGAATCCCACAAGGATGCAAAAATTGTCCATTGGAGGGAAGCAAGTCATAGAGGATACAATTCATCAGGGGAAGGTTACGAAGATGGTAAGACTGCCTTCTGAAATGTATAGACCTCCATGGCAGGTGTGTCTAGAAACAATATCTTTTAGCTCCACATTGATATTTTTGTTTAACAATGGGTTCTTTGATTTTGTAGAAATGCTTTTTTATGTACCTACATATAATAAGCAAAATATTTCCATCATATATCATAACAACCACAAGCATACGCATTTTCCGATGATAGTTACTAAAAATATAAGCTTTTGTGAGGTAAAATAAAGCATGCAATTTTCTTAAGCATGCAATTTTTGGAAAAAATTATAAGAGTAAAGAAATGAGAATGAGGAAAGTAGGGAAAAAGGAGAACAAGGAAAAGAAGAGATAGACAAAACTGGGATTCCACAGGCAGAAGGAAAGAAAAAATGAACAAGGTTTTATTATCATAGACATTTTCCAGAAAAGCACTAGAAACAATTGACTTTTTTCACTACTTCTCAAGTGTTAGGTCACTAGCATTAGTCAATATTGACCCTCAAACCCACATTTCTAATACGACCTCTCTGTGTAGATTTTTCACAAACATATTGAATTTAGCATATCTCAAACCAAATTAGCTTTCTTCAACACTAAACAATTCACTTCCTCTACATTTTGTACTTTTAGTTATACCAGTGTCAAGTATTCAATTTGATAACTAGAAAACATTCTTTTCTTTCCCTCACCTTTCATGTGTCCAATCGGTCAGTTCTATTTTTCCAGGCTCATTTATACTCTCCCCTTTTTGGTATTCACTTTTTGACTTTAATACAAAATTTCTTCAATTTTTAAAATACTCAAAAATATTCATTGAGTCAATTCCCATTCATCGTGTCCAACAGAATGGAGTAGAACTACCTGATAGTTTCCAGGACTGCCATCTTTACACAAGGAGACTGCCACATTTTTCTCCTGAGGAGCATCTGATTCCAATTGCTGGATTTGGGGCTAGCAGCAGCTGACGATAGGACTACTCAGCTACCAGGGCTTCCTCATAAAACACTAGACAGATAATCCAATGCTTGCTCAATCTCTAGTAGTCTAATGTGCTAGACACTAGTAGCAGTGGGGAGAATTGGTAGAGGATCTTTAAGGATAGATCTTCAGCTGTAATAGTAGTATGGATCTACTCTACCATTTGTATCTATGTATAACATAAACCAAATCAAATTTATAGTCAAAGCCAACACATACAACCCTACAGCACAAGGAAGAACTTTCCTATATGGGTTTCCACGACAGTAACTCTGAACAGTTATAATCTTAGAAACTCTTTGTGGCCACCATGTATCTGCCAGTTTGTCATATTGTGGTGACTTACGTGTTGTGCGATGCTGCAAGCTGTATCACTGATATTTCTAATGCCAGCAGGGTCACCCAAAGTGAAGAGGTTTCAGCGAAGTTTCTAGACTAAGCTCAGACAACAAAGAAGGACTTGGGTGTCTACTTCAGAGAAAGAAGCACTGAAAGCCTTGCGCATAACTTCCAAACCTTCTCAAACGTTGCAGCCTCAACATAGGAAGAAGAACATTGTCAGAGATACTGTCTGCAGAGGGGGTTCTCAGGCCAGAGGGCTACCAAATTCTGACTGAAGAGGAGCTGGTTTCGTGGAGAGTCGACCTCAGTGAAGTGAGTCAGATGACGCCTATGGTGGTGGAGCCATTGGGATCGTCATTGGCTGATGAGACACGATTCAAGGTAAAGAGAAACAGGTGCAAAAAGTTTCTAATGCTTGGGACTTGGAATGTGCAAAGTATGAATGTAGGAAAACTGGAAGTGCTCAAAAATGAAACTGAATGAAGTTCAATATCCTAGGCATTAGTGAGCTGAAACGGATAGGTAGTGCCATGTTGAATCAGAAAATCACATGGTTTACTATGCCTGGAATACCACAATCTAGAGCAGTGGTTCTCAAACTTCCTAATGCTGAGACCCTTTAATACAGTTCCTCATGTTGTGCTGACCCCCCCACCATAACATTATTTTTGTTGCTGCTTCATAACTGTAATTTTGCTTCTGTTATGAATCCGGCGACCCCTGTGAAAGGGTCATGATCCCTTTGAAAAGGTTGTGCGACCCCCAAAGGGGTTGCGACCCACAGGTTGAAAACCGCTGATCTAGAGGAATGGCATGGCATTCACTGTCAGAAAGGATCCTGCTTAAAGGCATCATGAAGTACACTGCTGTGATCGGATGACATCTATCCGTCTTCAAGGATCTCTCACTTTATGAACCAACCACAAAAGCTAGTGAGGAAGAAATGAAGAATTCTACCAACGAATTCAGTTACACACTGACTGAACATGCAATCAAGATAAACTGATAATTGAGAGTGATTGGAATGCACAAGTTGGAGACATGGTGGAAGGAATAGCAGGTGGAAAATATGGACGTGGTGATAAAAGATGAAGGGGGGAGATTGTGGGATAGAGTTTTGAAAACCAATTACCTGTTCATAGGAAAGACCTTTCTTCAGCAAGACAAAAGGTAACTATACACACATGGACTTTCCCAGATAGAACACACAGAAATCAAATTGCCTACATCTGTGATAACAAGATGGAAAAGCTCAATATCAGCAGCCAAAACCAGACCAGGGGCCAACTGTGGACCAGACCATCGAATGTGCACATGAAAGAGCAGGATAAAGAAGAGGAAAATTAAAACATGGCCACAGGAACCAAATTATGACCTGGAGACTATCTCACCTGAACATAAAAAAATCTTAAGAACAGATCTGACACATGGAACACTACTGACAGACGCTCTGAGAACTGTGGCAGGAGAGCAAGACCATCACTCATGAAGAAAGCACTAGGTCATTAACAAGACAAGAAAGAGAAGATCAAGTCAGAAGAAACGCTGAAACTTACTTGTAATCGTAGAGTAGCTACAGCAAATGGCACAAAAGATGGAGTCAAAATGCTGAATAGAAATTTTCAAATGGCAACTCAAGAAGACAAAGTCAAATATTACAATAAAATGTGCAAGGACCTAAAATTAGAAAACCAAAAGACAAGAACATATCTGAAACTGAAAGAAAAAAAACTTGTCTCAAATTGAAATTTTGAAAGATTCTATATGCAAAATATTGAACGCTGCAGGAAGCATCAAGAGATGATGGAAGGAATACAGAGTCACTGTACCATAAAGAATTGGTGGACATGCCACCATTTCAGGAGGTAGCACATGAAGGAAGGTAGCAATGGTGCTGAAGAAAGACGTTCAAACTGCACTAAATGCATTCGCCAAAAACAAGACTCCAGGAATTGATAGAAAACCCATTGAATTATTTCAGCAAGCTGATGAAGCACTCGTCTATGCCAGCAAATTTGGAAGACAGCTATTTGGCCAACTGACTGGAAGTGATCTATATTCGTGCTCATTCCAAAATAAGGTTACTCGACAGAATGCTCAACTATAGAACAATATCATTGACATCCCACAAAAGTAAAATTTTGCTTAAGAACACCCAACGAAGGTTGCAGCAGTATATAGACAGGGACCTGCCAGTTCAGGCCGGATACAGAAGAGGAAGCATAACCGAGATATCATTGCTGAGTTCAGATGGATCATAGCTCAAAGCATAGACTACCAGAAAGAAGTTTGCTTGTGCTTCATTGACTATGCAAAGGCATTTGACTGTGGACCATAATAAGTCGTGGATAACCTTAAGAATGAGAACTCTGAAACACTTCATTGTGCTCATTCAGAACTTGTACATGAATCAAGAGGCAGTTGTGCGAATAAAAAAAAAAGGAATACTGCATGATTTAGAATCAAGAGAAGTGTGCGTCATGGTGGTATCCTCTCATCATACTTGTTCTAGCTGTATGCTGAGCAAGTCATCAGAGAAGCTGGGTTATGTGAAGAAACACGTGGAATCAGGATTGAAGGAAGGCTTTTAAACAACCTGTGGTATGCAGATAATGTAACCTTGCTTGCTGAAATTGAGGAGGAATTTAAAAACTGGTTATGAAGATCAACAATTGTAGCTTTTAGTATGGATTATAACTCACTGTAAGGAAAACCAAAATCCTCCCAATGGGACCAACAGGTAACATCATGATAAATGGAGAAAATGTTAAAATTGTCAAGGATTTAGTTTTACTTGGATCCACAATCAGTGCTCATGGAAACAGCGGTCAAGATATCAAAAAAAAAAAAAATGTGTTGCATTAGTTAAACCTGCTGCCCGAGTCCTCTTTAGAATATAGAAGAGCAAGGATGTTACTTTGAGGACTAAGGTGTGCCTGTCCCACACCATGGTATTCTCCATTGCATCATACTCATGGGAAAGTTGGACAATGAATAAAGAAAACCTTCGAAGAATTTACGCATTTGAATTATGTTAATGGAGAAGTACTGTGGACTGCTAAAAGGATAAGCCGATCTGTACTGGAAGAAGTAAAGCCAGAGAGCTCCTTGAAGGCAAGGATGGCAAAGCATCATCTTACACACTTTAGACATATTGTCAAGAGAGTCCCGTCCCTGGAGAAGGACACGTTTGGTAAAGTGGAAGTGTGAGAAAAAGAGGAAGGCGCTCAAGGAAATGGACTGACATCTTGGCTGCATCAATGGGCTCACAGGCATAGAAACAATTGTGAGGAGGGCGCAGAAACATACAGCAGTTTGTTCTGTTGTGCATGGGCTGGTGCCAATCAGATGGCACCTAACAACAACAACTATCTTTCACCTGAGGAGCAGTTGGTGGTTTTGAACTGCTGACTTTGTACTGAGCAGCCTAACACTTGACAGCTGTGTGACCAGGAATCCTTCATATACCATGTTACTAAAGGCTGTTTCTCTTCCGAGTTAGGATTTACTAAACGATAAAGTGCATTCGTTTAAAATGAGTCCCAAGCCCTTCCTATACAAGTTCCAACGTATTCTTACAAAGTCATCTGTGGTCACCCGGCCCCACATACTCCTTTGTGTACACACTCTTTTATACCTTACATTACCTCTTTTATGTGGTTCATTTTAACAATGAAGAAAATGAGTATTAGATGATTAAATAATTGACTCAACATTAAAAAACTCATTGGTAATAATAGACTTGGCAAACATTTACCTAGCTTAAATTGCCAAGCTCAGTGATACGCGCATTATATGCATATACATTCAGCATTTGTGTTCAGGTTTGCTATTCCCATCAGTGTATTATAAATGGGAGTCTAAATATCTGCTTTGCCACTTTGAACAGGTTTAGACCTCCAATGTAGTATTCTCTATTCTACTATTGTTCTTCTCATATATTTTTTATATAAAGGGGGGGGGCAATAACCCAAGACTTATAATATCAAATATCAGGACAATATTATACTGTCATTAGTTACTGACAGCTCCTTACAATACAAAAAAATAAATAAATAAAAGAAGCCATAAGGAGCGTTTAAATTATACATTTTAAAATAACAATATAACATGAATTACATAGTCATATTATAGTAAAAAGATAAAGTTGTACCATTATCAGACTTAGATAACATACAAATTCCAAGACTAAAAAAATAATTCATGTACTTTCCAAATATTAAAACGAGTATGTGAAAGCTCAAATATATTCACCAATAAATCATCTAGAAGACAATAGTGATCTTTATGAATAAAAATATACTTTCACAGATTTTAACCACCTGTTGCAATTATATTTGTAGTACACGAGGGGGTACCCCACCAAACAAAGACAGATTTTTTTTCCAAAGATATGTATTTAATGTTTTTTACAAAACAACCTTATTAATTTCAAAGTACTCTCCATTACACTTACTACATTTGCCAAATCTGCAATTCCATTCTTGGAAACATTTTGCAAACCATCTGTTTGGATAGCTGACAACACCTTCCTGGACTTTTTCTTTACCTTTCAATGTTGTCAAATCACTGTCCTTTCATGTCCCTCTTCATTCGCAGAAACAAAAAGAAATTACACGAGCGAGGTCAGGTGAGTAAGGTGCATGGGACAAAACTGGTGCACTGAGATGACTGTGTGAGTGGGTGGACTGTCATGGTTGCAAAATCAGTACCCTGTCTGTCACAAATCTGGCCTTTTCTGTTGTACACAGTTAAGCAATCTTCTCAGAACCTCTAAATTGAAAACTTGATTAACAGTCTGAGCTGGTGGAACAAACTCCAAATGCACTATCCCCCTCACATCGCATCCAGTTTCCTTGGGGTACCCCTTCGTATGTGATATTATAGTTTTCATGCAACCGACAAAACAACAAAAGTCGAGTAATCGCAAGATGTAAATGGCAAATATAAAAAACCAACATTGTACAAGAGTAATCTTTCTAATTTGTTGTCAGACTAACATTTATAAAGAAAAATAGAATGATAAATGAAAATTTGGCTTCAAAGCTTTTTCTTGTAGTTAATGCACACACACAAAAGATCAATTCTATTCATTTCCCTAAAATGCTATCACACTTTATTCTCTTGAACTGCTTTCCAATCAGCAATAAATACAAGTGTTCACCTTACTTACACATCACTAGCAAAGGAAAACCCTGGTGATCCTGGTTCATCACAGGCTGCTGGATGAAAGATGGTGGTTTGAACCGGGAGAAAAGATAGGCAATCTGCTCTGGTAGCAATTCTAGCCTAGAAAACCCTAACGGTCAGTTCTATGCTGTTTTTCGGGGTCGGTTAGCTCTTTGTCAGAATCTACTCAGCACATAACAAGGACAACCTTACAGTAGCTTTCTGTTATCTTACCAATCAATTTTATCTTTCACATGACATACTACCAACAAAATGTATAAACATGCCTCTCATGAAGATGAATAGTGTATACTGGTTTTGTTCACAGTATTTCAAGTACAAATTCTTAAAAATATATTTCACTTTAATATCCAAAGAGCTCAAAAAATGGATTAAGTTATAAAACTTATCAACAGTTTTCGTTATTGACATGCAAATTTTCAGTACCTTTAAGAGATGTATTAAATATTCATTCTGAGAATTAATGATATTGGCACTGGATGGTGCTATCCCATCAGGTAAGTCTACTGCTTTAAAAATGACATTTGATCCTTCTGATTGTCTTAAAAGAGTAATCTCCTTTTCAAGATGGTCTGTCTGAAACACACAATCCAGGGAAGAAGAAATTACATTTATACAACCAAGAAAAAAAACACATTTAAAGATAGTACTTTATATTTCATGCTATCTTTCTACTGAATATTTATAAAAGCATACATATATGAATGCCCCCCAAGAATTAAATGATATCCTAATTTCTCCTAAGAAATTTCAAGGTAAAAGATTTAGAATTTTTTTATTTCTTTCTATATCATAAGGCATTTATTTTTCACTTAATTTCAAAAGAAAAATCTGAAATAGTTTCTTAATGCTAAAAGAATTAATCCAAGGGCTATTTTCATAAAATATTCATCTAATAAAGAGTTTCATTTTAAAGTAAGTTCCTATGCATATCATTTTTTTTCTATGCATATCATTTTATTTAGTAAAATTCGTACCTTTAAATTTGCTTTAGCCAACTCCTGTGAATAACTTATAGCTTCCTTTCGAGCTCCTCTGAGTTCTTGTCTTAATTCTTCATTCCTGCCAGTAAGTTGATCAACTTGGGCTTTCAAATGAAGATTAGCATCAAAGATTCCTTCTGCATTTTTTGATTCTATAGCCTAATATATTTAAGAATACATCAAGTAAATGGGGGGGTGGGGGGTGGACAACGGCACTAAAGTCATAGTTTAAAAAAAAGATCTACTTTTAAATAAAATTGACATTTAAGCATTTTACTATTCTAATTGTTATACATGACCAGAACATTTGCCAATTTGATTACGTAGTTTGAATTTAAGTTTAAAAAAAAGACTTAGGTAGACCAGCTACTTCAATTCACAATCAACACCCATGGCAGCAGCGGTCAAACAAATCAATCAATCTACAGGTATTGAATTGGTAAAATCTGCTGTAAAAGAGCACTTTGAAGATTTATAAACCAAAATGTCACTTTGATGACTAAGATGTGTCTGATTCAAGACATTTATTCTCTCTTCAGTTTTCTCTGAGACATGCCAAAGTAGGAGCGCGAAAAAGACAGACAGAAGAAGCAGTGATACATTCACACTGTGGAACTGGTAAACATACTGACTATATCGTGGGCTGCCAAGAAAACAAACAATCACTTTGTGAAGAAATACAAACATATTTGGAAGATGGCAGAGTTTATTAACTCGTTCACTTCAAACATATCAGTAGGAAAGATCAGTTGCTAAAACATCATCATGTTTGGTAAACATTTCAAGGATTGTGAAGATGGCGCACAAGGATAAGTTTCCATACTGTTCTGTTATAAATGGAATCATCATGGATTAGAGCTGACTTAACAGCAGCTGACAACCAAGCATTGCAACAACTTTATTATTAGCATTAACAACTAGGGAGCTAATCTCAGTAGACTGGTAAATTATATAAACAACTAGACAGAAGTAAAATGATTAGGGTTAAAATCTTAACTAGCATTTTACTAACTATGCACGTGACTTGTGTTCTTCATATCTTAGTTTTCTTATCTTTAAATAGAGAATAATATTAACAGTTAATTTCACAGGGTTTTTCTAAAGTCCAACTGAGAAAACATATACACAAATTCTTTGAAATTATGTAGCATTTTCTAAATGAAAATATGAGCAAAAATGGAATTATTATTATACTTAATGAGGCAATTTTTCTGTGCCACCTCTTCTACAAAGTTGAAGAATGTATTAAAAAGGCAAAGTGCCATATGTTAACAAAGTTTTATCCAAGAGTATAATAATAATATGGCAACCATTAAAATACTGTCCACCAATGCCATGCATAAACATACATATGCCCATGACACATACTACTGCTCACTGCCATTGAGTGGCTTTCTACTTACGGCAAGCCTATAGGGTAGAGTAGAACTGCCCCTGTGGGTTTTTGAGTCTGGAACTCTTTACAAGAGTAAAAAGCCACATTTTTCTCCTACCATATACATAATACATTTACATAAATTAATTTGAACTTCAGAAATACTATATAGAATAAATCTGTGACATGCCAAGTAAATCTTCAGAAGTTGAACAGAAAGTCAAGAGAATAAAATAAGATCAATAAAATCAACTGTAATTTCCAACTCAAGGAGATGATATGGGCTTAGTTTTTGCCCTTAGGAGATCAGAGGAGAACACACGAAGTTAATATACTAATTCAAAGGGGATGCCAAGAAGATGAAATAAAACAGGAGATAAAAGGATAAAGATCAAGGTAGGCTAGTTTGTTGTCTTGCTAAGAAATGGCACCATGTTGCTTATAGAGCTTCTATAGCTTCCATGAGCCAGAAAAAAACCAGTGGCAATTATTAACCAGCTATACCTAATAGACTTATATAGAACACTTCACACAACTGCAGAATACCCCTTCTTTTCTAGCGCACTTGAATAACTCTCCTGCATCAACCATAGGCTAGTCACAAAACAAGTCTCAATAAAGCTAAGATGGCTGAAATCATCCAAAATATTTTCTCCAACAACGATTCCAGAAATCAACACTAAAAGGAAAACTTCCAAAAATCAAACAGCAAAAAGCCAGTAGAATGGTCCTTAAAAATGAGGATGTCAAGACTTTGTCTCACTTACTTTGATCACATCATCAGGAAAGACCAATGTCTAAAAAGGCTACTATGTTTGAATAAGCATAAGAAAGATGAATATGAAGGATATCCTCAACTATATGGATTGACATAACAGCTGCAATAATGGACACAAATATACAACGGCATAAAGATGTAGGCAACATTTTATTCTGTAACACAGAAAATCGCTGTCACTATATGTCAGAGATGACTTGATGGCACCTAACAACATATTTGACCACAGACACATGCAGAAATATGTTAAACCCTTCACAAGACTACAAAGGAGGCAGACTAGGAGACCGTGGAACAATGTCTTTAAAATATCTAAAGTACAAAATATAATCACTCACATGCAAAAAGTAAACTTACATTAACTAGTCTTTCAAGACTAGGGATAATGAGAGATGTTTCTTCTCCTTTAACATCAGGATCTTTCTGCATTTCTTTAATAGCTTGTAATATTTCCTTCATACCTTCTTCAAGTTGTTTGTTTTCTTCAGCTAATTCTCTTACTATAATTAATTAACATATTTTTCTCATTTAATGAATAAAATTTATCATTCATTTGACTTTATACAGATAAAGAATATTTCAGATATAGAAATCCATTTGGAAAATGCAAATGTCAAAATGTTTTAAAAATTAAAATATAAAAATATTTTGTCAATAGGTGCATTAAATGGAACACCTTTTTATGTCATATGAATATGCACACTATCTCGCACTGAAAAAACTTTCATATGTATACTTTTGCCTTAAATTATGCTTTATATAAAAATATTTTACACTGTATTTTCTAGCTTGATTTTCATTAAAAATAGCTATTATTCATCCTAAAAGAATTCATATTAAAAAATTCCAACAATGAAAATAGTTCAGCAAACAGATCAAACAAATCAGAAAGACTGTATGGTATATAATACTGGGAAATAAGGATAAAACATTCTAGAAAACAGAGAATGCATTAAAATTCTTTCAGACCCATGATTCAAAATATATACACATTTATACACATACATGTTATATACTTTTTATATATACATGCACACGTATATATCAGCATATGAAGAAAAATAATAGCAACTTACATTTATTCTGAAATTTGGTTATTAGAGCTCTACTTCTTTCTAAATCTCTTTCCTTTTCAATTAATTCTCTTGAAAGAAATTCATTCTAAACAAAAAATAAGAATAAAATCGGTTATCTTTTACCAAAATATTATAGTACATAATTTTCAAATTTAAGAAAGGTGGATCAATTGAGCTATAACAGTAACAAGTGAGAGAAATAGCGGCAGGCACAAAAATCAAGTAGGAAGAGGAGAGCAAAAGGCGAGCACCCTCTTACATCCCTGTCCACCCGATGCACATGCAAACAGCTATCACGGAGCGGTTTCCTTTGTTTGAGTACCACAATCAACTGTTTTTAGTAGTCTGCCTTTACACTACCTGTTCTGCCTGGCTTCTATATTGTTCAAGTTCTACTTCTGCACTTCTATCCTGTGCTTCTTTGATCAATAAATCCTGTGCTATGGCTTCATTCTACAGAAACATTTAATAAATCAGACAAGTTAATATCTTCATATCAAATGTGTTACATTGAGATTTTTAAAGATAGAATTTGAATAAAGCAGTATTCATGTATTGTATGACAAAAAAATCTGTTTTAAAGAACTTTGTTAGATAAATCACAAAAAGAATAAAAAAGCAATCATAGGAATGTAATCTAGAATAAAGCTCACCTGAGACCTAAGACATACTAGTTTTCTCCGTAGCTGTTCTGTAAGATTGTCAAGTGGATCTATCTGATGGGATTCTGATTGTGCAGTAACAGGCACAGTGTCTGAAAGATTAACTTCAGGCTGACTTTTTAAACTCTCTGTCTTTAAGGATATTTCTTTTTTTCTTAAATCTTCTTGTGAATTGACATCAGCATATTTTATTTGGGTATAAACCTGTTCATCTTCTGATGCTATTTGTGTTTTATCCATATCAATGCCATTACCATGAATTTGTTGACAAAATACTGCAGACTGTTGCCTACGTGGTAACCTCTGCATTAAGTGTGAAGCTGTTGATAACGCTTGACAAGAAGAATCACTTTTTTGTAGGAAATTAGTTCTCCCTAATGTTTGCTGACATTTTGACACTTTCTTCCGATTGTCATCAGAAAGAGAGCATGCGTAGTCATTTATTTCTCCATGGCTCTCCTGACTTAGGGAACTGACAGATGATTCCAGATTCCTTAAAGATTGAAGACATGGGGCTTTAAAAATATCCCTTATTGTAATTGTTTCTGGAGTCAAATCAGCATGTTTTATTTGCATAGATGAAGAACATCTCGTTAAAGAGGCAAAAGGATCCACACTGCTTTCTACACTTTGACGACTTTGAGGTAACTTGCTTGATAATACTCTTATGGTCACACCCTCTTCTGGTTCATTCTGATCTGACTGTAGGATGGTCTGACTGAATGATGGTCTTCTATGCAGCAGTTCTACTTTATCTGAACTCCTAATCTGCATTCAGAGTAAATAATGTGTCATTAATCTTTGGATTAGCAGGTTATTTAAATAAAGCAAACATTTAAATATATATTTATATAATAACTATCTATGAAAGCAATATTAAAAATGAGATGGGGAGAAAATAAAAGTATTGATAGTAGTTTATTTATTTATTCTATTTATCATAGCAATAATTTACTGTTTACCTTGGACTGAGCTTCATGAATATTTTTGAGGCTCATAAAGTCTAATTTTCTTTCTCCCATTCCCTTCTCTAGAAAAAGGTTTACATCTACGTTCAGGTCCTCAACTGGTAATCCTATTTAAGAAAATCAACCAATTAAAAACAAAAAGAACATAAATATAACTCTTCTACAACTTTAATAGTTTATAATTCTTTAAAACTTAAACCAAGCTAACAAAAGAACAAATGTAGACTGTTTTAAAAGCCTTGATCCACATGGTAGCCAATTATTACAACCTTTTAATCTATTTCATCTTTAATAAGTTATTCATAATATTAGAAACTAATTTGAATAGTCAAATGGCATGTACAAGAAAGTGCACAAGAATTATAAATATGAGTAAGCTGAGGAATATACTAATACATTGTAAAGACTCACCTCTCTACAAGTATTTAAATATACTGCATAGATTTAATGCTAAAACAAAGAGTATGTTTTAAAATTTCTGCATATTTCACTTACAGAAAGTATAATACATATTATAAAAAGCTAACCAATTTCTATATTTACACCAAGTAAGATAAACAAAAAATATACTAGTTTTTATTCAATAAGACATTACTTTCACTTAGTAAACACTAATTTCTAAAAAAAATTCTTGATGGACAGTCTTAGGGAAATTTAAAATATTTAAAAATATAGTATAAATTTCTATATATATTACTAAATTTCATCATTACTAATCAAAATACATCAGTCAGGGTTGCCTAGATATTTATGAAAAATATAAGGTGAATTTTTCAGAAGTTTACAAGTATAACATACGTTTTTTACTCTTTTGGACTCAGAATTGGACTCAAAGATCCTCATCAGGCCATCATTTCAATCATTGACCTCCTAGCAGAAGCGCAGTAGCATAGCAAAAACATTTCTACCATCCAGGACTTTTAGACTAAACAACTCATCTTTGAATGACGCTTCCAAAGTCTGGGATAAACGAGTATACCTAAAGTTGCAGCTCTTTTTCCTCTTTCTTGAGCCATTAGACGGATTTTTTTTTTCAGGTCAAGCCTTTCTTCCTCTAGACTTTCAATCTGCAAAGCATGGACATATTAGCATTCTTCCCTGGTTTAAGAACAGAAATAGCCTTTTTATCACAGTACTTGCCTCTTTTAACAGAATCTGGTTTTCAGCTCTGTACTGTTGCTGTTTTAAGCTTTTGCTATTTCTAAATTCAGTTAAATCAATCATTGTCTTCGGTTCAAGGCCTAAAATTTAAAGTAATATAGTGAAAATCTTTACCAACATTAATGTAATCATAATTTAAAAAAACTAAATGCTATGAAAAAAAATGAGTCAGCATCCTTGAAGAATGAAGTACTTTTGGTACAGTTTTTTTCCAGTTATTTGAATTGAACCAATGAGTTTAAATGTTATAATTATTAAAGTAATTCTTGACAAAATGTATCAAGATCTACCTTCTCTGCATCATGTTGTATGCACTGACATTGAGTTAATGCTAGCTTGCAGCAAGCCTATCGGGCAGGATAAGCCTGTCCCTGTGAGTTTCCAAGAGTGTCACTCTTTACGAGAGTAGAAAGCCCAGTCTTTCTCCCACAGAGCACCTAGTGGTTTCAAACTGCCGACCTTGTTGTTAGAAGCCCAAGGCTTAACCATTACACCACCAGGTAGGTCTTCTCAGGCTGTACTGTAACTACTTTAATGTATTAATAATGGAAACTATCAAGTAAAACAACCCTAGGTTTAAATTGTACATCAATTATTAACTAAATAATACAGATAAGAGTATTAATTTTTTTCTACAGCTTACTATAGGAGTATAATAAAATTAACCTAAATCAAGTATTTAGTTAAATTGGTGGCATTCACTACTTATTATGGATATTAATTATCAAGTGTATTATTGCTACTTGTCAGATACTCCTAGTAACTTGCTGTTATTAAGTATCTATGTTCTGAATACTAGATATTGATATTGTCTAAAGCAGTGGTTCTCAACCTGGGGGTCGAATGACCCTTTCAGAGGGGTCACCCAATTCATAACAGTAGAAAAATTAGAGTTATGAAGTAGCAACAAAAATAATTTTATGGTTGGGGGGGGTCACTACAACATGAACTGTATTAAAGCATCGCGGCATTAAGAAGGTTGAGAACCACTGGTCTAAAACGATTATAAATAATGACTTACAGACTGTCAAACACAGGACATCTAGTATTTGTTATAGTTATCTAAATAGCTCATAAGTTACTATATTAAGCCTTACTTGAGGTCCTGACGCACTACATCGATGCTTTTTATAAGAAATCACATATATATTTTGCTTTCCTCCAAAAATGTGAAAGGCAAACCCACTGCCAACAAGATGATTCTGGCTCATATAGAATTTTTGAGGCTGTAAGTCTTTACAGGAACAAACACACTCATCTTTCTCTAGAGAAGCACCTGCTGTGTTTGAACTGGTAATGTGTTTAATAATCCAATGCTTACCAGCCTGTGTCCCCAGGAATCCTGCTGTATAAGGTTTCCAACACAATAAAGCTCTCTGAAAACAGACAGCCTCACCTTTCTCCAACAGAGCAGCTGGTGGGTTTGAATCATGGACTTTGAGGTTATCAATGCCATGCTTACCTGACAGTACCACCAGGGCGCCTTGTTTCTGAAGCGCAGGTTTTCCCGAATTTATTTACCCCATCATTCTCCACTTTTCAGAAAAACAAAAAAACTATTCACTAGCCCCTGTCTATTAAAAACTCTTGTATGATAATCTATAATCCAGGATAAAGTATAGATATTTGCTTTTGCTATTGCTCTGGATGCTACCAGAGTCACTCAGGGGTGGAATTGCCCACTTTGGGAAACAGTGCTCTAGAGAATAGTTATTGTTACAGATAGTCATTTTTATTCTAAGAAAGCATTACCTGATATTAGCAAGTATAATGAAATCAATATTTAGATCCTTTTATAAAGTAATCTAGATTGAACTGTATTAACAGAGCATCCATACATACCTAAAAGACTTCTTAGAATCAATGATAAACTCAAAATATTCAGCCAGAATAAAACTTAAGCAGTTTAAATTGTAAAATCCAAGCACTTGAAAGTCTGAGGAACCCTTAATCAATGTTTCTAAATGTTTACCTAAATTCATCTGAAATAAGAATATATCACAAACCAACACGAGTCATAGAAAGGTCACATTCATTGAAAGAAAAAAGGGTAACTTCTAATATGCTACCAAAATTGTACGCTTTACATTTTTAAGTAATCATTTAATACTATTTTTGAGACAGTGGGTTGATAAGGGAGCTTTGAGGAGTCTAAGAGGTGTCATCGATGACTGCAGTAGATCGAGAATTGTATAAAACCACTGCTTGGGGCCAAACATAATGCCCCAAACACCAAACCCCAAAACACTTTAATCAGAGCAGCTCCACTTTGACTTGTTTTAAATGGTTTTACGTAGGCATGCATGTGAAAAAATGTACTCAGGTATTTTTGTTTTTAAGAAAACAAGCAAAAATATTTGCAAATCAGATCCAGCAAGTTACATATCTCAAAGATGGCTTACCTAAACGTTCTCTAAGTGCCTCGTTTTCATCAAGGAAATCATTGATCTTCAACTCCAGCTTATTGATTTCCTTTATCAATACTTCAATTTCTTGATCTCTTATTTTAATTTGATTTTTACCATTCTTTATTTCAATAACAGCATCTTCTAAACCATATATCCCCTGAAAAATGCCCAATCTAATTTAAATATACTATGATTTATTTAAACACATTGATAAAACTCAGGAATTTATTCTCTTATTAAGTATGCAATGCAATGCACGTATATCTAAGCTTCATATCACTAAAGAGTAATTTTACTCTGCTTTTGTAAAAGAAACCCAGAAATAATGATGGAAAGAAGTAAAACTTCCTAGAGCAGAGTCTTAATGACAAAGAGATTCAGAAATATTACATATAGAATACTTAACAAAATATAGAACAGGTATATTCTATCAACAGAACGTGCAAGTCATTAATTAACTGACTTAGTTATAATCAAACTAAGAAAATATTTTTTAAATACAAAGTAATGCTGTGTTGACACAGTAGATTATAAAATTATCCCTGTCATCATTCTTATCAAATGAGTCAGTAGTGTCACACCTACATGGTGGCTGACTGGCACAGATTTCAAAGTATCTAATCCTGCAACTTCCACAAAGCTGATTATCTAAGGAGGAAATGCTTGGCTCAAACTGGTATGAAATGTCCTGTCAAAAAGTAAATACTGCTCACGAATTTGAGTAGTATAAAGTATCCCTTCACCAAAAGACACTTAAGGAATGTTCTAGTACAGTACGCAGTAAATGGCAGAGTATTCTACTTGTGAGTGACAAGAATGATTCTAAAGTGCTTGACTGAAAAGATAAAAATACATACCGATTCATAATCTTTTAATCGCTTCAGAGACTCAACAAGTTCTTTATCCTTTTCCCTAGCATCAGCCTCGGCCAACTCAGCAGTTCTCTCAGCCTCTTGAGTTTTCACTTCTAAACTTTTTAGTTTTGATTGAATTTTCATATAATGAGACTCTCGAGAAAGTGTTGAAGCACCTACAAGGTGTACAGTCCAAAACCGTGAATAAATTATGCTGCCTCATCACAGCACTGTAAGTCAGTGGTTCTAACTTTGAAATGTTACAGCCTTAAAACGTCCCTTTCATATGATGATTTCTGTATTTGAAAAATACGAGTTTTATGTTAGTTCCACTAAGACAGGTGATTGTTGTTAGGTGTTGTTGAGCCATTCTGTCGCATAGGACACGAGGGTCAGAACAGTGCCCAGCCCTGCGTCATCCTCACTTGTGACGCTTGGGCCCACTGCGACCAGGCCACTGACATCGCCAAGGCACTTTCGCTTTCGCACGGACCCGCTGCTGTCATAAGCAGCATATCTTTTCTCGACCCTCTACTTTAATAAGATGTCCTTTCCCAGGGACTGGTGGCTCCTGATAACACATCTATTTCATTTTCGACACCTTTCAATTTTCTGAGATTCCTATTTCGTTATTCCACATTTCGATTATTAATGGATGCTTACAGATGTTTCCTCTCATTTTGAGTTGGGCTCCATCAGCAAAGAAAGGTCCCACAAGTTTTATTCCACCATGTTATTAATGTCAACTCCACGTTAGGAGGTGGCTCTTCCCTAGTCACATTTGGGGTGTCTTACAAACTGAGGGGCACTGTATCTGACAATGCTCTGCTGCCTTTCATGTTTTCAGTGGCTCATCCCTCAGAAGTGGACAGCCTATTATTCCTTCTTCATTGCCTGTTCTTAGTCTAGATGCTCTGATGAGACCTGTTCATCAGGGGAGACCCTGCTGGTATTGGAAATATCAATGGCACAGCGATCCGGAACACGCAAGCCACCACACCATGACAAACAAGTGATAGAAGACTGTTTATAGAGTTTAAGAAATTCTTCTTAGCTGAAGGGTTTTAGTTGTAAAACACTGTTTTATGAAGAATAACCTGTGGGGCAGAGACTGCTAGCGGTCTGCACTATACAACTTCTCTTTTGTCCACTGTAATGGAAAAAACAATTTTTAGGTAAACATATGGGCACTTAAAATAAAGATCGAATGTCCAATTCCACTCCAGCAGCTTAGGTGTGGCCAAATGAGTTTGGCCAATGGGATCTAAATGGAAATGTCATGAATGAACTTTCCGAGATTGTTTTTAACGTTTCTGTCATTCTTTTCCCTTGCCTCTTTTGTTAGTGCAAATACGGACGTGCAAGTTAAAGCTCAAACTGTGCTCTTGCACGAGATGGAAACCGCATGCTGAGATGGGCAAAGGTTGCTACAAACCTGATTTGTGTAGCTGCTGTACTAACCCTGAACTAAATGCATCAGCTTTGCTTATATTAATAAAAGTATAACATCAATATTTGTTCCTCAACAGTAAATTTCTAAATTGTTTAAACTGCTATTGTGTGTGATAATTCTCTCACTTGTATTTAAACTTAAATCCTGACAATAGCTAAAAACAATGCCTGTATTTTCTTACCAAATGATTAACAGATCACAATATAATGTTTCTCACTATAAAACATATTGACACACATCATTCACAGGCTTATCCACAATAAACATCAACTGGGTCAGACTGACTTGAGGGCAGTAAGTCTGATTCTTTAAAATATATGTTATAAATCTATGGAACGTTTTGGTATTTCTGCCAAAAAGAAGGTGTTTTCCTTCTTTTCCTACTTAGAGACACTGGTCTTCAGATATGATAACTTATAACACAGCAGATATGATAACTCACTCTCACCTTTTGTAAGTTTTATTCAAATATTGCAGTGATTTTGCCTCAGTATCTAAAGTGTCACCTCGCTCTCTAGCAGCACCACTACCACTATACTCCCACACTCATTACATACACTCACTTGCTTTTTCTCTTTTACATCTCATTTTTTATCCTCAGGAATTATAAGACACATATTCACGAGTTTATTAATTATCTGCATTGCTGCTACATTGTTCAACATTTTATTTTGTTGCATTCTTTTCTAATAATAAGGAAAAAAATACCAGCAACCATGTCATCATTTTAAATTTATCTCATACAACCAATCAGATAATACAGGGCTGTGTAATTTTCAAGAGAAGAAAATGATAGAAAATATGGCCTTCATTAATAAATGTAAACATTAGTAATACTTACAGGAGCCATGGCAGCAGAAAGGCTAAGCACTTGGCTAATAAACTAAAGGAGGCACATTTGAATTCACCTGGGTGCTCCATGGGAGAAAGACCCAGTAATCTGCTTCTGTAAAGATTGATTGTTGCTTTTGTAAAGTGACATCAAAAATTTTCAATTCAGTGATCCCCAGGTCACAGATTAGAATCGCTTCACAGGGTTTCCAAGGCTCCAAACTGACTGCGAGCAGTTCATCAGGCCTGCAGTGGCACTGGGTGGGTACAACCCCTGACTTTTTGGTTCCAGCCTAGCACTTAGCTGTCACGCCTCCAGGGCTCCTATAGTAAAGACTACAACCAGAAAACCCTACAGGGCAGTTTCCTGTCTCAACGAGCTGTGTCAACACATGACGTGTTGAAATTAACTAGATGATACACCACAACAACAGAACATATAAAGTAAATAAAAAATCCTGTATCTGTATTTTGAATATAAAATAAAATTAAGAAAGCTCAATTTTATATCTTTTGACAAGCTTTTATTTTTTAAATACATTTTCAGATACTTCTTTAATACATAGCATGGAAAATAATTATATATACTTAATAAAATGTTGAATTACCTTTGTTTCTTTGGAGTTCAGTTTTTAAATCTTCAATAACATAAGTATTTCTTTCCATTTCTGTTGTATATTGTTCTACTTGTTCAGTAAGCAACTTAATTTGACTATCTCGCTCCTGTATGCCCTGCAAGAGATTTTGAAATATCACACATATTAGTCCTTCATGGATATTCATGAGTTTTAAAATGCAAAGAAAAAGGTTGTCTTCTTTTTCAATAGGTAGCAGAATATATTTTTTGAGAGACATAAATACACTTTCTACTGTTTTGTATCCCTTAACTACCCTAGATAATATGAGCTACATGACAGGTATTCTAATATTTAAAGATGAGTATAATAGGTAATACAGTACTCTAAAAAACAGGAATTCTAGAATCCTATTATCTTTGGCTTCTTTTGATTCTGTAAATATTATTCCTTATCACCCATTCAATCCCATCCTTGTACTCTTTTGTGTCTTGGTGTGCCTCCTTGTCTTTTTACTAAATTTAATCTTTCCCCTCCCGGTACTTTATTTAAAAATACCATTCCCTGCAGTATTATTCCTCAAATACTTCCTAAATTTCCTTTTATTTTCTTGTACTATAACTTGAGAGTACAGATGAGGAAAGTGTGATTGCACTCTCAAAATAAAAGTATAACTTGGTATAAATTATAACCAAATTGCCATGATATTTCACATTTACAGGGTATGTCAACATTGATCAGGACAGTCAGGGTATAGTAATCCTTAGTAAGAGTATGAAAATATTTAATTGACTGCCCCTAAAAAAATGTGTGTCTTGTCTGTAACAAAATAAGAAACGACGAAATAATTTGATTCCTTCTTCACACTCTGCTGCTAGTTGGTTCTGACTCCCAGAGCCCTGTATGTCGTTTCTGAGGCTATAAATCCTTATATGCGCAGTCTCACCTTTCGCCCACAGCACAACTGTTGGGTTCCAATCACAGACTGCAGTTAGCAGTCCAACCATTAACTGCTTGCACTACCACAGCTACTTACTCTAAAATTAACTCTAAAATTTTCTTGGGATTGAATAGTGCAAAAATTTTCAAAACATCATTCTGTAATAAAACAAAAAAAACAACCCCCAAACTATTATACTAGTGCTTGGTGAAAGTTCTCAACCACTAATCAAAGGGTCAGCGGTTCAAAGTTGCTGGCTGTTCTGCGTTCTGCTCTTGTAAAGATTATGGCCTTGGAAGCCCTGTGGCGTAGTTCCACTTTGGCCTATAGGTGACTATGAGTTGGATCTACTTGATGGCAGTGGGGATAATGCAAGTCACTTAATTGGGTCCAGGTGAATTAATAAAACGTAGTTCGGAGTTCATGGTCAACTCTGATAAAACTGACAGATGAATCAAATTTGGGCATTGTTTTTTACCTGTTGTAGAGCCATAACATTACTTTTGTCAGCATCAAGTTGGGCATTTTTAAGTTTTTCCCTCAAATTATGTAACATTTGCTGATATTCAATAATTTCGTCATCTTTAGAAGATAAAATTAACTAGAAATAAACAAAACAATGTGTTACACAAAATGAAATGCAATGAACATGTATTCCTCATTTATGGTGAATACTCTAATTCAAGAAGGCTTCCAAAAGCTCACCAAAAAATGGAACTTTTCCACAAACTTTCTGAAGCAGATTGCAATGAAATACAAAAAATAGAATCCTTTGAAATAAGAAAGTGACAGAAACTTTAATCTTTCAAATTTGTTCCTTCGATACTTACCATCTAAAGTTGAGTAAAAAACATTTAAAAAATAGATGACAAAAATTTTTGCTTTTTAAGAATTCAATCATTAAATAATCTCTTGCTTTCAAAACTAGTTACAAACAAGAAGTTATGACTACTTCTATACAATTACAAAAGGTTTTATACAATTTATGTTTATGAAGAAAACATTAAAATGCCACTGGGAGGGAAAATATATATTTTGAATAAATAGAAAGGCATATTAGTTTATTAGACAGAAGTACTAAATCTTACAAAGATATCAATTTGACTTAAGTTAATCTGTAAATGTAGTACACATTCAATCAAAGAATAAGTAGATTTTAAAATGTAGGCTGCTTTTAAAGAATTTGGCTAGGTGTTTCTAAAATCCACATAAAAGACTCAAAGAAAAGCCTAAAACCTGAGAATAGCATTTAAAGATATTTAAACATATAATAATTAATCTAAGTTTGCATGTCAAAAATATAGAAGATAGTCCAGATATAATATCAACTCAATACAAATTATGTACATATGAAATAAAAATTAAAAGATGACATATTCACTAAGGGTATTTTATAATTGGGTAGTAATTGGGTAGTAATTTATAATTGGGTAGTATCCTATCCTACTGTATCTCTTTTCACACCCTACACCAAATGAATTATATACATTATAGAAATTTAAATGGTAAGGATGAAACCAGATCATACTATAAGAAAATATAAGAAAGTGACTTAAATTCTGAAGCTTTTCTAGTTATGGCATAAGGGCCAAAAACCATTAATAAAGAATAAGTTTAATCACACATTATAAAAAGATATAGCCCACACACAAAAGAATAGCAGTCAAATGAATCATGGAAGGAATATATTTGTAGTATATCTTATAATTATATGTATAACTATTTATCTTACATATCAACTAAGAAAAATTACACAAACACTTAAAAAGAACAACATAATACTCTATACATTAATATACCTATATACTCATGTATAAGCGGAGCTTTTCAACACATTTTTATGTAGTTTTTATAGTAAAATTAGGTGTCATGGCTGATATCCGGGTTGGCTTATACTCGAGTATATATGGTAAAATAATTTTACAAGATATATAATCCTTTTTAAAGAAAGTGCAGAAGAACAATTTAAATTGGTATCATTCCCCTCCAAAAAAAAAAATCATAGTAAGTACAGCTCTTTATACCAAGGGTGAGCAAACTAAGGTCAGAAGGTCAATCCAATGTGTGAACTAATTTTACAAAATATTACTGGAAACCAGCCTGTTGTCTCGAGCTGCTTTTAAAGAAGAGTTGAAACAGGTCACCTGGACCAGATAGCCCATAAGTCTAAAATACTTACTGAGTTTTTACAAAAACATTTGTCAGGCCTTTATTCATTCTATAAGCTTTTTTCTTTTGCTATTATTTTTGTTTTAAGTTACCAGTTATCTATATATGCTTCCCATTTGATAACCAATTTCAAGTACCCAACAAAACTGTTAGGAATTCAAGTGGAAATGATGACTGTGACAGTCTTAGTTTTTAAAAAGTCAGTAGTACATTCACCATTATCTGAGAAGATTTTTTCAAAATCATTTTCCAAAGCACATCGCCCTCATAATCCCAGCTTCTGCTACAGCGGAAAGGACAGCGATGAGTGCATTCTGAAAAGGCTTTCCAAATGACTCTGATAAACCTCCTCTCTTACTCTCATTCCCAACGAATACCGACAGTTTCATGAATTTGACATGGCAAGTCGAGTCAGAAAAACCTAAATTACGCCTCGAACCAATATAACTAATCTATACAACTGTGAATCATGTAAAGTACATACATGCATTTTATGTAGAATTCTCTATTTCAGATGAAAATGGTATTTTCATTCTAGACATCAAAACTTTAAATTCTTCCAAGTGTAAATATGTTAAAGGATTAAATATGGTATTTTCCTAGCTAAATCTAAACTAAAATTTTAAAATTCTAATAAAAGAATGTCAAAAACTAACATAAGCTCTTTAAAGAAAACTAAGACTAAAAAACTTAAATCTAACGACAAAATGATGAAGCCATAATATAGATTAATAAAAGCACCTTCCATTCTTCTACTTTGGCATTGACAGCTACCATGACTGGATCATCTTCTTCATTTTTGGCTTTCAAATGTTCTGTGAGCTCCTGCACCTAAAAGGTAATATTTAGTTCAAGAATTGCTGCAAATTAATACAATAAACTGATTATGAATATATTTTCACATACACATTAGCCCATAATGCCCCGCCATAGATTGAATTCTGAGTCACAGAGACCACGTACAACAGAGCAGACCTGACCCTCAGGGTTGACAAGACTATGAATTGCTAAAAGAGCAGCTAGACTCATCTTTCTCCTATGACACATATAAATTACATACTCATATTTATTACTCGAGTAGTCCTGTAATGAGAGACCCTGGTGGTAAAGCAATTAATTTTCATTGGCTTTGCTGCCAATTAAAATATCTGCATGTCAAACCCACGTCATTCCATGAGAGGACTATGTGGCCATTTGCTTCCATAAAGATTACATCTTGGAAACCTTTCAAGGAAATTCCACCCTGTCCCACCGGGTTCGGGTAAGCAGGAATCAATTCAAGGGCAATAGATTGTTTATGTCTGCAGTAAGAGATAATAAATAATGGTTTCTACATAATTAGAATTGCAGAAGGATTTTTCACTATTAGAGAATTATATTGTAAAACAATACTCTATTTTTAAAGTTTAAATCTATGTAAATAATGAGTCGTTTATTGGATTCCATTACTTTTATGGTGAATTCATTTTAAGGTATAAACATAATGGCCCACACGGCTTCCAAGTCTGTCTAATAAAAAGTTGCTATAATTACTAGATTTACAGGATTGCTGTCTCCATACTGTATTAATTCAAGTAGCATCGATGTAGCCTAGTTGAGAGGAATTACAGGCTTTGTGAGGGAATTACAAAAGCACATTTGGACAAATCTAACAGCATGGCAACATGTCTAAAGACACAAAAATTAATAATCTAAAAAGTTATTCTAGCTTCAAATACACAGTCATGAGACTGTATAAAATCTGGGCAAATAAATAAAATCTCTGTAAATAAACTATTTCAACAGTAATTCTTACTTGAAGCCGATAATGTTCATTGTCTTTTTTTAACTGATCGATAATAGTATCTGTTTGGTGTACGACAGCTTTCATTCTATTATATTCATCGGTCATCTTTTCCATTTCCTGTACAGACTCTTCTAGATTTTTCCTCATTTCTTGATTCTGAAGTTCAATTTTCTCATTAGCTTCTGTTAAAGTCTAAGAAAGTTAAAGATTCTGTTTGAAAAGTATTTTAAGAGTATAATACTTAAATTAAATAGAGTCATGGTGCCAATTATAGTTAGGAGAATTCTTTATCTACCTTTGGTGTCAATTAGTATTGACTGAATAAATCTAACAACATTTCATGCAAGAATCTCAATTATTTTCAAACAGTGACAGCAAGCACATATAAAAATAATGACCAAAGAATTGAAAAGTCAAAGATGTCATTTATTTCATATTTTATAAATATATAGCTATAGAAGACTACTGAAGAAATCAATTTGGGTTAAAATACAGATTTATATTATAACTACAACCATTACTTTGAACTTTTATCAATTTTACCTGAATTTCATCCAGATATTGCACAAGTTCAAAATTTTTTTTAGATAACTGTGACCTATAGTCACTGTCTTCTCCTCTTCTTGATAAAAGTGTTTCTTTCTGTGAATCTATTTGTTTCTGATAGTCAACAATATCCTGACGAAGTTGCTCATTCTGTAGGTAAACCAAACGTCACTTTTTATTAAGAAATATCAAAGTAGCAAGATAATCTCCTCTAAACAGTGGGTTTCAAAGTTATCTTCAAATTCTCAACATTTTATCGCCCATAAAGCCTTACCTTTTGCTTTAGACGTTTGTTCTCCAGAAAGTGACAGGAAAATGGTAATTAGAAATGAGAAAGGCAACACAGAATTAAATAATATAAGACTAAAGAAAGCAAAAAAGAGAAATTTTAAAAGACTAAGATATATTACTTTATGTAATCAAAGAAAATAAGAATAACTAAAAGGCAAATCAAAGAACATTTTGATTATGTAAAATGAAAGATTAGGATAAACAATGAGCAAATATTATTTGGCTCTGAAAAGCCAAATAATCTAAGTTCATAAGATTGGATAATAAATAGAAAAATTTTTAAAATGCTGGAAAGAGTAAGAGAAATAGGAAAGAAATTCAATCACATATTCAACTAAAAACTAACTAGAAAAGAATAATTTGCACATAAAACAGAAAGCAAGAGTTACCTATATAATCTAAAAGATTAATGTTGTAATTACTAGTCTCAATTCTTAATATGTTTTCCATATTCCTGAGATAAAGTCATATCATAAAATCAGCCCATAAAAAAATCATACGATTCAGTTCTAGTTTAACAATATAAATTTAAAAATATATTTTAAATTATGTAGATATGGTATTTTAATTACACCACAACAACTAAAAATTGTTTTACCAACCTCTCTTCTTAATTTGCTGTTTTCATTTTCTGCCTCCTCATTCCGAAGAGCCAACTAGAAATAAAATAAATAAATAAAAGTTAACACCAGTTCAACAGAAAGCCAGGATTTTAGGTTATCAATTTGACTTTTAAATTCTAATAAACACAGAATGCTCAGCTAAGCATCTTTGTATCTATTTAAAACATGATTAATGAGCCAAAAATTTTTGACAACTACTTAAGAATTAGAAATGATCAAATAAAATGGGCTTAAAATTAGTTTTTTTAATTTTAAGGCTATAGAAACAAAACAATTAAAATATTTAAATCTGAAAACAGCAGCTTTCTGTCCGATATCCTACTTCACTATTCTTCTATGTCAAGCTTATATTACTTTATCTAATTAATCAGTATTTATAAATGCAAAGCAGTATCCTAGAACTCAAAAATAAATGAGGCAAAATCAGACTGCCCTAGATTGATATCCCTTTTGTACCAAGTCCTAGTACAATGTGAACACTCATTTGCTGCCTTTAATTCAGTTTCCTCGTTTTATGTTAAAAAACCACACACACATAAACTAAACCAAACTCACTGCCATCTAGTCAATTCCAAGTCACAGACACCTATGAGACAGGATAGAGCGTGTAAATTCCTAATCCTCAACATGCTTTGGTATCCTCACTGGGGCCTCTGAATCAGCATAATCATAACTGAAATAAAAATCTCAAACATTTCCAAACTCATCCGGGGCTCACTCTTAACGAAGGGCACTATCTACTTCTCCAGTGACCCAACTCAGGAAGTTGGTGCACTCAATTCCCCACGCTCTTCTTATTATCAGTAAATCTCTACATCCAATTCTATCGATAGCTCTGAAACGTGTCTATGTCTCTTAAATCTCTCGTTACTTTCATTAGGCCATCACAAATATTTGCTTAAATTAGTAGAAATGTATCCTTATCTTCCCAGCCACGGTCTTGGCTACCTTCAATCCATTCTTTACAAAGCAAACTTTTAAAGTACAGATCTGATCACAACATCAGAGTTTCAAAATCCTTCTTTGGTTTCTTTTAGGAAAAGGACCAAATCCTCTGAAATTGGCGTTTTTTCAGCTCTCCAAAGAATGCTCAATTGGAAGGCAGTACTGTGTAGTACTTAAGAGCACAGACAACTGTGTCTAACAGTCTGGAGCTAAGTCCTGGTTGTGTCGCTTATGTTTGAGCTGTGGAACTGAAGGCAATATATTACCTTTTCTATATCATAAATTTCTGTTATATGGTTATTTACTATTTATTACCCTCTATTTCTGAGATACAATGAACAAACTAAGAGTAGCAGGATGTAATAAAACGGCAACCTTCTAAAGTACAAGAGAGGTAAAATAAACTTCTAATCATCAGGGGTGAGCAAGTACTACAATCAGGTACCAAATTTTGTATCAAGGTTACTGACAACTGAGCCAAAATATAAAACATATTATGTTCTAATAGGAAATTTACCAGAAAATCCAATTTTTCCTCAAGCTGAATTTAAATGACTCAAACAAATTATTTTATAAGGTACATAAAATTGACTAAGAGATCATCTGAACTGTTGCTGTTGTTAGGTGCCATCGAGTCGGTTCTTCCCCTTAGCAACCTTATGATAAGATAATGAAACACGGCCTGGTGTTGTCTTCATAAAGGTTCCTATGTCTGAGCCCACTGTTGCAGCTCTGTCTCAATTCAAACTTGTCCAGGTGCTTACTTTTTTGCTGCCCCTCCACTTTACCAAGTATGATGCCCTCTCCAAAGACTGATGATCTCCTGATAATACGTCCAAAGCGCTTACAATAAAGTCTCACCGTCCTTGCCTCTAAGGAAATTCTAGCTGTGTGTCTTCCAAGGCAGATTAGTTTATCCTTTAAGCAGTTGTTTTAATACTCTTCTCTGGGACTACAATTAAAATGCATCAATACTTCTTTGGTCTTAATTATTCAATGTCCAACTTCACATATACATGATGCCACTGCAAATGCCATGGCTTACGTCAAGTACACCTTAGTCTTTAAAATAACAGCCTTGCTCTTCAATACTATAAAGAGGTCTTGTACAGCAGATTTACCCAATGCAACACATCGTTAATCTCTTGACTACTGCTTCCATGAGCACTGATTGTGGATCCAACCAAGACAAAATCCTTGACAACTTCAACCTTTTCTCCATTATCATGATGGTACCTATTGATCCAGGTGTGAGAATTTGGGTCTTCCTTACATTGAGTTTTAATCCATACTGAAAACTGAAATCCTTGATCTTCATCAGCAAGTATTTCAAGTCCTCCTCATTTTCAGCAAGCAAGGTGGTATCATCTGCATATCACCATTGTTAATAAGCCTTCTTCCAATCCTGATACCACATTCTTCTACACAGAATCTAGCTTCTCTGATGATTTGCTCAGCATACAGACTGCACAGATATAGTGAGAGTATACAACACTGATGCACACCTTTCCTGATTTTAAGCCATGCAGAATGTAAAAGATGCTTACATAAAAAATGAAAAAATTCATGATGTTAAATATGAATCAATTTATAAAATGCTTGACATCAACTAAACTTTTCAAAAATCCACATATAATAAAAAGCACACCTAAAAACAAGGAATGTAACTTATTATGGAACACACTATGAAAAGATCTACTATTAAATAAAAATATTAATATACCTTTTTGCCCCCAAATAACCTCTTGCTTATGAATGTAACTAATTTCTTAAGACGAACATATCAATAATCAAAAGGACAACATCAGTTTTAGATACACCATCATAAGTGTTGGGATCAATTCCATGGTAATGAGTTTGATCCCCCTTTTTTGGCAGGGGTGGGGAGTGGGGGTTCATCCTAAAGTTTGTTGAAATATGTCCATCCCAATATAATCAAATGACTTCCAAGTCATATTCACCAGAAGTACCTATTCTACTGTTTTAAAGATGTAATGATAAAACGTGATATAAAACCTCAGAAGTAAGTATAGATCATCCCTCAGATTCAGCAAACATACATGCGTACATACGTACAACCATTATCATTACATAATTGGGCATCGTTAGATAACTTAAACCTTGAAAGTTGTTCAAACACTATGCCTTACTTGTTCATTGACTTTCTTCTCTTTCTCTAATTCCTTTTCCATGTCCTCTAACTCTCTGTCTTTTTGTTCCGATTGCTTTTCAAGCTCGCGGATCTCATCTCGCAGAAAGCGAGTGTCCCGGCCACCTCCAGACTGCTGTGCCATCTAAGTGCAACGAAGCAAAGTGAGCTTCATCCTACTTGGAAGTTCATGTGAAGCACTAACAATCAAGAAACGACCTTGGCTTTAAAATGTTATTCTATTTTAATAGCAAATACTTAAAATGATATTAACCTAAGGAACATTTTTAAAAATCCAATTCTTCCCTTGGTTCAAAGGCAGACAATACCTTAATTTTCCCCCCACGAAGCACCGAGAGCCAGAATAATCAGTTCCCAATTACTCAGACTCTATTTAGCCACAGAGTCACAAAGACCACACTAAGTAGCAAAGGAATACTTACAATGGCTTCAAAAAGTTCTAATTTCACTTTCCACAAACGTTTTGAAGCCCCTTCATGATGCAATGAAATATGCTTTCCTCAATCTTAAATCTCTGAAGCCAAGCTACATACACCAAAGCCTCTGGTGATATTTTCAGCTTGGACTTTTCTCCACCACCCACAACTACCTTTACACCAGGATTATTTTGACCAGTGCTATTCAATAGAACCTTCTGAAATAATACGCATGTGCTCTGTGCTGTGTTCAGTAGAGCAGTCACTAGCTGTACTTGACACTTGTGGTAAAACTGATGAACTGAATTCTTAATTTTAATTAACATAAACATAAATAACCACAATGGTTAGTACTATTATAATGGATAGCTCATTTTATTTGTTTATCTAAACCAGTGCTTCTTAACCTGTGGGTTGCAATCCCTTTGGGGGTCGAACGACCCTTTCACAGGAGTCGCCTAAGACCATCGGAAAACTGGTCTCAGGAATCAGACACCGCTCCTCTATCCATCTCAAGGAGGGTCCGCCCACATGCAGATATGCCCACAAAGGAGTACCCAGCTCGAAGA
>NW_022103898.1:41874174-41909831 GCF_000313985.2 Echinops telfairi | reverse complement strand
TTTTTTAAAAGATTTTGTCGAGACTTCCGGTTAGAGTGGGGAAGCTAGGCTTCTCCTTGTGAAAAAAAAAAGAGTTTGTCATTATTCTTAAGGTTCTCTAGTGGATAGCCCACCCAAACTGGACAACCTATTCCTTCTTCCTAATCGGTTCCTCATCAGGGAGTTTCAGTGAAACCCGTTCATCATGAGTGACCCTGTTGGTATTTGAAATAATTATAGTTTGTCTTCTGGCATACCAGCAGCAAGCAAGTTATCACAGTAAGAAAAGACGACACCACCTAGTGGAATTACAGTATAAGAAATACAAAAGGACATACCTCCAATTCATTTTCCAGTTTCATTAATTTACTTTTTAATTGATTTTCTATTTGAGAGGAAGAAAAGCAATTCAATTGGTTAGCTTTAGCTTGTTAAACTTAAATGAATGTCAATAAGATAAAGTTTATGATTCCAAATGGATGATGACATCAGAGCAATATAAAAGTAACTTATAAACTAGATCTAAAAATTAGGACTTATTGAAAATACTTTAAAAAATAAATTGAACATTCACGTTTTGCAGAATATATTAGATCTTATTTTTAGTACTTGTTGAACAGACAGAAACTTTTATTTAATACCATAATTAACCTTTTTTCCCAAACACATACCAAATTTTGCTTGTTCTTCTCCAGCTTTTTCAACTTCTTCCAATGCTAGCTCTACTTCTTGAGCTTTCATCTAAACATTAAAAAAAGGGATGATCTCAGTATATCTTAACATTAAATATATGTACCAAGAATAAAAATATTGTCTCATTGTTTCACCTCTCAAGGCCCCCAAGGCATGGCACACGGAGATATGCAGTACATATTTATTGAAAAAATGAGTGATTTTCTTAACAAAGATGGTAATTTCTAGATTCTAAATGGTTGGAAACATCTTTATGCCTTCTTTTTCCTCTCAAGATTTATCTTCAAGATTTATGTTTTCTTTTAAAACTTTTCACTGTGTCTGATTTGCAATTTCAATTGTCTCTATTCCAGTCCATAATGTTCTGCCTAACTTCAATTCCCTACAATTCATACTGTAGATCAAAACCAGATTTCTTGGGCATATTTTTGCATTTGCCAATTGTGGCTCAAAAATATTTACTCACTTCATTGTTCATATTATAAAACTTTCTTTAAGCCTATTGGAGAATCACCCACCAATGTTTCTTTCTTTTACAACCGGTAACCCACTTCCTAGGGTAATCTCATGTATAAATAAACATATTTTCTCTTATCTTAATTTACAATAACTCCAACTTCTAAAATCTCCATGTCATCTGGCCATTTCCCTCTAACTACCTTAAATGAATTATTAGTCCTCATCCTTTAAGAGATTTCCATAAACTTAAAAAAAATTCTTCTTACACAGATGTATGTTACATTTGAGCGTGCCCCCGTTCCCTGTACATTCAGGAACATTAGAGTCAAACTCACTACCGTTAAGCCAATTCCAACTCATATAGTGAACAACTAATGCTTTGGAGACTTAATGCTCTAAATCTACATATGAAGATTTTTTTTCCATGGTAATTTAGATTTTACAACGTCTTTTATTTATATTATCCTATTGAAGATAGCAAAAATAATTATTTAATACAAACCTTCATTAGTGACTGAGTAACTCTGAAAAGGTGTACCAAACTATCTTGATTTTCATTTTTTATTTCATTTATTTCCACCTAAGTGAATAAATAAACAACTTTGTGTCATTTTATAACCCTTAATTAAATATAAGAACTCTTCCATTCTACGGTTCAATAATTTCAGTGACAACTTAATTAAATACAGCTGCACAAATACTATATATAATATATACATAAACATGTAATAGAGTTTCATAAAGTTTGTGGAAAAATGGAATTTTTCTATGAATTCCTTGAAGTACTACATATAAATACATAAATTTAAGTATTAATATTATAGACACATATATAAAAAAGAACCCCTGCTGGAACTGAGCTGCTAACCCCTGTTCACCAGCCTCTATGAATGAGAAGGAATGAGGCTGTCTGCTCCCCAAAGAAACAAATCAAACTCTGCCATCAGTCAACACACATGGACCTTACAGGACAGGACAGAATCTCCTCTGTGGATTTCTGATACTGTAACTCTTCACAGAAGTAGAAAACCTGGTCTTTTGTCCGAACAGAGGATGGTAGTTTCGAACTGCTGACCTTGCAGTTACGCAGCCCAATGGTGACCACTAGATTTAGTCTCAGAAACCCTAAGAGCAGTTCTCTGTCTGACAGGGTCTCTATCTTACACTAGATGGCATTGTGTGTGTGTGTGTGTGTGTGTGTGTATGTGTGTGTGTAAACGTGTCATTTATCTATTAAGCACCTTGGATAGGGAAACCAACAAATTATCTGCCAGTTCTTCTTGCCGAGGGAGGTCATCTGGGTCAACTTTCATGATATCTTTCCAGTTTATATTAGGAGGCATCTTGAATTCGTTTACCGTGCTTTACCTTCTGTAACAAAACAAGGTTTCCAAAGTAAACATTATCATTTCCAAAGTGACATTAACATTTACTCAATAAAACTGTATTTTTTGATGTATGAGGTTGTTGGCAGAGATTTTGCTGCTTAATATTTAAACTGTTAAGTGGACAAACTGGAAACCAGGTAGGTAATAAATGAGTAAAATAACCTCGAGCAAAATTATGACATTTGACTAAAATCGTCAGAACAATTGTACCTGTTCAATACAGATGGTTTCCCTGCTAAAATTGATCCAAGTCCAAGGTAAGATTCTGCGTCTTCTCCCCCACCCCTTTTACCACCAGTTTATGAACACATCTAAGAGTCCCAGTGGCTGATGCGCAGTGAAGGCTAAAAATGCCCGATTCTGAGAAGCAGGAACTGCGGAGAAAAAGGTGTGTAGATAATTGGTGAAGATGAAAGAATAGGGGCAGGGAAACTGGTGGGGGGGGGGTGGGGAGAGGGTGGGTAAACCGGGAGACTGAAGCAAAAAAGGCGGAAGAATCGCTGGCCAGAATAGAAGGGTCGGGAAAGTTGCGTGTTGCACAAGGGCCCTGAGGCCAAAGAACCTGCGTTTGGAACTCCCAGGTCTCGCTCACCGCTTACCGGGAGCCACCTACACAGACCAAACCTGGCAATTAGCAGCGTCCCCTCATTTACCGCACCCATGAAAACATGCCCCGCCGCTGGGCCCAGATCGCTCCCAAGAGTAGTTCCCACGGACTCCCGGTCCAGCCAAGTGGTCCGAACAAGCAATAGCGGCAGTGGCTGCTAAGCGACACCATTCCCCACCCTGCCAAGGCTAATGCAAGGCCCCGGATGCACAAGCAGCCTACATTTCACGACAATGAGTCATGCTTTACGTTCACAGTCTCCCACGGGGGTACTTAGACTTGATGTTAAAAGCCCTGGAGAAGGCGTGGAGTGGAGACTACAAATCCCAGCGTGCAGTTCTTCTCGGAGGCCTGCGTGTATGCCGGGAGCTGAAGTTTTAGAGAGAGGGCGTTCCCAGCGTGCAGTGCGGGGGCTGCGCCTCTACCGGGGCTGCTGGGCTGGGACCGTGAGGGCGGAGGTGCGGTGCCGGAGGTGCTGGTGGCCTGCGCTTGGTAGATCATGACTGTAGGTTCGGTGGCGTCCTTCACCGGACTGCTCTCCCGGAGGTTCCCCTAAGCAGCCAGGTACGGGTGTGCGAGTGGGCCGACCGCGGGGGAGGGCTGCAGGGGTGCGGTCGCGGTTTACCGGAGCTCTTCCATCTGGGTAAGACATGCCCCGCCCGGGTGAGTCTGAAGAGGGCTCCTGAGAGCCCGGCGGTGTGTAGGTGGTGACCAAGGTGGTGCTTTCTGAAAGGGAAAAAGAAAAGTTTTTGCCTTCTTTGGCATCAGAATCTGCCTTCCAGCCATAGAGTGGGGGCGGTGCAGCTGAGGTGTTAGCTTGGGGACTAGGAAGGCATTCAGAAGGCTCCGCGTTCCCCGACCCTTCGGGCCCTAATGTCAGACCCTTTCCTGGTGCCTGCACGGCCCCGTGGTTGAGGAACTGCGGAGAAAAAGGTGTGTAGATAATTAGGAAAGGTTAGGGATCATCCAGGCCAAAAGTGAGGGGGTGCTGGGGAAGCGGTATTCACTTGATTGCCAAGAGGCCCGGTGTTACCCTCGTGGTATGTTGGTTATGTGTTGGCCCACCAACCACAAGGTTGGCAGTTCGAAAACACTAGCTGCTCTGTGGGAGAAAGACGAGGCCTTCCAATCCAGTGAAGATTGACCATCTCGGAAAGCCGGTGTCGGCTCTACCCTGCCCTTTAGGGTCTGCCTGAGTTGCGGCAGTGAGTTTCCTTTTTGAGTTTGCCCTTTGAAAGGTGATTGCCACGATTACTTCTATTCATTTTGCTCTGGGCTGTTCTGGAGTAATAGACTTGAAATCTAAATGTTAGTTCCAACTGTGTGAACTAGAACTTCTCCCTTTTTTAATGACTGGTAGTTATTTTTTTTCTTTTAAAAATAAATGCTGAATTTTATCTAAACCACCTAACTGGGTCAGAGCAAAAATTAGATCAGTAGTAAATAAAAACAGCTAGTGATATTGTGAGATACGTTTAAAGACATCAAATCCTTTACAGAAAGAATATGTGCAAAAAAACCCCCAATTATCTCGATTGTTATAGGAATCCAATGAAATATGTAATTATATGCCCTCTGTTTCCAACCAAGTTTGAAAGACTGGAGCTTGGTGAGCTCAAACTTACTTAAAATAATGTGGTTGGTTGAACGGACAGCCATATTTCTGACGGGAAGACGTACTCTTACTTGGTAAACTGCCTTTTCAGGCACACTGGGAGTCATTATTTATAAAGTGCGGGTTCTTCTAATTGTGTAATTTTATGTACTCAAGAAGTTAAATTATCATTCATGTTCATTGTTTTAAATTCATAATTTAATGGTGACTTAGAGGTACAATTTAATATTTATTGGACTCGTTTAATGTCATATAATTGCATGTTTATTTTCATAAACAGAATCTGTTAGTTTTTATTGCAACAGCTTGTTGTCCAAACATTCATTATAACTCCTATTACATTAGTTTACTAGTTTTGTTCTACTTGTTTGTATTAGTGTGGTCTGCTCTATTTTCCACCTCTTCTTGTTCACATGTATGTTCTCAGCACCTCAAAGTGACTGGCGTAAGTTTGCTCTCATTTTTCAAAAGTAAAAAATGGCTCAGATGAAATAAATGTTTTCCTCCTGTTTTTTAAGTTTTATGTGCATATTATTCATGCATTTTCCAATATTTTGATAAAGAATATATTTTATCACAGAGCCTGACTGAAATCAAAATCATACTTATATTACATTATTTAACTCATTCTAACAATAAGCTTGAAGTCGTACATTTTCTTCAGTACTGGGTGTACAAAAGAAACAATGGTCTAGGTCAGCGGTTCTCAACCTGTGGGTTGCGACCCCTTTGGGGGTCAAACAGCCCTTTCACAGGGGTCACCTGATTCGTAACAGTAGAAAAATTACAGTGATGAAGTAGCAATGAAAATAACTTTATGGTCGGGGGTCACGACAACCCGAAGAACTGTATTAAAGGGTCGGCACTAGGAAGGTGGAGAACCACTGGTCTAGGTTCTACGCACTATAGGCTTTGTTTCTGACTATAATCAGGAAATTTAAACTCAGCCGCTAGTCCACTCACTCACTGGTTAATTTTGAGGACAATCACTCCTATTTTTCACCAAATTTTCTTCACTAGTTATTTTACCAAAAGCAGTGATTTATGTTTCAGTTTCATAAATGTCCATGTAAAGGAACACTACTAGCCCAGACGTGCCTTCTTCCTTCCCTACGCCTTTACGAGCAGCTTTATCTGACAAAAATCACTTCACCAAAAAAAGACTGGCCGATTATAATTGCTACCTCTCTTCTCGGTACCAGTCAGCTTAGTCCTTCAATGAGATTTCCGTACACTTTTTGCTGCCATGCCAGAAAAATTAATGTTTGCTCATTTCTCATTTGCTCAAGATAACATTATAATGCCTGGCCATAAGAAATTTAATATCGACTATTTATAATAAATGATTTATTTTCCCTCCGTTCTCATGGAGAGAGATGAGTTGGTAGCAAGCTGTCACATGTCTGTTTTCAACATGAGGAGACTGGAAAGATTAGTAGGAGTCGCCACAAATGCAGAGATCAAGAGTTAGCAGGCCACAGGTCTGTAAACTATAAAAGTAGAAGATAGTAGATTACTCTTATTAATTGAACTGATTTAATAATCGAATCATTCACATTCTTTTTTAATCTAAATATTCCCAGATTCATATAAAGTTTTTTCAGGTTTGTTTTTTACCCACAATTATACTAGAATAACTACTGGATCATTAGAATGAGTGAACACTCAATTGTGTTGAAGAACTTGTATTAAGTTTTATATCTTTACTCATGAGTGGCATTGCAGTATGAAATTAATCTGGGCCTTAGGTAAATCATATGCCAATAGTTTTTTTTTTCTCAAAGAAGTACTAGAAAACTTGTAAAGAATTCTGCTTCCAGTAAGGTTTCAGGGCATTGGTATCATGAAAAGAAATAAATTTGATCAATTATTTGAGAACACAGTAAAATAAAATATTTAAATATGAAAGAGGATAATATAGACAATCTCGAAGATTCAATCTCCTAATAATATTTTTAAAAAGCAGAATATATACCAAAAGTAATTGGAAGCATTCCTGATGATGAAATAGTTCAATTTGCATCTTAAATTAATTTTATATGTAATTGCATAATTTTCAATCAAAGGGTATTGTTGCTAGATGTAGGTATTTGGATTTATAAGTTGTAATCCTTTGTTCAAAACCTGGCTGAGAGTATGAAAAAGCAAATCACGGATGTGATGAGATACATAGTTTCGCTCTGCATCATATATAGTTGTTAGGAAATGGAACCAGCTCAATGCAGTGGGTTTTGGTTTGGGGGAATCTTCGAAAGTTCTATTGCCTTGACTCTTTAGAGCCCATCAGACAGTGACTCTCAATTTAACTTGGTTGACTGATAGTAAAACAAAAACAAGTAAACAAGCTTCTTTGTTTCAAGAAACAAACAGTTTCTACACTATGACTTACCTGTTTGCTCTAAGATCCTTTAAAGAAGCCTCGGCTGGCCTTCTGGTGAATGTGACTGAGTGGAGACGAGCGTTCCACAGGAGACGTCTTTCAGAATCTCCAGCCCTCGTCAAGACAGGTGGTCACTGCAGCAATGGGAGGGGGCCTACTCCAGACCAGCAGCAGGACCGTTCCACCCCAGCCCTAATTGCTAGTCCACAACATATGAGTGCACATTTTTACTTTAGTGGTCAAGTAGCGAGGCGACATTACTGGTAGGAAGGGAATAAGCATGAATAGTGTGTATTGTGCAATGCCACCCACTGAATGACAGCTAGCTCCTCATTGACAAACATGGTGATTACTTAAATTTTGACTTGTTCACCTGCAGAGGGCTCAGATAGTAGAATTTTTCAAATTTTCGTAAGGAAGCTTAATCTGGATGACAGGAGAGCTAGTTCTAGTGTAGGATATGTGCTCAGCTGTGGAGTATCTTATGTCTGTTCCAAAAGAACACCTAGAGGTGCAGAAATTGGAGGAAGGTTATTGTAAATAGACCTCAGCAAAGGAAAGCTGGCATTATTACCAGCTAGCAGATAGAGAGATACAAAGAACTTGAGGTAAGTCTCCAATTATTTTTGTTGTTGTCATGGAATCCTTAAACACCTTTGAGAGTCTCAGTTTAGATTGTAACAGAGTAAGCTTTATTTTGTTGTTGTTCTTCTATTCATTTCCCTTTCCATTCACTCTAACCTAACTGGGTTGAAGTATGATTAACAAAAATAAAAGGTATTGTATCTGGGAGAGAAAAGACTGGACTTTAGCCCCATTCCATGACAGCAGCATTTTCATTTTCAGTGATCTAAGCTTGGCAGAAGAGAATCCCTAACATTAAATCAAGTTCATCTTGTTGAGTATTATATTGGAGTTGAGTATTTCAATTACTAGATGGAACTGTTTGCAAAACTGACTGTACCACGTTTTATTTCCTTGTATTCAGGGGTTATCGGATGCCCAATATTTATGCCCATGTAACTAACTTAGCACCCTTAGCACATTTAAAATGTGGTTAAATTTCTTTAAAGCTAAATGTACAAATGTAATGTACACATTTTTATTTAAAGATTAGACTGCCTGACTTGATAAGTAAAACTTTTCTAATACTGAAATAACTTTTATAAAGCTAGTAAATTCAACGTAAAACTAAAGTAATTCTTAAGTTCTTTTAAAAATTCTAATATCATTTGTAAACAACTTAGCTTAATGCTTACACGTTTCATCTAAAATTCCTACCTATGTTATTTCTGGGGTACCCCTCATATAAATGTATAAGCCAAGTTAGGTGTAAGACAATAGAAAAGAGTTGGATTTTAGTTAAAAACCTTTGATTAAACTGAACAAGCTATGGGCTGTACGTTCCAACCTCTAACTTACTAGGTAATAATTGTTCTTTAGATACATAAACTATCCCGATACAAGCTTCATTAACATTTCAGAAGATCTATTAATCTTTTCAGTTATCTATTTTCTCACAGGACTTATTTATATACTCCTGGAATCATGTAAAAATACATGTGCATGTATTTTTAGGGCTGCCTATATATGACTATATGTGTGCCAGGCAAGCTGTGACAACTGAAATGGCATTTTATACTGTTAGCCTTGGCTCCCAAATATCAACTGGTACAATGAAATACTTTAAAGTCTGTTGCCATTGAGTAGCTTGCAATTTATACAGTGACCCTACAGGACAGATTAGAGCTAGTCTCTGTTCTAAATCCAAGGCTCTAAATCTCTACGGAATCAGACTGCAACATCTGCCTGACAGAAGCAGCTCTGGGGGTTCAAACCATCAGCTGTATGGTTAGAAGTGAAGTACGTAACCACTGCACCACAACAATTTTTTTTAAATACTGAACTAGAGGTATGAAAACACATAAAGAAGCAATCAGTTTTGCTTTAGGTTAGTAATATGGAGACATAGTCAGCTAATGCTTCCTGATTTTTGTGCTGACCTTTCAAGAACTGATCTTTTGGAAGAACTAGAATACATTCTTATTTATTTGTTTTATGTCTACAAAAGTCTGATCTGTTTGCATGGTGGAAACATGTGTTGCTTATGCCCTATAATTTCCTCTCCCCCCCCCCCCAGTGTTTTTCCATGAGTACTTTCGGGAAACATGGCTAATATTAATTTCAAAGAAGTAACCTTAATTGTCAGCCTGGTGACTGCCTGCTATTGGAACAGCCTTTTTTGTGGATTTGTCTTTGATGATGTCTCAGCCATACTGGATAATAAAGATTTACATCCATCTACACCTTTAAAAACTTTATTTCAGAATGATTTCTGGGGAACTCCTATGTCTGAGGTAGGTAATATCTCAAATTTTATAATATTCCTTAATTCTTTATTCCCAGTGCCATCATCATAATAATAGGGTTTCCCGCCCTCCCACCCCCTAGATTTATATGGTGCATAACACCATTGTAGTAAAGGAGAAGCTTGACATCTGATTATCTTCTTTAAAGCGTGATGGATCTTTCCTTGGCTGTGTATTTGGTGTTAACTCTTTTTAAACATAATGTATATATGTGAAAGCCAAATGTGTAGGGAGAGAAAGCAGCGTAATTCATTTGTTTTCTTTTCACTTTTTCTCTGTGAGTCAGATGAAAGATGACTACTTGTGACATTTGACCATTTTAAAATACAGTAAATTCAATATAAATAGATTCTATTTTAAAGGTAAATATAGTATTATATATGTTGCCTTCTCTGCTGGAAAAAAAGTCATTTAGTAAATATTTTAAAAAATTTTATCTCTCACTTATTATTTGATGAGGGTATTTTACTCCACCTACTATATAGTTTGAAGATTAGTACTAAACAGAATATCTTGGCTACTTGAGATCATAGATTAGGCTCTAATTTTAGTTCTGCCATATATTAGAATTGTGAAATTGGTGGGAAAACAGGTTTTAGGTTATGCATTTTTCTTATTTTTGAACACCTTGAAGATACAGAAGGGGGAAAAAATCCACCATCATGTAATGGATTCTGACTCATAGCAATCCTATTTAGAACTTCCGAGATTAAATCTTTATGGGAGTGCACAGCATCTTTCACTTAGTAGTTTCACAGTTACCTAAATGCATAAATGAGTTTATCCATCTACAGTAGCTAGCACATATTTTCAGCTACCATTGAGTCAACCACCGAGTCTTGGCAATCCCATTCACAGTGGAAGGACACTGTGTTGCCTAGTGTTGCATCATACCCATGATTGGCTCCAAATTAAACTATTGTAATTGTGATAGGGCTGACTAGAGAACCAAATTCATAGATACTCGTGTAAGAGAGAACTTTTTATCAAAGAGCAATTGTACAGTAAGAAAACATCCCAACCCAGTCCAGTTGAAGTACTTACGTCTGATATTAGCCCATATGCCCCATACCAGTCTGTAAATTCCTCTTTAGACTCACGCAACAAGTGCAATGGCATTGAGTGCAGGAAGATCACAGACCAGTGGGTGTAAGTCATGTGGATCCAGTGGAGGTGAAAGCATCTTAGCACTGGTGTGGGTCTCCACTTGGCTCCTCTAGCTCCAGGGCTCTGGCTGCCATCAGCATAGCTCCATGTGTCTTGTCAACAGGAAGACGAAGCAGAGGCCATATTGGTCTGGTCTCCAGTGAGCTATTTATCTCTGTAGTGCCTTCACATGATGTCATCAAGCTGAGACCTGATTGATAGGCTAAACTCTCCCCCTTCTCTCTTAATAGTCTCAAATTCACACCAGATTATGTAACGACCAAAGTAATCCATAAGGTTTTCATTGGCTGATTTTTAGAATGATTCTTAGTCTTTCCTTCCAAGTACATTTTAGTCTAGAAGCTTTGCTGCCACCAAGTTTGTTAACATAATAGCAACAGGCAGGCCTCCACTCACTGACTGACAATTCCCAGCCAGTATACCATGGGGTGCATTGGCTGGGAATTGAACTCGGGTCTCCAACCTGGAAGGCAAAAATTCCACCCCCCAAAAAACCCTACATACATTGCTATTGAGTTCATTAATTCCACCTCATGGTGACCCTGTAGGACAAGATTCACCGCTGTGAATCTTTATGGACACAGGTTGCCATATCTTGTGGAACCACCTACATGTTTGAAACTCTTACCTTTTGATTAGCAGTAGCTTAACCATTGAACCATCAGGCCTCAGAATTTTTCCAGTGAACACAAATTCCTTTATGTGACATAATGAATATTGAGTAAGTGGCTATTGAAACATACCATGTAGCCCTTTGTATTAGCCTATTCTTAAGTAGACATTTTTGATCCCTTCCTTCGATCCTCAAATTTAGAAGCTTCTCCCGGGTATAGATTACATCTTCCATTCTTCTGGTTACAAAACTTAGATTTACTATCGATTCCTACCCAGCAACCATACAGAACAGGGTGGAGCTGCCCCTCTGGGTTTCAGAGACTGTAACTCTTGACTGGATTGGAAAGCACATCCATGACTGATGGTTTCAGACAGCTACCCAGCCTAAAACCACTGTGCCACCAGGACACCTTCTAGTTCAAAGCACATAGTAGATGTTTCTAGTTAAATGTTTTTCTGCTCCTCCTTATTCTCACCCAACTCTAGCCTTAAATTCCTGTCAGCCTGTATGATCCAAAAATCATACATGATAAATCCAGACCCTAAGAAGGAGGGGTTCATAGCACTACAGATGACATTGGAACCCAGAATTTATTCGCAGGATCCACATAGGGATTAACTCTCCAGTGGACAGTGAACCAATCCCTTCTGACCACAGACCATGCAGTGGTTTTTTTGGTGGTGATGTTTTGTTTTTTTTTATTTTTGTTTTCCGTTTTTCTGAATATGAAATCCAGGACAGACAGAGCTATAAAGACAGTGACTGCACTGATGGTTTTTGAGGGGTTTGGCAGGGAAGGTTAGGGGGAGCTGGGGAGCTAATGACAATGGGTACAAGGAAGGAAGTAAATGCCGTAAAGTTGGTTGTGGAGGTGATTTTCCAGCTACTAATATGATAGAACTACTGAATTGTATGATATGTGAAATATATGCCAATACAACTGTTCTTTAAGAAATCCTTTCAGAACAAGGAGGACAATGGTATGATTATAATATCTATTATTTCTAAATAGATGTGTTAGGCCAGGTTGACTAAACAAACACATTTATTGACACTCGTGTATAATAAAGAAGAAATTCTATATCAAGAAAGAATCCAAACCAAGTCCAACTAACTCCATAAGTCTGGTACTAGTTCATAAATCCCTCTTCAGACTTACACAGCCACATGCAATGAGACTGAGTGCAAGAAGATCACAGGACATTGGGTCAGAGTCATGCGGATCAAAGGCTGGTAGAAACCTGGCAGGACTCTGGCAGCTCAGCAGACAGGAAAGCAAAGTAGCAGAGAGTGTAGGCCCCAGAACTCTTTGTAGGAAGGCCATACCCTCCAGGAGACCGCATCAGGCAAGACCTGATTGATAGGTTAGATTTCACCCCTACAGTTGTGGACCGGCCAGTGTTGAGAGTTATTCAATTATAAAGATCCATACTCCTTTGATTTATACTGGCCTGTGAAGTACCTTGTGTGATGATCACTTCTGCAGATGTACTGTCTTGTGTTGTTTCTCATATCTTTATTGATATTAACAGGAAAGTGTTACCATATGTATTATATTCATGCTTCTGTTTTTATTGCCAAGTAGTACTATGAGTAATTAAGTTTATTTTTATTATTCTTGATTGTCACAATGATCTGAATTATTTTGTTTCTTAATAGAAGCAGCTGCTTTACTATATTTTCAAAATAAACTATGCAAAAATGTTGCTAAAATGTGGACTTGATATCTAATGAGCTGATGGTTGCTAATCAAAATTAGGTCTTAAATAGTTCCTAATGTATTATGTAAGTAATTAGGTTAGTTAATGTATATTTATGCGGTCATTGTGTGTGGCACATATGCATCTAATAAACATACCAAGCAATTACATATGCTGCAACTAAAAACGTATTACCTTTTACTTTCTGACTAAAGATGTGTTATAAATCCTGACTTCCTATTCCAGTAGCTATAAAGCCATTTGCAAATGGATTTTTTTGATATTTGTATGAAGCAGAATTAGTGTGGGGTATGTTTCAAATTGACCTTTTTTGAGATATAAAAGCGCAGATTAAGCAGGCAGCATAAAACACAATAAAGCAACAATGAGGAATTATTAATCACATTTCCATGAAACCAGGAAAAAGAACCTGAAAAGACACACAAATCCTTTTTACAGTCAACAGAGAAAGACTTCTGCTAGAGGTGTGACCCTCAATTTAGACTTCTAGTCTTGTAAATTGTGATGAAATAAATTTATGGTTAGTAAAGCCACCTGCTTGTGGTATTTCGATTATAGCAGCACTAGATAACTAAGACAGGATTTGGTACTAGAGAATTGGGTGGGACTTTGGAAGCAATTTTGGATTTGAATAATAGATACAATTGGATAATAGTAAGGCCCTGCGTTGCTTCAAAGGGACTCTGGAAGAATTGTGGACATCAAAGGGACTTGTGGTAAGGGATCAGAAAAATGTGAGCAGAGCTATAGAAAAGTCTTTATTGCCCTGAGAGAATACATGTAATGCTGTCAGTAAAATGTAGACATTAATCGTACAGCTGGTGAGACTTTAAAAGGAAATGATTAGTGCAGTTTGATATTGGAAGAAGGGTGATTCTTTTTATGCAGTTGCAAAGAACTTGGCTAAATTGTGTTCATATATTTAATGGGAGGTGGAACTTAGAAGTGGTGAACTTAGAAACTTGGCTGAAGAGATTTCTAAGTATGATCATAAAAGGGTCTTGTTCCTTGCTGCTTATTGTAAAATTTGAGGGAAAAGAGTGGATTTAAAATAAACTATGCAAAATTACAGGACAAAAAGATTAGGAAAATTCTGTTGCCCAAACTCAAGAGACGTGTTCTAGAATTTTCACTCCTTAGTGAAAATGATGTATGGCACAATTGACTTTCTTGGTATGGCTTTTCCACACAGTCAGTATAACTCCTGCCAAATGACTAGAGTTTAGCGAGTAGGGTGTGAGAAGCTAAGGTAAGGGAGGTCAATTTTGCCATTCCATTTTATATGAAGGAAGGCAGAATCTCATTACCATCAAGAATGAAGAACAATGAGTGTTTGAGATACCTGTGTGGAGAAGTGGTGGTAGTTGCAGCAGCATAAGCACAGTACTGAGACCGAGACAGCACCTCGCTTCTCATCCCACTGAATGGGTAAAGCTGACTTCCTTCTGGTAGGAGGCTTGCTTGCAGCGTGGGGTGCCCTTTGGACAATTGTCAATCTAAAGAAGCTTTTTAACACTTGCTTTTGTAAGGCAGAGGCCAAGGGGCAGGCACGTGACTGAAAAACTGAGAACCAAAGAGAGGTACCTGCTGGCACGACTTAGGAGAAACACTGCAGACAAAATAACTATATACTTAATATTCTTGATCCTGACTATTAGCTCCTTAATATTGCCTGGGTGGCCCTTGCAGTGAACTGTCAAAACCAGCAGAGAAGTAGACTGTTGATGGTAGAATAATAAAGGAGATTGGAGCTGGAGGCATATCTGACCACGGCCACAAAGGAATTATCCTCGGACAAATGCAGAGTTGGATTCTACTCCTGCTACAATAGCTGGAGGAAGTCTGACACAGACTGCGTCCACATCATGTTTCTTATGGCTACACAATTTTTGCTTAGATTGAGCCTATAATTGATATGTTTAATCAACTACAGCAGAAAACCCATTCGCTTAGACTTTAGGGCACAGAGAGAGAACAAAAGAAAGTAAGCTGCCTGCTGCTTGGAATTCCACAGGCAGAAAATAGACCCACAGTGAAATATCTGTTCTTTGAGAGTAGAAAACCATCCCCGGAGCATCTCAAAGATCAGCAGAGCTGTTCAGAGGAACCCTAAAAACCAAGCTGACTGGGTTTCAAAGGGTGATTCAGGGTTTCCTCTACCACCCGTATTTCCAGTAGAGCCAACACCCAGAATGCAGGCCTCTTAAACTATCAGAAAATGAATTTGTTTGTTGCAGCCACCACTGATGGCATGTCTGTTATTGCAGCACCTAGATAACTAAGACCATACAGATCATGACACATCAATGCAGTGTGCTACACTGAATAAATCATAGAGAAAATCCCAAGGAACCCATGGAAAACGCACTAGAGATAATAAATAAATACAATAAAAGTTGTGTTTTTATAGACCAACAATCCAAGGAAAGGAAATTTAAGAAACAATTCCACTTACAACAGTGGTTCTCCAACTACCTAATGCCGTGACCCTTTAATACAGTTCCTCATGTTGTAGTGACCCCCCCCCAACCATAAAATTATTTTTGTTGTTACTTCATTACTAATTTTGCTACTGTTATGAATCGGGTGACCCCTGTGAAAGGGTTGTTCGGCCCCCAAAGGGGTCACAAATTGAGAACCACTGACTTAAAAGTAACTCTTAAAATACCTAGGAATAAGGGTTATCCAGGAAATGAAAACACATCCACTGCTGAGGACTACCAAATATTTGAGGGAAAATTAAAAGAATATCTCCATAAAGGTATGAACATACCTCAGAGATATTTGGGGGTCCAGTTCCAAACTACCACTGTAAAATGATTATTGCAATAAAGGAAATTATGGGAACTTTTGGCTTCCTGTTGCTAGGTGCCATCCAGTCAGCTTGTACCCATAGCAACCCTGTGTACAACAGAATGAACACTGCATGGTACTTTGCCACCACAATTATTCCTATGCCTCAGCCCATGGATGCAGCCACCATGTCAGTCCATCTAGTTGAGGGTCTTCCTCTGCTTCGCCGCCCCTCCACTTGACAAAACAAGATGTCCTACTCCAGGGACTGGTCTATCCTGACAATATGTCTAAAGCTTGTAAGATGAAGTCTTGCCATTCTTGCCTCCAAGGAGCACTCTGGCCTTACTTCTTTCAACACAGATTGATCTGTCCTTTTAGCAGTCCTTGGCACTTTGAGTATTTTTCTGCAGCACCACAATTCAAATGCATTGTTTTTCTACAGTCATCCTTATTCATTGTCCAACTTTCATGTGCATATGATGCAGTGGAGCATGCCATGGCTTGGGTCAGGCACACCTTAGTCCTCAAAGTTAACATCTTTGTTCTTCAGTACCATAAAGATAAGGTGACCAGATTGTAACATTGGTAAAGCGGCACACCATTGATAAAACTCTTATCCTGGCGAAATAACCACATGGCAGCCGAAAACCGTATACCCTAGCTTGTCATGCATTCTTTCCAAAATTCGGGATTTTTAAAAAAATGTCGCGGAACACGGGAAAAATTGTTAAAAATTGGGACTGTCCCGTCAAAAGCCGGACGTCTGCTCACCTTACATAAAGAGGTCTTGTGTAGCAGATTTACCCAGTGCAACACATCTGTAGATCTCTTGACTTGCTTCCATGAGCATTGATTTTAGATCCAAGTAAGACAAAATCCTTGTCAACTTCAACTTTTTCAGGTCCATTTGTAAGAATTTTGGTCTTCCTCACAGTTAAGTTATAATCCACACTTAGGCTGCAATCCTTGTTCTTCATCAGCAAGTACTTCAGTTCCCCTCATTTTCAGCAAGCAAGGTGTTGGCATCTGCATATCACAAGTTGTTAATAAGCCTCCAGTCCTGATGCCATACTCTTCGTCTAATCCAGCTTCTCTGATGATTTGCTCAGCATACAGATGGAACAAGTATGGCGAGGGGATACAACTCTGCACACTTTTACTGACTAAACCATGCAGCATCCCCTTATTCTTTTTACACCACTGCCTTTGACCCATGTGCAAGTTCCAAATGAGCATAATGAAGTGATCTGGAATTCTCATTCTCTTCAAGGATAGCCACAATTTATTATGTTCCACATAGTCTAATGCTTTTGCATAGTAAATAATATACATGTATATATTTTTCTGGTATTCTCTTTATTGAACCATAGTCCATCTGACATCAGCAATGATGTCCCTTGTTCCACGTCCTCTTCTGAATCCAGCCTAAACTGACAGCTTCATGACAATGTGCTGCTGGAACCATGGTTAGATGACTTCAGCTTCTTAATACATACATTTAACTTAAGCTGTAGTCTGTTAAGTATGCAATGGCTTCATGGGTCAGTTCTACCCAAAGTTTAACCCATTTATTGCCATCGAAATATTTCCTACTCATAGCAATCCTATTTTGAATTTCCAAATTTAGAAATCCCAAAGCTATAAATCTTTTAGAATGTGTTTTTTTGCTTTTGGCTGGAAAGCTCTATAAATGTCTATCAGGTCTAATTGTAATGTCTAGCTCTGTAGCTTCCTTGCTGAGCTTCTTTCTCAGTGATCTATCTTTTCCATCGGTGTGTTAAAGTCACCTGCTACAGTTGATGAATCTGATTTCTTTTTTCATCTTTTGAATAGTTTGTGTATCAAATTTTGCAGGTCTCTTGTTAGGTGTGCTTATATTTACTGTGCTCACTGGTTCCTGGTTGACTGATCCTTTGAGCCCTTCCTTGCCTTTTGTTATGGTTTGCACCTTGAGATGAATTTTGTTCATTAGAATTGCAACCCCTATTTTTAATTAACCGTTTGCCTGCTGTATTTTCCACCAGCCTTTTATTCTTACTATATTTTTGTGTACAAGCTTAAGTTATGTCTCTTGCAAGTAACTTATTGATGGGGTGTTTTCTGAGCCAGTCTGCTACCCTTTGTCTTTTAAGGGGTAAATTGAGGCCATTCACATTCAGAGTTCTTATCACCCATCTGTGGATTCTTTGTTTTCCTTTCATACCTTTTGTGTTGGGTGTTTTCTTATCTTTTTAAAGTTTTTCCTTGTCAAAAAAACTAATTAAATAAATAAATAAATAAAGTTTTTCCTTGTCCTGGAGACTCTTAACTCACCATCTATCTTAATAGATAATTTGGCAGGGTAGAGAATTGTCTGGCTGGTGTATTTTCTTTCAGCTTTCAGAAAATATTATTCCACTCTCCCCTCCTTTTCATTGTATCTGCTGATAGGTCTGAGCATATTCTTAACCTGAGCACCACTGTATGTGACCACCTTTTTTCTTTTGCTGCTGTTAAAATTTTCTCTTTTTTCCTCAATGTTGGATCATTTAACTATCATGTACCTTGGTGAGTTCTTTTTGGGGTTTAGTCTTATTGGTGCCCTCTCTGCTTCCTGTATGAGTGTCTGATTCTCATTCAGTAAGGTGGGGAAGTTTGCTTCCCAAAATTCCCTTGCTAATTTAGCTGTTGACTTCTTCATTGTATCTTGGTCTGGTAGACCAATTATCTGAATATTGTTCCTCTTCATAACATCTGTCATGGATCTCAGGTTTTCTTCTACCTCTTTAATTATCTTGTTTGACGGCCTTTCCCGTTTGTTGAAGTCTGCCTGAATGTCCTCGAGGTCTCTGGTACTGTTGTTGGTCTCTTCTAATCTGTTGGTGAGGTTCGTGATCTTGTGTTTTGCTTCTGTTACCTCATCCATTAGTTCTTCTATTTGCCTTTGGTGCATGGTCTTCATCCCGTCTATCGTGTACTTTATTCCCTCTATTTTGGATGTCATCTCCTCCATAATTACTCCATGCAACATTCTGAAGATTTCTTTTTGTGGCATATCAGCATCTAATGCCTCTATGAGCATCATTAGGTTTATGACTTCCTCCACTATTATGTTTTGTTTTTCTTGTTTTCTTGGTGAGAGTGTTGAAGTGTTACTGTTTGCATGTCATTTGAAACTGGGCTCCATATTTCGCGAAACCTAAGTACCCTGAGTTCTTTCTCTGTGTGACCAGAAAGAGTGTTTTTGAGGACTGCCTGTGGCCTACTATGGTGGCGGGTCAGATTGCTTTGTAGACAGGCTGGCATGGTGACTCACTGACCACTGGAGGTGGGGGACCTCGGCATTTTGGCTGAGGCAGGCAACTGTATGTTTGCCACTGGCCTGGTTGGGGGCAGGACTGCTGCAGTGTGGGCATGGGGCCTGGGCTGGACTTCTGGCCACACTTTATAGCCTTTTAAATATTGTGAGGAGGCCAGAACTGGTAGTCAGTTTTTGACTTGGGTTGTTAGCTATTAAAACCTGTTAGCTTTTCCCATATGTTATGCTAACGGACAGAGTTCTGGCTGCTTACATTCAAAGTTACACAAAGAACCACAGCCTGGAATTGAGTGTGGTTTTTTTATTTGTTTAAAAATATATATTTTCTCTCCTTTTTATAATGGGCTTCTGGGGTGCTCTGGTATCGGAGCTGTGCCATGCTCTCCCCCAGGAAAGAGGACCAGATTAGCAGAGTGGGTTTGGGGCTGACTGGAACGGAATTTTGTATTTGGGGTGCAGAAAGGGATTGCAGACACCATCATGCTGGGCCTGGCAAGAGGTTAGCGAGGTCCACGGGCACATGCAGTGAAAGAGCATTTCAAAAGCTGGTAGGTTTGAACTACCTACCTTGCTCTTAGCAGTCTTACACTTAACCAACAGCTCTACCAGGCCTCTGAACCCTAACTTAGAATCCTATCAAATGCTGGTTGCGGGTTGTGCAGAACTGGAATAACCAATCCTCAAATTCTTGTCAAACACTCAAAAACCAGAACAAAGCTCACTGGCATCAAGTCGATTCCCACTCACAGTGAATGTATAGGACAGAATAGAACCGCCCCTGTGAGTTTCCAAGGCAATCATTTTCCCCCACAACTCAAACATCTTTGTTTTAGACTGTTTAGGCCATGAACTGATAAGGAATGGGGGCCAGCAGCTCAAGACTCTTTTCTATTTTTCTGCACCAAGTATGGCTCTCAGGATGGGAAGGCTTGTGTTTCAGCTGCGCACATGTGCCCTTCTTGGCCTCCTTTTCAGATTGTTCTCCTTCACGGGCTTCAGCAAGCTTACCCTCCTGGCTCTTCCAGTGCTTAGTGTGCTCGGTGTACATGTTCTCTAGGTTCGGATCTAGCCCTTGTTTGTTTACAGCAATTTCAGCAGCATCCTTGGTCGTGTTGCAGGTGCTTTTCTTTCTTCCATAGTAACACCTCATCTTTCTCCTGCAGAGATTGGTGGTTTCAAACTGTTTACCTTGTGGTTAGTAGCCCAACATGTAATCCACTATGCCACCAGGACTTCTTTTGGAAATGTGTAAATTGTCTCTAACAGCCAAAACAATCTTGAAAAGGAATGAAATTGTAGGGCTCATATGTACAAGGATAGATGTGTAAATGAATTTAATAAATATAGTAAGATGGAAATAAACTCTTAAATTTATGTTCAACTGATTTTGACAAAGGTGCCAAACCTATTCATTGGAAGAATGAACAGACACCAGCAAATATTCATATGCAAATTAGATTTTCACATGCAGGAAAATGCAATTGTTTCTTCAAAAATTTAAGCAGAAAATCCATATGGTCCAACATATTATTGCATTCTTTGATGTACATCCAAAAATATTGAAAAGGGACTCAACAGATAATGTGTACACCAGGGGTCATTCAAGCATTATTTAAAATGCCCAAAAGGTGGAAACAGCCTATTGTCTTTATGAAAAAAATGGATGGATAAACAATAAATTTATATACAAATGGGATATTATAAAACAGAATCAAGTGCAGATAGATGAAATAAGGTGGATGAACCAGAAACATAATAAGAAACATATGGATATGCTTATATGAAGTATTTAGAAAAGGTAAATGTATAGAAACTAAATAAATTAGAAGTTAGCAGTTATTCAAGAAATGGGGAATAGACGATGGTGATGGTGTTAGATGCAATTGAATCAGCCCTGCCTCATAACAACCCTGCTTACAACAAACAAAACATTGCCCAGCCCTGTGCCCTCCTCACAGTTCTTAGGTTTCAGCCCATTATTGGAGATACTGTGTCCACCTCGTTTAAGGCCTACCTCAGGCTTGATGTCCTTTTCAGGTGGCTGGTCTCTCTTGATAACATGTCCAAATACATGCGACAACGTCCTGCAGTACTGGTTTCCAAGGAGTATTCTGGCTATATTTCTTCCAAGGCAGAGTGGGTAGTTCCAGAATGGGTAATCGCAAGAGAGTAGTTACAACTTGATGAATACAGAGTTTCTGGGCAAATTGAAAATAAAATAGAAGATTCTTAAACACAAAATAGCGTAATATGAACTGAAATTTGAAATATGCACAGGAATTTGCCAAGCAGAAAAGAACATTCTAAATAGGCAATATATCGTGCTGTGCATATTCATCATAAGCAGAAACAGAAATTGTAACCCCCAAATTAGGAATGTTTGCTTTTATGTCCTTATTGCATTCTGATAGGAGCCCAGGTAGTGCTGTTGAATATGCTTTGGGCTTCTAACCACAAAGTCAGCTGTTCAAACCCACCATCCACCCAACAGGAATAAGAGAAGGCTATGTACTCCCATAAAGATTTATAAATTCGGAAATCCTGTATCAGGTTAGTTTGCATTGTAATCTACTCAAGGGCAGTGAGTTTGGTTTGGGTTTAATGCTTCTGATGGGAAGCTTAATTGATACGTCTACATTTTGGTATTAGAGATTTATAGCAAACTATGGTACACGGTAGTAGAGCAAGGCATCTGAGTGTGGGCATCCTTAAAACTATAAAAATGACCAGGGTGATATTTTACATATTCTTTAACTATATGCATTATTCTTAAATATACTTTGATTATAATTTTTGGCAAACCATTTACTGATAAACTAACTTTTGGCAAACCATTTACTGATTAACTTACCAAGAAATTCAGTACTTCACATTAAATTTGACTTATTACCACAAAAACACACCAGGCAGATTTTTGCTCCTGTATTACTTTCTGTGTAATATGTGAGGTCTGGGATCTAATGTATCCAGGTTTATGCATGTTAAAGATACTTTTTATAACATCCCAAAAGAAAACCCTGGCCATCTGGTCTTTCAAAAACAAAATATATATCAGCCATTTGATAATCCTATTACAGTTATTCTCTGACTCATGTGGAGGCTTGACAGCAACTGGTTTTAGCCTTGAATCATCATTCTCAGAACTGTAGTAATAAGCATTGAGTTCAAAAATTTTCTTTGGAACATTTGGCCCAAAGTTATCTAAAAACGTATCTATTGGTAATAGATAAAGAAGAGAATCCTGTGCTTCAACTAGATCAGTACCACCAATGCTTCTGATTTTTGTTTTTCTCTATTTCTGAAGACAATAACCAAATGGTCTTTTTCTTTTGTTATCTCTGACCATTGTATTATCAGGAAGGAAATTTGTTTTGAGCCTGAGGAAATAGGAAAAAATAGGTTATAAGCTGTCTTTTTTGTTTGTGTTATTCTTGAAGCCTGTCACTTTTCTATTGTCATTTCTTATTCATGTGGTAATACATATACCTTCTATCGGAAAAGCAATAATCAATTTATGTGCCCTGAAGAAATTATGTATTTTATTAATCAGTAACTTTTTGTTCTTTACTTCCTTTTAGGAGAGAAGCCACAAGTCTTACCGGCCCTTAACAGTATTGACATTTCGCTTAAATTATCTGTTTAGTGAACTGAAGCCAATGTCATATCATCTCCTAAATCTTATTTTTCATGCTGCGGTCAGTGTGATATTTCTTAAAGTTTGCAAACTTTTTCTGGACAACAGGAGTAGCATGATTGCGTGTTTACTTTTTGCGGTGCATCCAGTACATACAGAAGCTGTAAGTAAATGAAATCTTTGTTTTGTTTTGTTTCTATTGTTTCGCAAAAGGAGCCCTGATGGCACATAGGTCAATTGCTCATCTGTTTATCAAGAGGTCAATGGATTGAAACTGTAAAGATTTAGAGTCTTGGAAACCATATTGGGGAGTTCTAATCGTCCTTCACGATTTGCATGAGTCATAATCAACAGTAATGGGTTGGTTCTCGTTTTTTTTTTGTACTGTTTTACAAAACTTAACCTACTACCATGTAATCAATTCTGACTCTTAGTAACTATAGAGAGCTGGATAGAGCTACCCTTTTTTGTTCCATGGCTACTAATCTTTACAGGAGTAGATAGCCTCATCTTTCTCTTTCAAAGTGGCCAATGTACTTGAACTTGTGGGTAACTGCCAACATGTAACCCACTGTCCACCAGGGCTGTATATTTTTAAAGAAGAAAAAATTAACCATGATTTTATTTGAAAACACTTAATTAGTACAAGTTGAAATTTCTAGTACATTTTTTTTCTTTTTTTAGCTTTAAAACAATTTTTGTGTGTAAATATTACATCAAGACGATAAGACAGATGCTCTTAACTTTAATAATGTAAAATATAAATGAATGTACATTTTTTGCTAATCTTCATCAATACAGACTTGGAGGATTTATTATCATCCTTTCAATGTGTTTTTGTTCCAAAGGACAATATTATGAATCAATACGCTGGTTAAAGTAAGGAATGGAAATAAGTCAAAATATATGGAATTGCCAGCAGACATCTTAACAAATGACAGTAGTTCCATATTGAATATGACCCTGTACTTCTAAATTGTAGTATTCCTCCTTTTACCAATATGGTCACTAGCTCCCACCCAGCAAGCATATTAAAACTCATTTTGTTTCCCTGAGCTCACGGCTGGTCTGTCATTTCCCACTTATATCAACCCTACAGGCAACTTAGAACTGTTTCTTAGGGTTTCTGAGATTATAAATCTGCACACAAGCAGATAGCCGCATCTTTCTCAGGGGAGCAGCAGGGAGGTTTGAACCACTTACCTTGTAGTTTACAGCCCAACATTTAACCCTTTTTCCTTAATAACCCCAAAACTCTAAAATTGACTCCAACATAAAAAGCAAAAAACACTTAGCTTGTTCAGTCCCTCAGTTAGAAATTTTCATTTGTAAGCGAAAGTCTCTTTGTTTCAACTTGGTTTTCTGGTGTGAATGTGTGTGTATGTGTGTGTGCATGCGTGCGTTAGTTGAGGGATGCGGTCTGTGTTCTCCTCCTCCCATCCATTGTCTTGTACCTTTTGATTTCTAGCTAACCAGACAATTTCCCATATGTCTAAAAGAATGATAGGTTGTTGTAAATTTTTTGAGTCCCAAATATTTATAAGGAAAAAATTTGAAGATTTTATGTACAAATTTTTAGAATTCAAAAGGACTTTTGAAATAAACTAGCTCTGTCTTTTCATTGTGCCCAGAAGACAGAGACTTGTAAAGGCAAGATAATTTGACCAAGCACATACAGCAAGAATTAGAAATAACGTCTTATATTGATAATATTCCTCCACCCCACCCAACCCCAATTTCAGAAAAGAGTATTATGCATCATATTCAGATTTTACTTAAACTCTAGCCTAAATGGTATTTATTTCTAGGGGTTGAAATTCAGTTTTTCTCTCCTACTTTAATTGGCTATTTGTTTTATTTATTTATTTTTAAATTTTATTGTCTTTTTTAAGCCTTAGTTTGCTGGTTTATAATTTTCAGCAGTACCTATGATACATCTGTGGTAATGATAGTTTTGTATTATAAGAATAATTATATTGTAAGAACTATGTTAGATAATTATATTAAAGTATCATATGTTACATTGGGAATTTGAATTATTGGTACACAGAACCTCATTATGTGTTTTATGTAATTCCATCTGAGTTTATAGCGATTTCAAATTAAGTAATAATAAAAGAAGTATGAACTCTTAATAGTTCATTATGGATGATACACAAATTCACCACAAGAGGGCACTCAATGAATGTCATAAGAAATAGAAATCAGTATCTGAAAAGTTGCGATAATTTAATTTCTACTTAACATATTATGTAACACTTTCTAGAAACTCTTCATTAATAAGAGACCCACTCCCACTTCTTTTTCTAGGTAACAGGTGTTGTAGGCAGAGCAGAACTTTTGTCATCTATCTTTTTTCTGGCTGCATTTCTGTCATACACCAAATCAAAAGGACCAGATAATTCCATAGGTAAATGTCTAACATTTGATGTGTTCAAAAACTATACATCTTGATGAGGTAATTTTTATTAATCCTATGTGCTTAAACATTATATGCTTAACTTGGAGTGTATTTTAGCTTATATAATACTTAGAAATACATTGTTTACATTTTAAAATTGCACTTAGGTTTTAGTTTATTATTAGCTCTAATAGATCCTCTTATGTCCTATTTTAAAAACCTGATTATCATAGAATATAGGAGTTTTGAATCATATTCCCAAGTTCCATGTGTTATTACCCATAAATGATACAAGTAGCCATCTTCAGTCACCTTTTTGTAAGTACCACCTGGTGAATTGGAGTATATCTTTTATTATGTGTGGATCATAGTTCAACTATTTGTTGAACCCTACCATATATCCTACTCAGGACAACACTTTATATGCTATCTCCTTAAAGATGCCGGTGTTAGTGGGGAGAACACACTGGCATGTAAAAGGCTTCACATAATGGCTTTAATTTATTTTATTTTTATATTAAAGTTTACCTCTAGTAGATGGTTGTAGTAAATTATTTAGCCTGCACTAAAAAGCTTGATGTCTCCTAGATTTTTAATGTGACTGGGTTTGTCCCTTGTTGCTATGTAGATTAATGGTAACTTGGTGATTTAGCGATGGTTTCATATTCCGCCTCCATCACTTACTACTTCTATGGCCTTAGGCAAGTTACTTAGCTCTCCCAACCCGTTTTTGTTGTTGTAGTTGCTTTTCTGTTGTTAAATGTAAATAATAGGGGAGAAAGGGGGACTCAATCACAAGGATCTAACTAGAATCCCCCTCCCAGGGAGACGAATAATGGAAAAGTGGGTGAGGGATGACGGAGGATGATGTAAGATATGAAAATAATAATCTATAACTTACCAAGGGTTCGTGAGGGAAGACAAGCAGGGGAGGGAGGGGGAAGAAATGGGGAACTGATATCAGGGGCTCAAGTGGGAAGAGAATCCTTTGAAAATAATGATGGCAGCTTATGTGCAAATGTGCTTGACTCACTGGATGAATGTATGGATTGTGATGAGATGTAAGAGCCCCCAGTAAAGTATTAAGAAAAACTGTAGATAGTAGTAATAGTTGCAGCTTACATCAAAGTGACGTTGTGAGGATTAGATGAATTATGGACCTGGGAGGCCTGTTTTCCCTGGTATCCTTTGTGCAACGAGAGACAGTTCTGCAAGGAATCTAGAACTGGAGACCAGGAACCACAGTGAACTAGGAACCACGGTGGGTCTGTCAACTCCTCACCCAAAGGACTGTGAAGTGATCTCTCTTGGCTTCACAGAAGATAAGACGTGGCCATCTCTCTACTCTTACAAAGATAACAGCGTAGGAAACCCTAGGGATTCTGCTCTGTTGTGTACGCTAACTGTCATTTGGAATTAATCTATGGCACATAACAACAACCTCCTTAAGCATAATGCTAAATAAAATATGAATGATTCAAATATAACCATTCTCTTTAAAACCTTCCAGAATCAAGCCCCTGCCTAATTCTCGCTAAACTTTCCTCTTTCTTAAGCCGTCATAGCTCACTTCACTACAAGTCAATAGACTTTTCTGTTCTTTCCACCATTCTTGCTACTTCCTCTATCTTCGTTTTTCTCTCTGTTGGTCTTTACATAGCTGTCTTACTATAAATGTCTGTAAGTGATTCAGGCCTCAGTGCAAGTGTCCTTCAGGCTTCAGGTTCCCTCTCCCTTCAAACGGAAATAAAGTAAACCCAAACCAAACTTGTTTCCGTCTGGTCAACTCTGGCTCAAAGCAACTGTCTAAGAAAGAATAGAACTGCCATCCTGAAGTTCCTAAGGCCGTGCATCTTCACGGAACCAGACTGCCCTGTCTTTCTCATAGAGAGCCAAGCGTGGGTGCAAATGGCTGACCTTTTGGCTAGCAGCCAATCCTGCCTGTCTAGTGCACCTCAACTAAAATGAGCTGCTGCGCTATTATTTTTTTGTTTCTAATATTTTCACTTTGTCCCTTTTATTCTTCAGATTTATTTTTTAATTTTAAGTTTTATTGGCATGATTCATATACCCTACATTTCACTGGCTTAAACATGTTAAAGAGTTGTGCAATCATAACCAAAATCAATTTTAGGATAGCATTTTTATTTTTATTCATTGTAATTAGGTCTCCATTTCCCCCCAACTTTCCCTGTCACAACCCTAAGAAACTATTAATCTAGTTACTATCTCTCTAGATTTACCTATCTTGGATGTCTATAAAGAAAACCATTTTAACAGTGTTAAAAAAAAAAAGAAAACCATTTCAACATCTCTGTCACACAACAGCAATAAAGAAATGAAACTCAGAGAAACCACATCCTAAAGAAAGCAGAAAATAATTAAAACTAGAACAAATTTTAAATGGGTCAAACAGAAGAACAAATGATAAGGTGTTAAAGGTTAACCTAACTATGTCTGCATTAATCCATTTTTCAAGGCACTTGTCTGATAGCAAGGCTGTACACATCCGTGGTCTGAGGGAATTCTCCAGAAGCTTAATCCACATGGAGACCCAGGATGGGATTGGCCTTTTTGATCATTCTGTTGGTGTTTTTATCTCACTTTACTAATATCTCCCTTATTTCTATAGTTCTTAAATTCTTGGTCTGCCTATTCAAAATTCTCCTTTTGTTTTATATATTACTAGGTTTGTGCCACTCATTTTAAATGGTTGCAGTCTTTACCTAGTTTTTATGACATTGTGTTTACACCACATATTCGCCTAGAATTATTGCCCACCTGTGACTTTCAAGGAAAAATCAGGGCCTACTCTGCGGTTTATCATGTAATTTTGAAGAGGTGAAAGTAATTAAAATCCAGTAGTACAGACTTTGATAATTATCTGTTGTATTAACCTTGATAGTTTTGGCCCAAGAATATGATATTTTTTAAGGACAGAATAATTTCATACTTAGTATTTCCAACAGGGTATTTTTGCTGGATGTTTTTGCTTTCCGTACCTTTAATATGTCATGTAGTTTAAAATTCAGACATTTTATAAATAGATGAGTTTCTGTATTAAACCCAGTACCAGAAGAAAACCCATTAGATTCATAAGTTATTATATTATTTATGCTTGTATTTCTCAAGTCAGTTATGTCAGTTTTTCTTTGGCTATATTTTTAATCATAGTGCCATATATTTTTTTAAACTATAGGTCTTTTTTTCTATAAGAAAACAGAATCTTAGAAAAGTTGCTAGAAGTCACAAAGCAGGTTGGTAATTATTCTCAAAGTTCCTTGCTCTTTAATTAAAATATTACTAAATAAGAGAAAGTTACTTAAAGTTGGTAGAGCTTGTTTTCCCTTTAAGTAGCACTTGTGAGTGTTCTGTTGAGTTGATTTTGTTTTGGTTTCTTTGTTTTTCAGAATAATGCGGATTTTCTTATTGTAGCAGTGTTTCCCTAAGAACCATAGCCTGTGTCTGATAGTTTTAAAATCATGGATTTAATAAATTACAGATCTAACAAATGAAGTAACTGGTCTATGCAAGAATTTCCAGTTTTTGCTTGAGCAGCTTAGTTATTATGACTCAGAATTAAAAATTTCTCTTTTCCAATTGTTTTTGATTAAAAGTTTGTATTTGGTTAGATAAGTCCACCGTCCTCCACCCCCACCCCTAAAAAAAAGGTTTTCAGTTCATACTATACATCTTAATGTTTTACTTTGCATTTAGTATGTAAAGCAAAATTTATTTACAAAATTAAAATAAACTTAAATTATAAGGTATGTTAGTTAGTTATAACAAGTAGATATTGAATCACAAGTTAAAGATTTTTCATGACCTTTTGCACTAGTATGAAATTGTTTTGTGAAGTTTTGTTTGTTTTTGTTCTTAAATTGCAGTGTGGGCTCCAATTGCATTGACTGTATTTTTAGTGGCTGTTGCAACACTGTGTAAAGAACAAGGAATAACGGTTGTAGGAATTTGCTGTGTGTATGAAGTTTTTATTGCCCAGGGGGTAAGGAGAAATACAAATTTTTGGTTCCTATCTTGGTTCATTCTAACGGAATCATATTATACTTATTTTTAATTATATCTGTAGATTACTTAATCAAAGATCTATCAAGTCATTAAAAAGTCATAACAAAAAATTCTGTAAAACAAAGCTTGCTTGGTCTCATACCTACTGAAACTTATTTTTTGTTTTATTTAATAGACATTAATTTTTCAGCACTGCTTTTTAAAGTTTCAATAATGGAATTGTTAGGCAATTTTTAAAAGTTCAAAATACTTTATGCAATATAATTCATTATTGGAAGAAATTTTTGCTCTCCGTTTTCATTGATTACAAGTTCCACAAATTCCACATTACTGATTTATAATCACAGTTAAATGTATCAAATTACATATAGGTTTCCACTACTATCCGAAAGTTTAGCATTTCTATGAACCCTTTTGTAAGTCAAAATGGCATATAGTGTAGACACATTTGCTCAATTTATATGTGCAAAGCTCTTAAGCACTCAGAGATCCAAAAGATAACCTTTTAAATCTTACCAGTTAACATGTAAAACTAAATTAACACTACATAGCATTGTTCACAGACCCAGTTCAGAGCTTTGGCGGCTTGATGCAGTGTAATTGCTAGCTAGGGAGGCTTAGCAGTACCAGTCATGATGCTAGCTGTGCACGTTGCTTGTTTAACTGAAGGCTTGTACCAAACACACTGAACCATAATTTTGCTTTTCACCTTTTTCATAAAAGCAAAAATTTTGTTTAGATCTTTAAATTAACAAAAACAGTTACTAAAGTAAATTCTTCAAAAAATGAACGATGTAAATCAAAGTTGGAGATACATATATTTGAAAAGGATTATAATGTGACAAAGATTACTAAGTTACTGAGCGGTTATACATTGGGGTATTCATCCTGCTCCCTACCAGCTGCTCACCCAGCAGGAGAAAGAAAATGTTTTCTACTCCTGTAAAGCGCTCCAGTCTCCGAAACCTACAGCGACAGTTCTACCCTGTCCTATCGGAGGGTCGCTAACAGTCAGATGAAGTGAGGGAATGGTAATTTGACAGTGGTAATATATTGTTATTCATTGCTTAAAACATTTTCTTTCTTTTCTAGTATACTCTACCCTTATTATGTTCTACTGCTGGACACTTTCTCCGTGGAAAGACTAGTGTTCCAGTTTCTATGATGCAGACCCTGATAAAACTCATTGTTCTGATGTTCAGTACGCTGTTACTTGTTGTGATTAGAGTCCAGGTCATTCAGTCCCAGCTGCCAGTATTCACTAGGTATGAAATCAGATTCCTTTTTCTTTTTATGTTTTCATTTTGTTTTTATACCTTAGATTTTAAGTGACTGTAAATGTGCCATAGAATGTTTTATTTAAATTTAGTTTTTAAAAGGACTTTTTATTTTGGTGAATAATTAACATAAAAATTGCCCATATTTAAATATACAAATTAATAAATATGTTTGGCATATGTGTACTACCAAAACTCCATACAGCTGAGACCACAACCTGCAAATTGGTTGATAGAATTACATCGTCTTTGTTTTTAGTGATTTTTGTCTTCTTGTTCCCATAATTACTGAGAGGAGTGTTGAACTCTTTGCCTGTAATTATACATTTTTTTCATTTCTCCTCACAATTCTGTCAGTTCTTTCTTTGCGTATTTTGAAATTGTTGTTAATGCACAAACAGCGGGATTATTACATCCTCTTGATCAATTGACCTACATATCATTTTGAAATGAGCTTCTCTATCCCTGGTACAACTGTACTCCAAAATTTACTTAAAAATTATATAACATAGCCAGCCACTCAGGCCACCGTTTGTTAGTGTTATATATGGTATGTCTGTTTTCATTCCTTTACTTACAACTTACCATACTTGTGTCTTTTAGTAAATTAAAATTTTTCTATTTTAGCCATCCGTGAAACAATTCTATTTTATCAGTCTTATATAAGCTTTCATTTATTTTTTAATTGCTTTTAATCTACTTGATGTCACTCTGTATCCCATCTAACTATAGCAAAAAATTTTTTGTTCCTCTTTTTTGGGGGGATGAGAATATTCTTCATATTCTTTTAAGTCTTTTAAAAAAATCTTTGTAAGTATATGTATATAAAGTACATTTTCCAATTTTAAAAGTTTTACTTATTCATTTTATTCAAATCAGCTATATAAGTCATGTACAACCATTACCAATAATCGTTGCTCAATTTTTTATCATCATAAACAGGAAGTTACTGTTTTATAAGCAGTGACCCTCGTTTTTGCCCTTCCTCCCTTCCCTAATAACCCATAATAAAATTTTGATCTCCATATCATATGTTTGCCTATTCTAGGTATTTCATGTAAGTGAGGTTGTGTAATATTAGTCCTTTATTTTGTTTCATTCATCATAAGGTTATTAAAGCTCATCTATATTGTATGAGGAGGCTTCGGAGAGGTCATTGGAAAATTCCATTTTTCCACCAGTTTTTAGGCTCTCTCATATTTATAAAATTTATTAGGATGTTATTTATCTCTTTACTGAGTAATGCACAGTAAACTATCTCACTCCATTATATGTATGTGCCATAATTTAACAATTTTCCTGTTGATGGGAATTTGTTTCTCAAGTATGTTTCTTGTTGGGTGCTATGTAAAAAGGCATGGAGGAGGCCAATCTGACAGTCTGTCTACACAAGGGAGAAAGAGAACTGAAGTCCTCACCAACCCAAGGTGTTTTGCCCTTGGCTCAATCAGTCTGACAGTCTGTCTACACAAGGGAGAAAGAGAACTGAAGTCCTCACCAACCCAAGGTGTTTTGCCCCAGGGCAGAGGTCACACGTGGCTCAACCCTCCATCCTCTGCTCTGGCATCAATCATTCCTTGCATAACACTCCACTTATATGCTGGATTTGATCATTGATTGCAGTGGTCACACAGAACTCACAGAAATTCACCGTTATTGGGGATTACTAGGGAAATTAAATTAAAATTTAGGGATTGTAGTCTTTAGGATTGATTGCATTTCAAGGTCAAGAAATCCATAAGCCTCACAACTGGGCCAATAGGAAACATAAGAAAATTGAGATAAAAATAAAGTTGTCAATGAAGTTTTCCTACTTGGATCCACGGTTAGTGCTCATATAACTAGCAGTCAAGAGATCAAAAAATGTGTTGCATTTGGAAAATTGCTGTAGAAGACCTCTTTAGAGTATTGAAAAGCTACGGTGTACTTTGAAGATAAATGTGTGCTTTACCTGAACCGCATATGCATGTGAAAGTTGAGTAAGGAAAACCAAAGAAAAATTGATGTGTTTGAATTGTGGTGATGGAGAAAAACAATGAAAGTGCCATGGACTGCTAAAAGAAAAACAAAATTGTCTTGAAAGTACGCCCAGAGTGCTGCTTAGAGACAAGGATGTCAAGACATGGAGTTGTGTGCTTTGGACTAGTAGTCTCTAGAGATGGAATTCATGCTTCCTAAAGTTGAGGCACAGCAAAAGAGAAGGCCCTCAACTGGATGGATTGACAGAGTGACTGCAACGATGGACTCAAGCATAGGCTCAACAAAGGACCAAGCAGTGTTTTGTGGAATTGTGCATAGGATCTCAGTGGGTGGGAACTGATTGAATGGCACCTAGCAACATTAGGGAAATTAACAGGTAAACACAAGTCATAAACTACCAACAGTAAGAATGTAGTCATTGGTCCACAACAGCATCTTTTCCAACCAGTAGCCAAGTCTAGCCCTAGCCATAATTCCCCATCTAATATATTGTAAACCTGGAATCTGCCTCTGGCTGTAGTCTCATTTTGGAGGGAGTTCTCTACCATGCTAATGGACAGGATTAAAGTGGAATTAAGTCCTGACCTCAGTCAAGGGTATAAACAAAGTCACAGCCTACTGCCTTCTGGCTTGCATTGTTTTCTGTAAGAAATGTCATGCTTTTTTATGCCTTCTGTGGTTATAATCCCTTTTATAAGAATTAATACCAAACTAGTCCTGAGGAATGGGGGAATTGGTGATGCCCCAAATATTCCAACTCTTCTATGATGCTATTCGGCTCCATTTTTACCCCACTCTTCCCTTGAGTATATCCCCTCACATTTCTGAGCTCTGTGACATGCTGCAATGTCCCACGGAAACTCAAAGTTGGCGATAATGCTTCACATGGTGGTGGGTACTGTTCAGTCCAAAATACAAGGCCAGGCAAGGGTAAACCTGATGCTGGGTCACGAGTACACACTCCACTCCTAGCTCTGGCTGGTGATTAAATTCCACTCCTGCTTCTCAGAGGGCTCATTTTATGCACCATAGGATGGAATTGCAGTGAATTCTAGTCACAATTACTCACAGGTGAATCTTGTCAGTGTCTTCCACCACCATCTTACCAGACCCGCAGGAAATGTGGTTTGCTTACTTTTTAATGATGCTAGAATACAGTAGTCAATTCTCCACTTCTGCATTGTATCATATGTATATTTGACCTGGAGCCCCTGGCAGGATGTTTCCAGTAATTATTGACCTCATAATCAACCACACTGTTTCCCTAGCCATTCCAGAAGCAGCTTTTCTCCTCGTACCTGTAGCATATTGTTCTCTCTCAACCATTACAAGTAACAGTGACCAAGATAATCTTACTAAAGCCAGGTCTTGATCTCATCCTATTCCAAAATGGGACTATAGCCACAGACGTATGAAATCCAGAATTACAATATATCACATGAGGGCTAATGGTCATATTAACTGACTATAACTTACTTTCTTAAAGTATTTTCTCTGTCTCTAGTTTTAAGGAAGTTGTGCTCATGTGTTTTTTCCTGTTCCTGTGTTGGATTCATTGTACTACATATAATTTGTAGGTTGATACTTTACAGAAAGTTTGGAAAATTTTCACCTGTGACTTTTTAAACTATTTTTTTCTAATACCTTCTCCTCTTCAGGTATTCTAGTTAAGCATTTATAGAGTCTCGAGGAGCCCTGGTGGCATAATGGCTTATGAGTTGGGCTGCTAATCTCAAACTCATCAGCTTAAACCCACTTGCTCTTCCTCTGGAGGAGAATGAAGCTTCCTGCTCCTTTAAGGGTTCACAGTGTAGGGAGCCACCCAGGGGCAGATCTGCTCTGCCTTGTGTGTTTCTGTGAATCAGTCTGCTTGAGGCAATGAGTCTAGTTTTTTAAGAGGTCTCCTGAAGTTGCCTGACTGATGCTGTATTCATTTTCCCCCCTAGTCTTTTTTTTCTCTCTCTCATTTTAGATAGGTCATATTACTTTGCCTTCAAATTTATTAATATTTTCTGTAATGGCTAATATGACCTTAATTCCATCTAATTCCTGTATATCAGATATTTTCATATCTTCTGTGTCTTAATAATATATTCCTTTTTTATTCTCCTGAACATACTAAATCTAGTTTTCTAGCAACTTTAGTATTCTTGTCTGCAATTCTATCATCTGTTATTTAGTCAGTTTAGATTGAATAGTTTTTCTCCTCATGTTAAATTGTATTTTCCTGTTTATATTCCTTAGATATAGTGGTTGGGTGCTACATATGGATTTTAGCATTGTATATTCCTTTAAGTACTGTTAAATATTTTTGTTGTGGCATGCATTTAAATTACTTAGAAACAGTTTTATGTTGTCATATCTTGCCTTTAAACTTTGTAGGACTGTGGTAGATACTCGTTAAGGGTTTATTAAGCCTCTGGAGCTCTGGTTACATTGTGGGATATAAGTTGGGCTGCTAATGTAAAGATCAGCAGTTAATCCATATTGGTTCTTGTTTGAACTGCTAGCTAAGGTTAATGTGAAGTGAAAAATTTTGTAAATGGCTCTTTAATGTATGTGTTCTTCACTACCACTAAATGATGGGGTGGGATCATGCAAATAGAGTGTGAAACATTAATAGAAGGGATTGGTCAATTTTAGTTGCCACTTCCTTGAGTACAAAAATGAGCTATCTCAGAATTCTCAGAACAGAGAATTCCCAGAACCATGAAGACAGAAGAGCCACTAGTAGAGCACATTTGAAATCCCTACCTGAAATGGTGGATGTCATGCCACTGTGAGACCAGACAAAGAAACCGAGAAGCAGTATCTAAACTTTGAGGTTGTAGACTTCCTGGCCCTGAAGATCAGAGGCCAAAGGACTACTTGGCTCAGAGTCTGAGGACCAAAGAGAGACTCGGCTGCTGGATGAGGAGTTGCACTGCTGTAGTCAAAAGGATATATCCTTCATGTTTTCTGAACTTGCCTTATAGTAACCTGTTAAATTCCTTATAAACCCCACAGTTGTGAGTGTTGTTTAGTAATTCTGTCTGACCTTTGCAACCGATTGTCGAACCCAGCAGAAAAAAATAGTTTTGTGAGAAGGCCGGTTAGTATCAGAATAGGGTAAAAAGGATGGGAGGGGGAAGGGTGTCTGACTGTTGCGTTGTGGCAGTTGGCCTTTGTAGCTTCTGTGAAGTTAGAAGTGCCTTCTCACTTCTGTAGCCAGAAGTCAGAGACCTCTGTGCCTTTTTTGCAATGTATGGAAT
>NW_022103898.1:41870477-41872490 GCF_000313985.2 Echinops telfairi | reverse complement strand
ACAGGTTTGACAATCCAGCTGCAGTAAGCCCCACTCCTACAAGGCAGCTAACCTTTAACTACCTCCTTCCTGTGAATGCTTGGCTCCTGTTAAATCCTTCAGAACTGTGTTGTGATTGGACAATGGGAACAATACCACTTATAGAGTCATTTCTAGATATTCGAAATCTTGCCACATTTTCTTTCTTTTGTCTTTTGGGAGTTTTGGGAGTATTCAGTCTACTCTACCCTGGTGATTCTTCTAAAACTGTCTTAATGGTAAGAAACTGTCTTAACCTTTCAGCTGATAGAAATTCAATTAAGAAAGAGACTGCTTTTAACCCATTAAGGTCATCTTTTAGAAACTATCTTTGTTCAGCACCATCTCAATTTATTTAAGGTTGTCCTAAAATTACATAGCAAAATTTAATTTACAGGCATCACTTGGCATCTATTTATTTCAAGAATGTAAAATAAACACTGATTACTAATTTGGTAGGAAGGTTGAAATTGTGAAGCATCCCTTTTGGGATGTTTTCTTAGCATATCTTACCTTCACCCAGTAAGTGATAGGTTTTTTAAGAAATGCACTGTACGTTTTGTTTCCTGGCACCAATGCCGCGTTAAGACGCATAACTGGAAGTTGTATACAGTTCTTCTGTTCTCAGTTACAAGATTTTAATTACTCCCTGAGGTGGCTCTTCTGATAGTCAGGGAACACTTGATTATTTGAAAAGCCTCTTTGTTATTGTTTTTCTGAAAAATACCTCCTTGAGACTTTCATTGCAGGATACGAAGGGAATAGATAAATGGTAGAGTACGTCCTTCCCTAGGTGGAGCTCTATAAAAAAAGATTTTAAAAAGCAAGGTAAAGGGAGATGTCAAGGAGTCGAAGAAAAAGAGTGGAAACTGGTTGTGATAGCAATTGTACAATTCTGCTTGACATGATTGAAATATGGAATGATGTGATGTATGTATTAACTCCCAATTAATTTTTTAACGAGGGATTTAAAGTCTTGACATTGAGCAATGGTTTGACATAATGAAATCTGGGTTTGATAGAGGCTCTAGGAAAATAAATGGGTTTGTATAGATTCTGTATTATTTTACTTATATAAAAAAATAATTTTGGCCTTGAGCATAAATGCATGAAGTATACTCCTAATCCTGCTATCTTTTTTATGGCAGTACATTGTAAAGTTTTCTGAGAAGGGTAAGTAGTACCAAGGAATACCTACCAAAAGGTATTTGTCTTGTGGTAAACACCATAAAAGATGTCACATGTACTTCAGCACTATGATGTAAATCGTTTTTGTTAAAAAAATTGAATCTGGGGTGTTTAATGAGCTTAGCTTTTGTAATATAGGAAGTAAGTATAATTTGTCTCCAAATCATTTGATCTTTCCAGTCAGCCTTCTTTATAAAGAGAGTTGACATTAGTAGAAGAAAGAAATTCTAAGTTGTCATACTTCCTTCATTAAGTTGGCATGTATTAATAGAGTGAATGTTAGAATTTCTTAGTGAATTAATCGTTACAGAGATTTTTATACTAGGAGCATTTGATTTTTCCGGAGAGACTTTTTTCCTCTGTGTACTCATCAATCTATAATTCATCTTTGAAGAATTGAACATTTGAAATTCTTTAAATAAGATTGGTTTATGGTAGCCATAAATCAAAATTTCAAAAATGAAGAATAATATTTATTCTTTATCTGTGTCATAGCTAGTTTATTTTTATCAAGCATTTGTAAGAAATTGAAAGTAGATTATATCCTCAAAATTATATGCTTTTGATTTTAAAAAAACACTAGTATTCAGATATAAATGGATATGATACTGTGCTTTTTCTCAGATTCAATATTACCTCACTAACACATCAAAAATAATAAAGCATTTATGAAGAGTAAATTCGTTAGAATGTATATCTGTATAATTCAGAGATAATGTTTAATCAAGGTAAAAAGAGAACTTTCCCTTAATGGCCATTAGAAGAGCCTCAGCTAGAACAATCATCACAACAGTGTGTAGAATCAAG
>NW_022103898.1:41868232-41869814 GCF_000313985.2 Echinops telfairi | reverse complement strand
TCCTCTAGCATTAAAAAAAGTTCTAGCACTCAGGAAAAACACAACCTTGTTTTGTTTATATGTTCTGCTCCTTCTTATTGCCATCTTATGCTTTATTTATTTTTAAACTAGTAATCTTTGTAATGTTATTTAAAAAGGTGCACAATATATTATTCAAATTAAATGCCAGGAAATAATAACCAAATATTTGGGTCTGAGTGTCTATATAATATTTTTCGGTTTTTTTGTTTTTAATATACTGTCCTATTTTTCTTTCTAGGCACTTTGTTTAATGGCACTACCATTTATTCCTGCATCAAACCTTTTTTTTCCAGTTGGATTTGTTGTTGCTGAACGAGTACTATATGTTCCTAGCATGGGGTTCTGTATTTTAGTAGCTCATGGATGGCAGAAAATATCAAACAAAAGGTGAATTAAAATGTTAGTCCACTTAATACATCCTTGCTGTAGGTTTAAATATGCCGCATACTCATATTGTTTCTATTTAGTGTCATTTTATTATATTGTTTTTCATCTTGATACTGTCCTCACTTTTCTACAATTCATATTATGGAAGCTCCAAATTACACTGTTCTGTCTATGTTCCATTCCATATTTATAATTTTATTTTACAGTTTGAGATATAGCAAATTTTGAATTAGGCAAACTGAAATGAAAGCAAGAATATTTTTAAGCCTAAAACTACATTTGGCATTACCTCTTTCATATGCAATGGGCTATAAAGTGCTCTTCTTACTTAAGTGAGCCGTAATTGAGTTAACATATATAATACTAATTATTAATTTTTTTTAATTCTGAACTATTTTAAAGTCAATACTATGTAAAATGTACATAGCAGTCCACCACATGTTGCTGCAGCCTTATTTTCATGGTAATTATATCCTAGTTGCCTTAAAGTAACGGGTAAGGAGAATAGCCACCCTATGTTTGTGGATACAGACTGTAATGGTAGCTCATTGTACAGGTATGTTGAAGCACTAAATTCTCAAATCAAGCTTAATGTTCATGGTTAAGTAATATTAATGTATTAGTATTAAATTCGTATTTGTAACTTGAAAGACGTGTCTCTTCTTTCTCAACCCTCTGAATTTTGATTTCTCCATATTTTATTTCACTGATAAATGTAACAAAGTATCTCATTAACTAAATCCATTAATTGCTTTTATTTAAAATCTATTGGCATCTGTAAAAATTCCATCTTCTAGTTCTTTTTCACATCTGTTCCTTTCTGCTCAGTCTCATTCTTTTTGCCACATCTCCTTAAATATTAACACTTTGCAGTTTTTTCCTGACCACACTTTTCAGATTCCACATTCTTCATAGATTTCTGCTACCATCTACTACCCCTTTTTCATACCCATATGCCCAATTATAATTGCTCTCTTTTTTGAGCGTCCACCGTGTCAGAAGCAGCCCTGGTAGTGTAATCAGTAACACATTGTGGTGCCAGCCATGAACCACCAACTGCCCCACAGGAGAAAGAGGGACTTTCTACTGCTGTATAGACTTTTATACTCTTGGAACCCATAAGGGCAGTTCCACCCTGTCCTGGCGGGTCACGTTCAATCAGCAATTACTTGAT
>NW_022103898.1:41865700-41867016 GCF_000313985.2 Echinops telfairi | reverse complement strand
AATGTATTGTTAAAGAAAAAAAATATTTTAAAACACACCTACAGCCAGGGTAAGATTGAGCCTGTCAAATGCATCTGGTTGGCAATCCCATGTGGCTTCAAAAAGTTTGTGGGAAAATGGAATTAAACTATTAGAATTTTATAAACGTTTTGAAACCCCCTATATTTTGTGGGTTTTCCAGGCATATTTAATTATATTACAGAACAAATTCAGGAAGTTGCATGTCAGCAAGAACCATTGGTGCTGAAAGAAATTCAAGCTGCACTGAAAGCATTAGCCACAAACAAGGGTCCAGGAATTGTTGGCATATGGATTGAAATGTTTCTACAAGCTGATAAAAGTCCAGGAGGCACTGTCATCTATGCTAACAAATTTGAAGACAGCTACTTGGCTAATTGACAGGAAGAGATCTATTTTTATACCCATTCCAAAGAAAGGTGACCCAACCAAATGCTCAAATTATAGAGCAATATCACATGCAAGTAAAATTTTGCTGACAAACATTCAACAAGGGTTGCAACAGAGGTTCAGACCAGATTCAGGAAAGGACATGAAACTCATGTCGTTGCTGATGCCACATGGATCTTGGCCCAAAACAGAGTGTATCAGAAAGATGTTTGCTTGTATTTTATTGACTATGCCAAGGCATTTGACTGTGTGGATAATAACAAATTATGGATAACCTTGAGAAGAATGGGAATTCCAGAACACTTCACTGTGCTTTTGAGGAACATGGATCAAGCAGCATTTATGAGAATAGAACAAAGGGACACTGCATGGTTTAAAATCAAGAAAGGTGCACATCAGGTTCTTATCCTTTCACATGCTTATTCAATCTGTGTGCTGGCTTATGAAGGAGAATGTGGCATCAGGATTGGAGGAAGGCTTGACAATATGCAAATGAAACTGGTTGAAAGCGAGGAGAACCCGAGGCTAAAAAAAATGAAAGATTTCAGTATAGATTACAACTCAATAGAAGGAAGAAGAAAATTCTCAAAACTAGGCTAATAGGTAACTTCATGATAAATGGAGAAAAAATTGAAGTTGTCAAGGGTTGTGTCTTGCTTGGATCCATAATCAATGCTCAGGGATGCAATAGTTAATGCCAAAAGATGTGTCGTATTAGGTAAACCTGCTGCACAAGCCCTCTTTAGAGCATTGAAGAGCAAGGATATTATTACTTTGAGGAGTAAGATGTACCTGACCCAAACCATAGTATTCTCCATTGCATTATATGCATGGACCTTAAATAAGGAGACCTTACAAGTATTGATACATTTGAATTGTGCTGGAGAAAAATATTGAAAGTAGCATGG
>NW_022103898.1:41843530-41865467 GCF_000313985.2 Echinops telfairi | reverse complement strand
CTGCCAGGATAAGCTCAAGCTTAAGAACAATTGCCAGGATGGTGCAGGGCCTGGCAGGATTCTGTTGTACTTAAAAGTTGCTGTGTGTTAGAACCGATTTGATTGCACCTACCAACAACACCGAACAAATCTTCAGAGAGTAAGTGGGAAGGTAAAGTTTAGCATACTGAAACTAAGCATTAATTTGAAGTATTCATTGCTGCACAATTGTGGAACAATTTAAATTTAACTTGCTTTTTTTTTTTTTTCTTTTCACTGCCATCTAGTCAATGCCAACTCATAGCGACCCTATGGGACAGCATAGAACTGCCCCTGTGAGTTTCTGAGACTGTGACTTAGAGTAGAAAGCCTCATTTTGCTCCCTGAGAGCAACTGCTGACGTGGTTAGCAGCGCAGTTTGAGCCCTACTTTCACAGCGGTTGCTCACCGCAAGTTTGTGGTTCAAACAACCCCAGCTCCTTGGTGAAGAAAGATGAGGCTGTCTGCTCTCGGAACATTTTCAGTCTTGGAAACCATGTAGAAGGTCACCAGGAAGCAACTTAATGGCAATAGGTTATCTTGTGTCAGTCTTTTTAATTACAGCAATATAATTATGGGTTCAAATTAGAGCAGTCAACTTGTAAATAATAGCAAACATGAAATATTACAGTAAAACTGATTTTATCAAGTTTCTGTCATTGAAACTTGGAACAGGCAAATATTGCAATATAGAGAGTAATTCTACATGTTTAAATTTCAGAAGACTTTGAAGATAATTCATTTGAAGGTAATAGCGCATAATATTTAATTTTTTAAGCTTTTTCTTCATTAGCTCATTAGCACATTGCTGTTCATTAGAATAAATTCAGATGTAATGTGAGAACTTTATCATATTTATTACTTCTGCCCTAAAAATAAAATTCCTTAAGTGATGCAGACAATGTCATCTTGCTTTGCTCTCTTCTCTTACACAGTGTGCTTAAAAAGCTGTCCTGGGTTTGTCTGTCTGTGATGATATTCACTCATGCCTTAAAGACACTCCATAGAAATTGGGATTGGGAATCTGAGTATACGTTGTTTATGTCAGCCTTGAAGGTAAAGTATTTTTTAGAACAACAAGTATGTTATCACTGACTTTTTTTATATCTATAATTAAGTTATTTTTACTGTTATGTACTTAACTATTATGTCGCCAAAAGATAAGTGGAACTAATTTGTTCTTTGTATTATATGTGTGATGACCAAATATGTGCATAGTAACCTTAGCTGTATGTCCAAAGCATACGGATATGAGTAATTCTCTAGATATTCTATGGTGTTAGAAATCCCAAATAACAAACCATTTTAAATCAGAACCATTCATTCTTAAGAATACTATATTTCATTGGTTCATAGGCCCACACTTTTTTCCAGCTTTTAACATCTCTACTAAGTGAATAAGTCTTACTGAAAGTCAGTCTACAACTAACTAGTGTCCTTTTTTTTTTCTTAATGGTATAAAATAAAATCAGTCCTGATTTTTTGTTTTACTGTGATTTGACTGAACATGTACAGAAAAAGCTGGTTTTCTGTACATTGGTTTCTGTACACAATCTGAGTTGTAACATTTATCGCAGGCTTCATAAAATAATGGCATTCTTTCCGTTTCCTCCTATGTTTATTGTTTCATTTCTCCTTCTTTCCTGTCCCTTTCTATCTGGGAACTATTCCTGAGAAAATATTGCACTTTTGGTCACATATCGGTTGTTCTATAAGGCTTGTATTCCTCGTTGGTGTTACTGTTCACCTTATAGATGTATCTGTCATTCAGATGCAAATGGAACTGGAGGCGTGAATAATATTAAATTTTATAACTTAGGTGTTTTAGATTCAGTAAAATACAACAAACCTTCCCCTTGCAATGGGGAAGGTTACCTTAGTATAGAAAGGTTAAGGACTAGCATTTAGGAATGGAGTAGTGTTTGTGGAAAGTTGGTGACATAAATAGTAAGGTTCTTTTTAATTATACATTTGTTTTTTTAATTTTGTCAGCAAAGATTTTCTAAATATCTCCATTACTAATGCACCTCTTTAAATCTCTAGATTCTAATTTCTTATGTAACTTAGCTCTGTACTCTTCATTGCCTAGTTTTATTGGATTGGTACCTTATTCCAAGGAGCCCTTATGGCGTAGTAGGCTATGCATTGGGCTGCTAACCACAAGGTCAGCAGTTCTAAAACACCAACCTCTCTTCGTGGGAAAGATGAGGCTTTCTACTCTGGGAAAGATGAGGCTTTCTACTCTTGAAAAGAGTTAGAGTCCTGGAAACCCATGAAGGCAGTTCTATCCTGTCCTGTAGGGTCACTGAGTCAGAATCAACTCAATGGTAGTGAGTGAGTGAGTGAGTGAATACTTGTTCCAATTGTTTACATCATTTTGTGATATAATATCTACTTAAATGAATTGACTCTCTTGTACCAGTCTGTAACCTGACCCTCTTCTCTAGGTCAGACTTGTACAAAGAGGACCTCATTATGTACTTATTAATCCAAGTTCCTGGAGTGCCTTTTTGCAGCCCTATCATTTACAGGACTTCTGTTTTGTCTTCACGTCCGAAACCATGGTCGGGACCCAGCGCTAGTCCCGCCAGAGTTTCATCCTCCTCAGGAAGGAACACCGTGCCCTCGCGTGAATGCTCAATCACAGATTGTCTCAGGGCTTTAATCGCAGGGTTCATATTACCACAATAGACAACTCGAGTAACTTTATCGCAGCCCTAAAGATAACGTCACTGCCCTATTCAAACATGCTTTTTATTGACTGGTGCCTTCTTTCTGCAGAGTAGGACTAGTAGAGGAAGAGTTTTAAAACGACACTATATTTTTACCAAATTAAAAAGGTAGTAAAATTCTAATAGATGAAATAGACCTGTGCGCATAGTGGAAGTTGCCTTGGGTGAGGTGGGTTTGCTGTCATAGACGGGAGAACAAGTCTGACGAGACAGTCTGCATTTGACTTCTTCATGCCGAGGGCCCTCGCTGCGGAGTGCCTGAATTCTTACAGTAAGACAAGCAATATCTGTGTGAAGTCATAATGTTTTGTTTTAATGTAACTTATTTTTATCTATACTTGTTTAAGGTAAATAAAAATAATGCAAAATTGTGGAATAATGTGGGCCATGCCCTGGAAAATGAAAAGAACTTTGAGAGAGCTTTAAAATACTTTGTACAAGCAACACGTGTTCAGCCAGGTAAGCATTATGAACTATTAAAACTTTGGGATAGTTTACTGGCTTAAAAATCCTGGTTTAAATAGTTTGCTTTCAAGTTTTATTCCAAATGATTTGAATAGGTAGATGTTCACTTAAATTTTGGAAGTTCATTATCTGCTAAGACCCACTCATATAGGATATATCAGGAAAATTTTAAACACAATAAAGTTGTTGGTTGACACTGGTGAGCAATTTGGATTCAGTGATGTCTGCAAAAGCTTCACAGACGTGAGCCTAGAATGGAAGAAGGATAATTTGACACAATATAGGAAACTTAAAAGATAGTCATAAAAGATGACCGGAGCAGTGAGTGTGGTCTTGAGGGGTTTGGGTACGTTGTTAAGGTGAGAGAAAGCACACATGGACTAGTGAGAGTGATAAAGTCAGGAAAATGTCATAATGGAGAGGGTGTCAAGTTACCACATCAGAGAGCTTCGAGTAAATGAGAGCATTTGGTGAATATGGTGAGCACTTCGTTTGATAATAGAATTGATGCCGAGTTATACCCACAAACCTAGATAACCATGCGATAACCATGTGAACATAGGTAAAAGCTGGTGAGTTCCTGACATGGAATACAGTAAGCTTCTGGAAGTTACCAGTTTGTTTCTAGCTTTTTGTTTGCTATTTTTTTATTTTCTGGAAAAGGTGAAACAAAGTCATCTGTAGAAAATGAGGCAGGATAAGAAAGTGTTGGAGTTCGCTCTCTAACAATAAAAGAATTCTTGTTAGATTCTGTTGAGTCAGTTCCAACTCCACAGCATTTTGCATGACAGAAGGAAGCACTGCCAGGGCTGTCCTCACAGTCCTTGACTGTGGTTTGAGCCTTCGTTCTAGCCACTTTTTCTCAGTGCACTTCATTTTGAATCTTCCTCTTTCACTGATGCTGTTTGATCAAGCATGTTGTCTTGCTCGAAGAACTTGAGGTAAAATCAAAGTACTTGATAGGAGACAAACTCTCACCAACCTCACAGGAAGCACTATAGCTGGCTGTACATCTTCCAGGATCAGTTTCTTTCTTCTACCGGTCTATGATATACTGTATATACTCATATATAAGCTGAGTTTTTCAGCACATTTTCAATGCAGTTTTTATGGTAAAAATTAGGTGCTTGAAACAATGGGTGTGTATGTATGGATTGTGAAAAGAGTTGTATGAGCCCGCAATAAAATGATTTAAAAAAAAAAATTAGTTGCCGTGGCTGATAGTCAGGTCAGTTTATACTCGAGTATATATGGTATTCAGTATTCTTCCCCAACACCATAGTTCATTGCCCAGTTTTTGTATGCGTATAAGATGGTTGCTATTAAGTGCCTTGGATCAGTTGCATCCTAGTCCTCAAAGTGACATAGTTGCTTTGTAAGGAGGTTTTTCTCTGTAGGTTGCTCAGTGCAACATATTTGATTTCTTTAATGCTGCTTCCATGGCCCTTAATTGTGCATCCACATAAAATTAAATTATGGATAACTTCAGTGTTTTCTCATTTATCATGTTGTGAGGATTTTTTTTACATTGAGTTGTAGTCTGTACTGAAGTCTGTAGTCTTTGCTCTTCAACAGTAAAGTGCTTGAAATCCTCTTCACTTGGAGCAAGCAAGTCTGAGTCATCCACATGTTGTAGGTTATTTGCGAAGCTTTCTCCAGTCCTCATGTTGAGTTGTTCTTCAGATGGTACAGTTTATTAACTGAATCACTCAGCGTACTATTTCAATAAGAATGAAAGGATACAATCTTGTTGCACATCTTTCCTGACTTTAAACCGTACTCCGGCCTCAAATCAAACTCACTGCCATCGGTTAATGCTGACTCACAGCAACCCTGTATGACAGGGTAGATGGTCCCCGTGAGTTTCCGAGACAGTAATTCTATGGGAGTAAAACTACATCTTTCTCTTTGGGAGAGGCTGGTGGTTTCAAACTGCTGACCTTGTAGTTAACAGCCCAACACGTTACCTTTATACCTCCAGGGCTCCCCTTAAATTGTATAGTAGCCCCTTCTTTCTATTTGACCACTTATTGGTCTCTGTATGGTTTCCACAGGAGCAAACTAGAGTGTTTTTTAATTCTCTTCCTTCAAAATTTGAAGTATATTCATTATGATCCCCACAATTAAATGCCCTTCTGGTATCCTTTACTTTCTGCCAAGATCTCTCTGGCATTGGCAGTGACATCCCTCAGAATTCAACTTGAATTTCTGGCAGTTCCCTTTCAGTGTAATGCTGCAACCATTTTAAAATTATGATTAGCAAAAGTTTATTTAAATGTGATATTAACGATATTGCTCAATTTCCACATTCTGTTGAGTCACCAAGGAGTCCTGGGGATGTAATGGCTTATGAGTTTAGCTACTAATCTCTAGGTCAGCAGTTCAAAACCAACAGCCTCTCCACAGGAGAAAAATAAGGCTTTGTACTTCCTTATTAGGATTACAGTCTCAGAAACTGAGGGGCAGTTCTACTCTGGTGTAAAGGGTCATTGTGAGTCAGAATGGACTGGATGGCAGTGAGTTTGGCTTTGAGTGGGGTCACCTTTCTTTGGAATCGGCACAAACATGGATCTGTTCCAGTCAGTTGGCCAGGTGTCAATCTTTGGGATTTCTGGGCATCGAGGAGGAGAAGCAAGTATAAAGGAAAAGAGAAGTGTGAAATTTCTAGACCAGTGTTTCACAAATTTTAATGTGCATATATAAAACCTAGAAATCATTTTATTCTGATATAGGATAGCGTCTGAGATTCTACATTTCTAATAAGCTTTATGGTGTGCTTATGATTCTAGTTCACAGATCATACTTGGAAAATCAGAGATCTAGGCACTATAAAGGCATAGGAACATACTGTAAAGTTATTGGGCAGCACTACTGTTTTACTGGACATTTGCAGTGCCAGCTACAGTAGAGGTGGTTTGACTTAGGTTGACCCCATGTGTGTCAGAATAGAATGTGCTGACTATTTTCAGAAGTAGGTCACCAAGTCGTTTTTCTGAGGCATCTATCTATTGGTGGACAAGCACAGCTAACCTTTCAGTTAGCAACATGAACATTAATTATTTGTGTCACTCAGGAACTCCTTCTGGAGTCTTTGTGCTGGTGGTGTGTGCTGTGAGTTGATTACAGTTCACTTGTCAGAAATAGTTAAAGTGAGACCAATTGTCATGATTGTATGTTTTCTTTCTGCTGCTTTTGAGTAGTGAGCATTGAGAATTTTATTAACAAGATTAGGATTTTGTTCTCATCATCATTGTGCTGATTCCAACACATAGCACTCATATAGGTCAGAGTGGAATTACCCCTGTGGGTTCCTGAGAGTATAACTCTTATGGGAGTAAAAAGTCTTCTCTTTCTCCCATGCAAGGCCTGCTGTTTTCAAACTATTGACCTTAAGGTTAGCAGCCCAAGACATAAGCCACTAATCCACCAGTGCTCCTTATTAGATAGGTACTTTACAGTAAGGGAGAGAATAAGACTGATTATGATGAGACAGAATATAAGCGGGGTAAGAAGGGATGTCAGGGAGTGTGAATGGTGGAGGAAAGAAAGGCAACTAGGATCAATAAGTCTGAAGAATTGTTGGTGTCTTGAGTAGTATCTGTATTGTAGCACTGTTGGGGTATACAGAAACGTGTTGGAGGATAGCAACCAAATGCCATAATTGCTTTCACCTCAGAATGTCAAGCAGAAACATGCATTTCTATACCCTTTTTGGAATTAGGAAAACAAACCCAGACTTTTCTAGTAGGTATCACCATGGCTATTGAACTAAGTAGTTACGGTAGAAAGGAAGGGACAAATCATTAGAAAAAGGACATCAAGACCGAGGAAGATTCAGATGTTGAAGTTACTGAGAATGGTGTTCAAAAGTGTCAGGGAGCTATAGCTAGGAGACTTCAATGATGGAAGGTAGTTGGTGGTAATTTAATGATTTGAGATTCACAGCTGAATGATTATAGGTACGAGAGCTACGAAGATTGTTTAGAAGAGAGGGCATGTTAGCTAGGTTGTGAAAGATTGCCAGGATTGTGGTAGAGGATAGATGGCAAAGAGAGGATAGAGGAAGATAAGCAAAAATCAGAAAATACCGGGGTGGTGGAGTGGGGGGATTGAACTACTTGAGGGGCTATGGAATTAAAATTATAAGGCTAGGCTGTTGATTATATTTCTATAACTTTTTCTTCACCTTTTCTTTTTCTTTCTTATTGAAAGAGCAATATTTTTCCCAGTTTATCATTTCTCCACTGAATTATCTTGGTACGTTGATGAAAAATTCATCTATCTTACATGGTTCTAGTTCTGAACTCCTTCTGCCCTTTTGATCTGTTTGTTTCTCTTAGACAATCAAAGTGCATTTTCTTGATTACCATAGTTTTGTGAAAAGTCTTACGTTTAAATAGTATGACACTTCAACATTACTCTTTTTTAAAATGATATATTCTTGACTCTTCCTATTCCCATATAACTTTTAAAAATCAGTTTACAAACATCTAATAAATTATTTTGCAATTTTTTAATTGGGATTACATTGAATATAGAGATATTTGGGACAAATGGATTTCCCAACAATTTTGAGTCTTCTGATCCTTGAGAGTGATAGGTCTTCTGTCTTAAGTATTCTTTCATTTCTCTTAGCTGTGTTTTATAGTTTCAATGTGTGGATCTTACACATTGGTTTTTTTTTGTTTTTTTTTAGATTTATATCTAATATTTTCTTTTGGTATTATTAACTGTATATTTTTTCAATTTTCAAATGCTTATCTTTTGCTGTCTCATAATTACAATTTTTAAAAATATTAATCTTGTGTTCAGCAGTAGTGTGAGGTGCAATAATTAGTAGTTTTTTTGTCCTACATCCCTAAAATTTTTCCTGGTAAATATAAGTTTTCCTTCTCCCTTTCCTACATGGATTCTTTTTTACTTTTCTTATATTCTTCCATTGTTATGCTCCTGTCTACAGTGTTGAATCGAAGTGATTGGCCTGTTATCTAAAGAGGAAAATATTCACTTTTTCACCCAATATTTAGCTTTTTACTCTTCAGTCTTTTATAGGAGTGCTGATACCTGTAGATTTTGGGGGTTTTGCCCTTTATGAAGTTAAGGCATTCCTTTATATTCTTAGTTTACAGAGAGAGAATTTTTATCACAAGTGGATGCTGGATTTTGTCAAATGCTTTTTCTATATCAGTGGATATATATAATGATTTTTATATTATAGTTTATTAATATAGTTGATTACACTGATTTTATAATCTTAAACTAACCTACTTTCCTTGAATAAAGCCCACTTAATATTGACATATTATACTTACTATATTGTTGGATTTTATTTGGTAAACTTCTGCTAGTAAATTTTTGTCTAATTTTGGTATCAGCTAATGCTGACAGCATAGAATCACTTGATAAGTACCATATATACTCTTGGATAAGCCGAGTTTTTCAGCACATTTTTTAATGTAGTTTCGGTGGTAAAATTAGGTGGCTCGGCTGATGTTTGGCTCGGCTTATACTTGAGTATATATGGTATCCCCTCATCTTTCAGTTTTAGAAGAATTTGTAGAATTTTGATACTTTCTATCTTAAATATCTGTTAGAATTTATTTGATCTTTCTTATGAATTGTCTGATAAATCATTAACCTTATCCAGTGTATTTTTTATTCCAGTTAATTGTTTGCATCACAAGACGTTTTGAATTTTTTCAGGTGGCAGCTTACATCAAGAATTGGGTGGAAGAGATGGGGGAAAAATGAAACTTAAAAGTATAACTCGTAGGTTCATGCCCTGAAAAACTAGGTGAATGGGAATGCTCCTTATTTGTTTCATCCCTTTTTATGTAGCGGAGTGTGAGAGAGGAGAATCTTAGAGTCCTGATTTGTGTCCAGTAGATTTATGAAGCAGGGAGGTTCCAAAAGTTTTGCAAACGGAGATAAAAGATTAATGGAATTTTTTCCTGACCATGTTGAAGCTCCCATTACAGATGAGATTTGTAACTTTTGTGATAATGAAAGTAAAGCTCATTCAGTTTAATAGAGAAAGGATACTGTGCCAGTACATTTGTGTAATGTGTACACACACACACACACAAATAGTCATACAGATAGGCTTATAGATTTGGCCATGAAAAAATAAACAAATTTTCTTCAGATTTTTTATTTCCCTGGTGAAATAAGAAGATAATAGAAACTTGAGGCCAGAGAAGGAATGATTGTATAGTTTGTTTTGATTTTGATTGATTGTTTTCATAGTTTATTTTGTACCATGTTGTTAGTTGCCTTGTAACTGATTCTCACCAAAACCCATGGTGAGTCCCATACAGTAGAATTCCAGAGTAGAAGCACTCCAAACTCAAGGCTGTAACTTTCCAGAAGCAACTCTCCAGGTCCCTATTTTCCTAGGCTCCTCTGAGGGTGTTTGAACTATGCACTTTCGGGCTAGTAGTCAGTACTTAACCGTTTCTGCCATCCAGGAGCTCAGTGGAAAGGAATTAAATAAATAGGGTTTAGAAGTGATCTGATTATAGAAATATAGTAGTATTGACAGATTAGGGGTCTAGTTGAGGTATGTAGGGTCTTCAGTTACATTGAATTAAAAGGCACACTACTGGATGCATACTGGTATTGGTTTAGATAGTGTAATCCTAAGACAAATTTACTCTTTGAAATTTTTTTAAATTGAAGTTGTTATATTACCTGTTTTTCTTACATTCCCCCAAGTGTAAATTTATCTTAGAAGTAATCTTTTCTTACCCCCTCTGAAGTTATTAGACTTTATAACTTATAAATCACTTATACAGTTTTATTTTAGTTCCTGTATTAGCATAACCCACTGGATAGACAAGGTTATCTGATTACTATTTTTTTATTTGAGAAAATAATATTGCCTTTTTATAGTATCTAAAGGCTACACTTCTAACTACATGTGGGCTTCAAAAAGTTTATAGAAAGGAAGCAAAAAAAATTTAAATCTGTCCATGAACTTTTTGAAGTCCCTGTGTATTTCCTTGCCATCCATTCTAAGAATCTGACTGCGATGGGTGGTGATTTGTTCCGCTTTTATTTTAATCAAGGAGAGGAACTTTTTTTCTCCCAAGTGCCACTTGGCTATTTGTAACATCATTTTCAGGCCATACTTGCCTAACATTTAATTAACTCACTCCCATGTGATGGCTGGAACTACTTCTCTTTGGGAGGTGTGTGATGTTAGCTGTATTGATGATTTCGCAAGCTTTGTACAGCCCCTGAGCAGGACGACCCCTACCTCTAAATTCATCTCTGATCTAAGTAGAGAACCTCTTTTTGCTGTATGATTCATTAGGACTAATTCTCATTAACGTTTTAAATTCTCAGTTGATTTGATTATATATTTTTAATCAGGCATTGCTTTTCCCTTACATTTTTATTGTATAGAAATCAGGGTACTATTTGAGATTTGAGATTTTCACATTCTGTATATCTCTACATCTCCAACAAGTGGTATAAATTTAGCAAATACAAAAACAAAATAAAATTGAACTATATGGATACAACCTGTGAATGCTGTATTTTTATATTCACTATATTCCCCAGAATTTCTGAGACTATAAATCTTTACAGGCTCAAAAAAAAAAAAAGCCTCATCTTTCTCTTTCGAAACATCTTGATGCGTGAGCCCATTACATCACCATGACTAGGATGTCTGCAGTTTTAAGTCTAAGACTTGCTAGTTTAGTCTAAGCTTCTTTGAGGGCTATCTCGTCCCTACTTCATAAGACTCAGCAGTACATGTCAAAATAAAGAAGTCATTTCTCCTACCCTCCCCAACCTTGTCACATAGTTTTCTAAACAAACCTCAACGGCATCTTGACAATTTTTGTGCAGTGCACACAATTGCCAACCTTAAACGTAATATAGCAAGATCTTAGGACTGTTACTCTCCTCCTAGGGGAATGCCCAAAATATATATGCTTGGCCCCTATGTGTCCTGGGAGTTGCAGGCAGACAACTATTCCACAATTGCAAAATCATCGGTGTCACAGGCAAGTAGTAATCACAATTTGAAACCCTGTCATGTCTGTAGAGATTTATGTTGAGTAAAACCTGTCTGATTTAAGGATTCCCTTCTGTCTTTATATCAAGCCTTCAAAACATTTACTGGGAGTTATGTCTTTTTAAGAACTAGTGTTCAATGAACCCTTCTATTCAAAGTGTTCATTCCTAACTGCTGAGTAAATTTTCAGGGAATTCTGTTTTCCACATCATAAATGAGACAAAATCTCTTAAGTTCTAATACTAATACAACCTTTCAAATTGCTTAAATAAACTATATAGGAACTTACCATAATATAAAATGATATTGATCCTAATATTTCATTCAATATATTCTCGTTCCAAACACATTGACAGTTTTTTTTCTTTCTCTGTTTCCCTTACTCATGGCAGTTTTTCCTAGTGTCTCCACCACCGCCACACTATTGGTGCTTATATGCTAGTCATAACACTTGAAGTAATTATAAGACCCCAAATTGTCCTTGCCCTTGTAGAGTTGGACCATGCTTTTTGAGTGAATTCTAAAAGCCTGATGTTAAGGAAATGGAAGCAAGTCTTAGTATAAAGTTAAGAGAAGTGATGTAAATTTTTAATTACCTCTCTTTCCCCCATCTTCACATGTTTTCATCTTCCAAGGATCCATTCAGATAGATTTATTTGGTTTAGTTTTTTGTTTTTGTTTTTTTTGGGGGGAGGGTTGTTCCTGTTTTTCTAATGTCACATATTTGTTTCCATCCCTAGATTGCTTTATTTAAATAATTTGTTTAGTTTTTTTAATCATATTTATAACAAGTTGAGAAGAGGGATTTTCATGAAGAAATGGGACCTATTCCACCATCTTTTGCATTTTTTTGTCTAGGGTATCTGTTTCTAAAAATCTGTTCCTCAGTAGTGTACATTGAATACTATTTAATATATTTATCAACAAATGATTTTGTTTCAATTGTAGATGATATTGGTGCCCACATGAATGTAGGAAGAACTTACAAAAATCTAAATAAGACCAAAGAAGCTGAAGAGTCTTATATGATGGCTAAGTCACTGATGCCTCAAGTAAGTTGTCGTTTTTGTACCTATTATGCCCTGCCTATTCGATGTCAGTACTGAATAAAACCATGTGGATGGAAATTTTCCCTATGTTTTCCATTTCTTGTTGCAAAAGTAACACTAGAAAGGTTTACCCAAGAATGATGTTCAGAAATGATTAGGAAAGAAGGAAGCATGGGAATGAGAAATATAAGAATATGAGTGACGATAGCTTGTGGTGATAAGTCAATGACGTGAAACTAATATGTGAATTGTTGAATGGAAACTGATTCGTTCTGTAACTCTTCATCCATTTTACAATAAAATGTTCTTTTTAAATATGTAAGGCACCTATTTCTAAATGTCTTATAAAAATTTACATTTAAAGCTCATTTAAGAAAATAATAAAATTTGTTTTATGGCTTATTTGAAAATTATTCAGTATAAAATTAAATCTTATTACAAATTATAAGTCAAACTATTTTGATTGAAGAGAAATTTATTTAAGCAATAAATTAAATATTCCTGTAAAATAAAGTACATCTCTTGCTATATTTGTTTTCAGTTAAATAATGGCACAAGTAATACAAGAGGCATTGGATAACCATACAAAAACGTAGGAAAATCCAACTCTTCCCTTGATAAGTCTTCAGAAAAAATTGTTTACCATGGGCTGCAGTGTTCTTCATTGTAGTGATAATAAGATTGTTGCAGATGCAGTGAGGTTAAATTTTAATACCCTATCATTTGATCTCCTTTATAGTCCATTTAAATTTGTTCTAGTTTTTAATGTTTTCTGATTTCTTTTTTTAAAAAGTTTTATCTGTTTTACTTTCTTGTTTCTTGTCAGTTTCTGTTTGTTTGTTTCTAACGGTTCTTTTGTATATGAAACTCATGATAGCTAAATGTAGGACATAGGCTCTGAATAATTGTACCTTGGGGCTGTGGTAATGAAGATGAGTGGGAAATGGGCATCTAATAATGTGAAGTACAAGGATAAAGAAATATTCTAAAACTAATGGTACTGGAGATTTTACAGCTCTTCTTGATGTGATTGAATGAATAAATTGTATGGCATATGAATTATATGCCAATAGAACTTTGGGGGTGTGGGGTGGCGGGAATGCCAAATAAAGAATTGAAAGGGGGAAAAAGCTAGCAATAATTATATAATAATTAAATCGTTTGAATGCATTTTTTTTAAGTTGGAACACAATAATCTTAGGGATTTGTCACGCTTTCTTAGTTGCACTATAATAAGTATCATGTTTGGGTAAAATTATGTTCTCGCAGTTTCAGAAACTAAGGTCTAAATTCAGTGTTGTCTTTAGGAAGGTTTTCTCTCCTTGTGGCTCTAGAGGAGCAATTGTCTCTCAGCTGCTCTTCTTGCTTCCTACATAATTGTCAGGTAGCATCAGTTCTTCCGGATTTATGCTCCCTTGCTTCTATGCCTCGTTTGTTCTTCAATCTCAAAAGTGATTTTTAAGACACACTGTAATGAAATAGCCTCCTTAACATAATAAATAAGACCCTAATCTCAGATAGAACTTTAGCCACAATACCAAAATCCAAACCCATTGCCGTCTAGTCAGTGCCGGCTCATTGTGACCCTATGAGACAGCACAGAGCTGCAGCTACAGTTTCCAAAACTATGACTCTAACTGGAGTAGCAAACCTTGTCTTTCTCCTGCGGAACGGCTGGTGGTTTCAAGTACAGCCCCCTCGTAACCAGTACATACCGGGCATCCTAGCCACAATTGGGGCACACGATTTAGTTCCTAACAGGATTATTTTAATACCAGTGCTCTATAGTTAAATTGTGCTTGATAAAGGTTCTTATCAGATACAATTTCTTATTATCATTGAATTTTAATCCCTATATATTTTGTACTTTGCCTGAATAATGAATTGTGTGAGCATTCCACCACTTGTATGTCAGTTGTCCCCATTCTGGTGGCTTGTGTGTTCCTGGGGTGCTGAAAGCTGGGTCATTTGGTATTTAAAATGCCAGGGTGAATAGCTTTCAGTGGAGCTTCCAGACAAAGGGCGGACTGTCCATTTCTGAACGATTCCCTACTCAAAACCTCATGCGTGCCGAGCAGCAGAGTGTCGCCAGATACAGTGCTGGAAGGGGAACTCCTCAGCTTGGAAGGCACCCAAAATACGGCTGCAGTAGAGCTGCCCTCTTAAAGTAGACATGATCATGTGGATGGAATAAAGCTGTCAGATCTTCATTTGCCCATGAAGCATAACAAAATCAGAATAAACTGTTAAAAGTGTCTGTGAATAATCAGACTGTGGAATGTACAAAGTAGGAATTCAGGAAAATTAGAAGTTGTCAAAAATTAAATAGAACATATAAAGATTGACGTCCTAGGCCTTAGTAAGTTAACATGGACTCATGTTGGCCATTTTGGCAAAAACAACAAAAAAACCTGTCTTGGAAGCACAGCCAGAATGCTTCTTAAGAGTGAGGTCTGGAGAAACTCTGTCTCATGCACTTTAAACATGTGACATGATCATCAGACACTGCTCCCTGGAAGGAACATCATGCTTGGTAAAGCCAGACATAGACTCTTGAGGTAGGTGGACACAGTGGATGCCAACGTACCGATTATGAGGCTGGACAGGCAATATGTCATTCTCTAGTACATGGGTCACCGTGAGTTGAACTGACACGATAGCACCCAACAACAGATCATGTTATCTTTCAATCTCACCAGAAAGGTGTGAATTTTAGTAAAGTTGTGAAATAGATTGAAGTATCATCAAAACCACAAGTCCTGGTAGTTCCGGGTTTAAGTGTTTGGCTGCTAACCTAAAGGTTGATGGTTCAACTCACTTTGTGGCTTTGCAGGAGAAAGACCTAATTAATGATCTATTTCGGTGAAGATGATAGCTAAAATAGTCCTGTTGTGCTCTTTCGCTCTGTCACTTGAGGTTACTGTGAGTCAAACAACTCAACAGTACCCAGGAGCCAACACCATTGTTACAACCAGGAAATATTTCACCACCAAAACAAAGTTAGCCTAGTCTAAAGTAGACACTGATAAAATGATAGATTTGGGTTCTATGCCTGGTTTTTCACCAATTTGCCAAGAGAGTGGCCTGTGAAATTTCTGATTCAAAGAGTTTGATTTTAAATAATAGGTATTAATAAAAAGTTAATACTAGTTTACTCTGCTGTCACCACTGAGAAAGTGTACTTTTTAGTGCTACAAAATATTATTTTATGTATATTTTGTGAGTACTGCATTTGCTTTTGTGTTTTTTGTTTTAATGCAATAATATAAGAAGACAAGGAATCACTGGTTGGCATGAGATTTTAATGCTTACATACCAACGGGAAACGTTTGACAAATTGCCTCCCAGAGGCACTTAAGCTGAAAACCTGGTTGATGTACTTCTGAAAAGTCACAGCTGTTGAAAACCCTCTGCGTAGTTCTACAGCGAAGCACATGGTGTTGCCAGGAGCTGGGACCAATGTGACAGCAATGAGTTTGGGTTATAAAGTGAATAAATTATCTTATTTTCTGCATATGTTTTAAGTAAGCCACTAGGAATTCTTATGGGACATTTCACTTTTCTTTGGACTGAAATCTAAATTATGAAAAAATAAATTTTTTTCTAAACAGATTATTCCTGGTAAAAAATATGCAGCCAGAATTGCCCCCAACCACCTTAACGTTTATATCAATCTGGCTAACCTGATCCGAGCGAACGAGTCCCGGCTGGAAGAAGCAGATCAGCTGTACCGACAAGCAATAAGCATGAGGCCCGATTTCAAGCAGGCTTACATTAGCAGGTATTCTAGTTCACTGTAGAGAAGATTGAAGCTGCGTCTGCCTGCCCATGTTGACTAAATTAGCAGGCACTTTCTTTTCGTAAGTTTGTGTGGTAGCTAAGAGCATAGAAGGCATGGCCTGTTGTGGCTGGCAATGGTGGGAAATTGACAAGGGAGTTCCTAAATTACTATAGCAAATTTGGGTTTTGTATGAAAGAAAAAGTAGAAGTTCCTTCTGCCTGATGTCTGTTCATCACCTGTGTAAAACACCTAAGATGTGTAGCACATAATAGTTAACTTCGATTATCTAATTCTCAGAAATGTTCTTCAATAGATATTGAGTTGGACTGATTAATGATGCTTGAACCACCAAAACAAAAAGCCGTTATCAGTAAAATATTGACATCACATAAAAACTTAATAATTAAACAATTATTTGTTAATCTCTGCCACCACCCTTCCCCACCCCACCCCCCACACACAGAGTTACAATTTGGATTGATACTACTAGAAGTTTCTTTGCTAAGAATTTATCATAGTTGTTCATTTGGTTTTATTACTGTAGTGATATTGTAGAAAAGTAGTATTGTAAGTAATTCTTATTTTAGCTCTACCCATATGTGATTTGTATATTTATATGTACTTCTAAAGAAAATGATTTTTTATGATTTTTAACATAAAATAGAATCATGATGGACATATTTGTACAAAGATTTTCAAACTATGATTCTTATTTTCAGATAGTTCCTAAAAAGTACCTGCAGGTGACACTCACAACCTCACACCCTGCCAGATCAACTTTTTAAACATTTATTTTTGATAGGTAGTCTTTTTTCAAAGCTATATTGAAGAAATCTAATTTTAAAAGGAGTTACAAATTTCAAGTGCTTTACTTTTTGCACAGTGAAGCTTATAATTTAGATTTTCCCACCACTACTGTTTTTCTTCCGCAAATACTATTACTGAATTTTCAGACAAATTCCTCGATCTTCCTATTCTATATAATAGCTACTATTTTTCTGATTAAGTCTACCCTACTCCTTTTAGGATATACACACAGAATATATTTTCTCTGTACTCATTCCCTCAAAATCTCCCCAAATTGTACCCCTATATATTAATTTTTAATAACAAAATATGATTAAATCTTTTTAATAATTTTTTAAACCAGATTTGCTGAACTTAGGTGAAACAATCACAGAGAATGATGTTTTAACAAGATTATTAAGAGCCTAAGTAAAAGGGAAACAGCTGTAAATAAAGGCTTAAACCTTAGTCAAAAAGATACCTACAAATGGACTTGTTAATGTTGCAAGTAAAGCTTGTGTTTGATTTTTTTATTTTCTACAGAGGAGAACTGCTTTTAAAAATGAATAAACCTCTGAATGCAAAGGAAGCATATCTAAAAGCACTAGAGCTGGACAGAAATAATGCAGATCTTTGGTACAACTTGGCAATTGTTCATATTGAACTTAAAGAACCAAATGAAGCTCTGAAAAACTTTAACCGTGCTTTAGAACTAAATCCGAAGCATAAGCTGGCACTGTTTAATTCTGCTATATTAATGCAAGAATCAGGTATGTGTTCACAAATATTTTTATATTTAAACAAATTGTAGTTTGGAAGTAGGAAGGCTTTAACTTAAACTCCATTCTGCATAGCAAATATTTTATGAATGGATAATTTATATCAAGAGTATGCATAAGGAATTTATGGGAAACATGTTTAAAATACTTAAAATAAATTATTTTGACATACCATTCATTAACATACAAGCAATTACTGTTGTTCTCATATGGACCACTACTAGTATTTAATTTAATATCTGTGCTATCATTCTATGTATATACATATAGTAATAAAACCGCCTTTATGAAAATATACTACCCAAGTAATTTGAAATTGTTTCTGTAGTTAGCTCTACAGAGCCAGAAGCATCTGGATATTTGACCCATACTTTAGATGGAAATTTTATTTCTCTCCAAAGACAGTGTACATTGGTACAGATAAGAACTCTCGACACACAGAATCCAGGACAGATAACCCCTTCAGTACCAATATGAGAGTAGCGATACCATGAGGGTATGGGGAATGTAGGGGGAGAAAGAGGGAACCAATCGCAATGATCGACATATAGCACTTCCCCCACCACCGCCACCACCACTAAGCTGTAAGAGCCCCTAATAAAATTAGTTATTAAAATTTTAAAAAACAAAAGAGTTAAGGCTACAGGTAGACTTATGGTAAGAGAAAATTATTGCTGTACAGTAATAAAGAGAAAGGACAAGTTAGGAGTACATTTATTATTTACAAACTGTTTCAAAGCCACGGTGTTTTCAATGACCTCATATGCATGTAAAAGTTAGACATTGACTAAGAGCACTGAAGAAGATACTGGTGCATTTGAATTATGTTGCTGGTGAAGAATATTGGAAGTACAATGGACTATCAAAAGGACAAAGAAAAAGGCAGTATACATAATTAATGACATTTTGTTAACTTTTCCTTGGGAAAATTTCCATTTTTACATAGTTCTTTCATAAAATTTTCTTAAACCTCTGCAGAAAATGAAAGGATCATTATATATTTTAGGACCTGTGAGCTTACTTGTAGCAACCTTACTATGTAGTAGATATGAAAATTGAACACTAAATAGATTTAAGGACTAGTCCAACTACTATAGTAGCTAGCCGCATCTAAGGACTTTCATCTACTGACTTGTCTTTAGATTTTCTTTATTCAGCACACTTGGTGGGGAAAAAGTCTTTTGTCACATAAAAAGAAATGGGAGAACTTAAAGTTCATTGTTTACGAAATACATAATCTAAAGGGAAAATTAAGTTTTCATAAAGTTAGCTAACCTTAATAATCGTGAAAGATCTTCTGCTACTTCCAATTTCCCAGTTCTATTCTAAACTCTAAGGAGATAATCATTTCTCTCACTTCTGTTTCTCGGCACCTTTACTGCCTGAAAAGGTAGGAAATGAACTGTCACTTAAATGTTGTAAATGCCCTTTCTTTCCTATGAGAACGTTGGTGTTTTTCTGCTTTTTTAATTAGTTGCATATATTAATTGCATTTGATTTGTCACTTTTTAATAATCTAGCTAGATAAATACTTGACAGTGACTTTAATTCTTTTGCTAACAATATATTTTTCTTTAAAAAAAAAAAAATCATTGTTCTTAGGTGAGGTTAAACTCAGACCTGAAGCTAGGAAACGCCTTCTGAGTTATATCAATGAGGAACCCCAGGATGCTAACGGTTATTTCAATCTGGGCATGCTCGCCATGGATGACAAAAAGGATGCTGAAGCAGAGGTTTGGATGAAGAGAGCCATAAAATTACAAGCAGATTTCAGAAGTGCCTTGTTTAATCTGGCACTCCTCTATTCTCAGACTGCAAAGGAATTAATGGCTTTGCCAATATTGGAAGAGTTACTCAGATACTACCCTGATCATATCAAGGGTCTCATTTTAAAGGGAGATATTTTAATGAATCAAAAGAAGGATATATTTGGAGCAAAAAAATGTTTTGAGAAAATTTTGGAGATGGATCCAGGCAATGTGCAAGGAAAGCACAATCTTTGCGTTGTTTATTTTGAAGAGAAGGACTTATTAAAGGCTGAAAGATGCCTCATTGAAACATTGGCTTTAGCACCTCATGAAGAGTATATTCAACGCCACTTGAATATTGTCAGAGATAAAATTTCCTCAGCTAGTTTTGTAGAACAGCCAGTATTCCCAACTTATGAGACTTCAAGTGTAGGACACAAAATTCCAACTGAAAATGGAAAAGAAGTCAGAAGTGAGCCCAAACCCACCCAGACCATAAAAGCAAATAGTGATAAAAGTCCATCTACACCCAACAGACAATTAGAAAAAAATACAGACAAAGAGACTCCCCACAAAACAACAGAAGAAATCAAAGACATTGAAAAGAAAAGAGTTGCTGCTTTAAAAAGACTAGAAGAGATTGAACGTATTTTAAATGGTGAATAGTATTACTGTTATCATGTTACAGTGGTATCAAAGAACTTCAGTCTATATCATGTGGTTGTACTGGTAGTTTTGACAAATAGCAAGACTATGTAATAATTTATCAGGAGTTGCCTCTACATAGGATTTTCATTTTAAAAAAAGAAATGAAAAGATTTTCATTAAAAGCCCTGTCCTGACCCATGATCTGTATGAGATATAACAATGAGGTTGTGTGTTGTAGTAAATATAATAGGAATACTAAATTAACAGGTGGTAAATTTACATCCTGTGTTAAAGAAGGGAATGCCCTTCTGTCAGAAACTGCTACCAATTGAAAATAATTTGAGATCTAAATTATAATCCCTTGTGAAGAAATTCAACATACACTGGTAAATTCTATATAGTACCCAATAGTTTATTTCATTTTTCCTTTACCATTTGGAATCTGGTTTTATTTACTGAATATTTTTAAAACATTCTTTTTTCTTCAGTAATCCATGTGTTTAGCCTTGAGACTTGCACTACAGAAGAATACTAACTTTCTTTTTGTTGTGTTGTTGATTTTTTTTCTGAAGTAATACTGAATAAAACATTTGAAATAAGTAATATGATTTTAGCCTAAGAATACACTTGTATAAATGTTTACTTGTCTGTAAGTTCATTTGAGATGCAATTTTTAAGCAGGTTAAGGTTTTATACACACACACACACACACACTTCTTATGGTGCTTATATATGTTGTTTATTTTTTAACATATCAGGAGTTCGAAACATGAATTGCATAATCGTGGATTTTTTTTTTTCCTATTCCCCAAACTATTCCTGTTGCTTTGGGCCACAGTCATATTGAAAAGCATTATTTTAAACTTTTGAGTCATAACACAGTAGATTTCTTTATCATTTTAGGGTTATCTAGCTGGTCTTATTTGGAATTTTAACCTTTGTATTTCAAAAAATGACACCTATCTGATGCCCGTTATAACTAAATGAAATTATATTACTGAAGAAAATATGTTAATTCTAAGAACTAAGTTCTGCACTATCCTGCTGTGGTGTATATTATTATTGAATACTTATTTTGACTACTGAGCTTTTACAAAAATTTTAAAGCCATTTTAATCCCTTCAATTATGGAAAATAAAGCCTCGGTGGCAGCACTGTCAGGTGGCCTCAGACTGCTCATCACAAAGAGCAGGTCAAACCCACCTGCCACAGCGTGAGAGAGAGAGGAGGCGATCTGCTTCTCCGAAAATGGACAGCCTCAGACCCCTCTGTAGGGTCACCCCACCTTGAGTCCAAATGGACTCATTGGCACTTAGTCCATTTTATCCTCGTAGAGAATTAGGATCTGTTTCAACTGATTTCGAAAAATATAAACCTGAAAAAAATGCTAGGTTGAAGAGTTATCAGATTTATTCATTCATATATGTTTCATAATATCTAACAAGTTTAGTTCTAATTTACAATGTTAAGAGCTCAAGCTATTCTAGGATGGTAACTACTTCTAATTATGTAGTATTTCACAAACTATTCCTTTGAGCTAACTACTTTCTAATTATGTGTGCTTCAAAAACTATATTCCTGTAATACTTTTAAAGAAATGCTTTATAAATAGGTCACAAGAAAACATGGACTGCATAAAGACATGTTCTGCCTGGGGTCCCCAAAGATCTGTCATAGATTTCTTTTACAGAGTTTAAAGTAAGCACTGACTCCGGTGAGAGTTCATTTTTGATCCAGGAGATTCTCAAAGCAATGCCTACCGTATATACTCGAGGATAAGCTGACCTGAATTATCAGCCGAGGTACCTAATTTTACCACAAGATCTGCATTAAAAATGTGCTGAGAAATTCGGCATATACTCGAGTATATTCAGCTCCTACATTATGGCTTGATTGCAGATATAA
>NW_022103898.1:41841144-41842726 GCF_000313985.2 Echinops telfairi | reverse complement strand
AAAGGTCCCCCCTCCACTCACCCATATTGCCTCTGATGAGGAAGGTGGGGACAACTTAGGCCAGTTTGCTAACCTGTGGTTCAGAGATAAGTGCAGCTATAAATGGAGGGGGCCTGTGTGGTGAGGGGATGAAATTTGAATTTTCAGTAGTTTTGCAAGAGAATCTGCTATCCAGGAGTTCTGGAAAATCTTTGACAATCCTCAAAGGGCAGTTGTATTACTATTATATTAGTGTTTCACTGCATCTTAGATGGCTGAATTAAATTTTTTTATGTTACTCCTATACATGTTGTCTTATTAATTATTGGAATCTACTGGTTAATTTTCAAATATTGGTGGCGAAACTAATCAAATATGTTTAACTTTACAGTTTAACTTTACAACTGTTTTTATGTAAATATTTGGTATGTGAGTTACACAATTCTAATAAAACCTAATGCTTTTTCATTACATCTAGTTTGAGCTCTCAACTTGTAGACTGCTTCCTTGAAAATGCTTTAATGAGAAATATTAAAAAATATATAGATTTGTATGTCAATTTATACTTCAGAAATCCATATATTTGTCATATTTATTTTTTTAAAAAAATCTAATTGTCTGCATTACTAAACGGTATTTAAAATGAACACCCCACAAGATCTGGTACTTTATTATCTGTTGGAATCTGTCAAACATCCATAATATGAAAATAATTTAAAATTGTATGCATTTTCTATCGTTTTGTCTGTGTACCATATTTTTAAATATTCACTATTAAACATACTTTTTAAAACCTTAACCTGAATTCTTTTTGGTATTATAATGAAAAGCATGAGTGTATAGGGACGTTTACCCACAAACAAGAACCAGCATATAGCAATCTCCGGAGAAAGATATGCATTAAATCACTGCATGGTCATGGCACATATGAGGGGGTCCTCAAACATTTTACTATTTATCATATTTTTCCACAAACTTTTTGAAACCCCATGTCATACTTAACACTGATTGAAACCAGTGGAGGGGGGATTGCAATTAATGTACACACAATTGGAAGTCAGCATAGTGAAATAGCAAGGAGCTTCAGTTCTAGACTCATGTGGAATCAAGTACCACATTAATTATTTTTATAAGTTAGGGGCATTTTCATACATATTTCTGTTTCATCATCTATGGATTGAGAATGCATTCCTAATAAAGTTTTTTAGCGATTTTCTGGCTTTCTAGTTTCTAGCACATAGTAAACAATGTGAGTTAATCAACAAACCTTAGACTTGCATTTGATGCATAGATTTATACATGGTATGTTGTAGAAGTCAGTGATGGTCATGGAAGCGAATACGTTAGTAAAAATGGAAGAGTAATGCTTATTCTTTAACCATGTAAGCCAGCAAGCTCATAGATATACTAAAATATATTTGGTGTTAAAATGCACAGTTTGGAACTCAGAGACACCTCAACTTGTCTTTGCTTCTCACTGCTGTCAGGGAAGTAACAAGATAAAATATGAGTAACTGAAAGTCTACTGCTTTTATGTTTCTGGCTTGACAAACCACTACTCAACAAATCAGTCTGCTTTGTCCTTTTTAAAATAAACTTTCAT
>NW_022103898.1:41838399-41840250 GCF_000313985.2 Echinops telfairi | reverse complement strand
TAAGACATCATAGGATAAGTAAGGCATTGCACTGCTAACCGCGGGCCAGTGGTTCAAACCTACCATCAACTCCATGGGAAAAACATGAGTGTCTAGTAAAGATGTAGCTTCAGACACTGTAGGATCCCTGAGTCTATATTGACGCAATGGTAATGGGTTATCGGCTTCGGTTAAAAACAAATACACAAGAATCTAAAACTTTTAAACCATCTATAAGCCAGTGGAATACAGCAACAGAGTGAAAAATAAAAATAGATGCCAAAAGACAATGTTAGACCAGAACTAATAGATCAGTAGCTACAATAAATATAAATGGGTTAAACCTAAGATCAAAGTTTTCAAGATTTAATTTAAAACAAAATATGTTGTCTTCAAAGCACTCTTTTAAATATATGGAAAAGAACTAAAATTACAATAAGTCTACCAGAAATATGTGAACCGAAACTAAGCCAAGGCAGGAACTTAAATAAATGACAAGAATTTAATGCAAAAAGGGAAAACAAATGGTGTATATTTTTAAAAGGCAATATATCAAATCAGCCCATTGCCATCAAGATGAACTTTGTAGGATAGAGTAAAACTGCCCCATAGAGTTTCCAAGACTAATCTAGGGAAGCAGACACCCACATCTTTTTACCAATCAGTGGATGGTGGGTGTGAACCACTGACGTTTCTACTCGGAGCTAAGCACCTAACCACTGTACTATAAGGACTCCTCAAAGAAACAATAGAACAGAACAACGTAAGTCATAATAAATGTATATGTCACTTAACCATGCAATCTAAAATATAGATCCGTCAAAATAAAATTACAAGGAAATAAGCAAACCATAAAATGTAGTTGATTTTAATAAATTCCTGTGAGAAAGTAATAACAGATACAGAAAAGACCTAAATAACTACTAAATTTGATCTATTAAATTTCCATAGAATTTCACACTTGCATCAGAGACTATGTATTTTTTCCAAATACATAATGAAACATTTTTAGAAGTAGACTACAGATCAGGTCATAAAGAATCCTCAGTGTGTTCCTAGATCAAACCTGAATTGGAGTCCATTTCAATTCCTAGTAACCCTATAAGGCAAGGTGAAACTTGGGGTTTCAGAGCCTGTACATCATTGTGCATCTTTCTCCCCGGGAGCAGCTGCTGAGTCGGAAATGCCTACTTTAGGGTTAGCAGACCAATGGGACCCCTTGCAGTAAAATTAGGAATGGATCAGAATGGAAGAGGACTTCTACCAGGTAGAATGTGGCATACCATGATAGAATAACATTCTCACTACTAGAATTTTTTTTTAAGATAGATTGGAAAATGTTTTGGCGTGGGTTTTCTTTGCATTTTATTTTATTTCTTATTTTATTATTATTTTTTAATCATTTTACTGGGGGCTCGTACAACTCTTATCACAATCCATACATACATCAATTGTGTCAAGCACATTTATACATTTTTTGCCCTCATCCTCAAAACATTTGCTTTCCACTTGAGGCCTTGGTATCAGCTCCTCATTTTTTTCACCTCCCTCGCCGCTCTGCCCTCCTTCATGAACCCTTTATAATTTATAAATTATAATTATTTTGTCATAGCCTACACTGTCCAACGTCTCCCTTCACCCACTTTTCTGTTGTCTGTCCCCCAAGGAGGAGGTTATATGTAGATATTTCTAATCGATTCCCCCTTTCCACCCCACTTTCTCTCCACCCTCCCCGTATCACCACTCTCACCACTGGTCCTGAAGGGATCATCCGTCCTGAATTCCCTGTGTTTCCAGTTCCTATCTGTACCAGTGTACATCCCCTGGTCTAGCCAGATTTGTAAGGTAGAATTGGGATCATGATAGTGGGGT
>NW_022103898.1:41836750-41837701 GCF_000313985.2 Echinops telfairi | reverse complement strand
GATCCTGTTGGGTAGGTGAGCATCATGGAATAATAGAACAAATTATCTTTCATTGAGGGAGTACTTGAGTGGAGGCCCAATGTCCATCTGCTACTTTAATACTAAACTTATAAATATGTGCACATAGATCTATTTTCCCATCCTCATATATAAATATATTTACATAAGTACATGCCTTTATTTAGACCTCTATAAATGCTCTTTGCCTCCTACTTCTTTCCTCTAGGAAAAGTATATTTTTAAATATAGTAAAAATTTATGGAAATCACAAGGGCCAGAAAAATTAAGACCTCACAAAGGAAAGAATGCTTTTTCGGAGATCTAATTATTCCCAAGTCCTTCGTTGTGGGGATTTGTCCAATCCAGATGTTGTGTAAAAGTGGACTTGTTCCCAGCAAGGAAAACCTACTATATTAAGGAAACAGCAGCATTTGAGGTAATCACATGAAAAAGGTCCAGTATACTGGAAATGCAAGCAAAACTCCCACCCATTGAGCTGATTCCAACTGTAGGTGACCCTAAGCCCAAGTAGAACTTCCCCTGTTGTTTCTGAGAGAAGAAATCTTCATAGGAATAGAAAACCTCATCCTTCTCCTGCAGACTGGCTGTGGCTTTGAACTGGTGATCTTGCAATTAGCCCAACGCACAACCCCCCGTGTCCCAGAAACAAGTAAAGCTCAAACACAAGACTCTTCCCATTAGACCTCTGCTGAATTCTACACTGGAACAGTCTTCTTGTTGGATTTGACTGGAAAGGGAGAGTCGTATTTCCCAAATTTTCACTTTGCTTATTGACAAAACCTTCTTGAGAGAGGAGACTTACAACAACAAAAAACCAGCTACTGAAATGCATTTGGAGAATTTGGACTTTAAGGGGTAGGAATTTGTAGAGCTAAGCCTCAAACTACAGAACCCCGCTACTCCACCGCATCAGTACTCAGCATATTTCAA
>NW_022103898.1:41821858-41836560 GCF_000313985.2 Echinops telfairi | reverse complement strand
GGGAAAAAACTCCTGAACAGCAGCTACCAGTTGATTTTATGGAAGGGGATTCCCCTTCCAAACAATGATTCTCCTCTCCACATCCGTGCCCACAAATCCAGAACCTTATCAGTCTCAAGGTATAGGCTATAACGTAGTTGTTAAAAACTTTTTTAATGTCGTGTTTTTTATTTAAATTAGATTATTTAACTTTGAACTTATTTGAAATTTCTGTGTAACGTTTTGTATAAAAAGGCAAGGTTAGGGTAAAAACTTGGAGGTCGAGAGCGGATTAATCTGTTTTCACTTATTTCTTATGTTCAAAATTGATTCGGAACTCGATGGCATCGTATCTCGACGCTCCTTCTACAACGGATTAACATCAAGATCTGGGGCAACTTCTACTGTAAAATGAGAGTAAAGGCAGCATTTCTAGGATCCAGAAGGCCTAAATCCACCAGGCTTTTAATCAAAAGTCTAGGACAGTCAAGCTCAAGTAGTGGGGGGTGGGGGAGGCACTTTGAACTGATAAGCTATTTGAGGATGTAGCCCTCCCTCATTATCAGTGCATGTGTTTCTGGATATGTAGGGCCCGAATAAGCGAATATATAGATCAGAATAATAGAACTGAGTCATTGTGCATATGGTATTACCTAGCCTCTGTGATTCATTTAATAATGGAACTTGACAAAAAAAAAAACCCACAAAACAGCCCATGGTTTTTCTATAACTCCAGTAATTAAAAGGATAAAAGGGTTTGGGTATTATATTGTGGCAACCATTTTCCCACCACAGAGATAGCCTATGTGAGGATGGAGCCAGGCCAGAGAAGGCGATCACAGGAGTCAGTAACAAGGTGTTGGTAATAAGTGGCTGGCGGTGAGGGGAGGGGGGGGGAGTAAACCAAAGGAGAACCAGCATCTGAGCCACACCTGAATGGTCCCAAAATTTGAACAAGAACGAGACTTTGTAAGTATTCTTGAAAAACTCGTGAGATCAGTATAGGGTGGGCTATGAAGTCCCACTCTGGGAAGTTGTAAGTTTTCAGGAAGTAATGACTGGTTTAACTGTTTTCTGTATATCTTATGCTAAATTAAGCAATATAATTAGAGAATTTATTTTTAAATGTTAAGCCAGTCAGTGTGTTGGCTACTGAAGGGCATTAGAAAGGGCTTAGGATAAAGAGAAAATTTTTAATTGGAGAAGTTACATATAAAAACGGAGATCAGAAAATAATGTTTTGGTATAGGGGTCTGAGTTAGTTGATAAACACATAAACACATGTGGGATTAATTGAAGGAAACTCCTCTCTGGGACTGACTATTAAAGGGAGCCTGTGAGCAGGCTGAAATGCTTGCTGGGTGACAACCTGGATCTACTTTTTGAGTAGAAGTGGGAGAAATGCAGAAATATAGAGACAGGTTGAGTTTGGCCACAGACACTTGTGGACTTGGTTTACAGGAAAAAGAGAAGATGAGAGAGGGTCGACTGGTCTAAAGTTCCTGACCTAGCACAAGGAGGCTAGGCTTGTTAATTATTGGTGAGAGCCCAAGGCCTAAAGGCAAGGCAACCAATCAGCACCCTGGGGAGGCTGAGTGAGGCAGCCCACATTGAATTGACCAGAACCCAACCAGATGGAGATTTTTGAGCCTTTGAACTGGTGCATATTGTTGACTTTATGGATGGCATGTCCAGATTTGCCTTTGCTTATGGATGCCGACTTCACAAGGTTCCAACTGGAATGAAGACTCTTCATGTCAAAAATATGATTGTCTTCTCAGAGAACTGGGTTGATGTAAGTGGGCAGTATATAAATTTGATACTCAAAATTGAGGGGATAAAGGCATGAAGTGGTTGGTTTACAAACTTTCATAGGTGGGGGAACATATTCATAGGATTATAGGATTAAGGTGTAGGTGTTACTTACACATGATTGCAATTGTGAAGCTAAAGAATCATGTACAGATGCCAGGTTGGCAAGGGGTGGATTGAGTTAGTTTATTGTGTCAACCTGGCCGATAAGCACATGTGGCATTAATTGAAGGGCGGAGAGATAAATGGCCCCATGAGCCTTGCCTTTCTAGTTCTCAGGTCTCTTGTTTTCTGATGGTTGGACTAGGGTGCAGCTACCTTAGCCAGTTCCCTGCTTCAGCTGACAAGGCCACTTCCTGCAAGACATCCCTGAGCAGAAGCCACATGGACCTACCCCAGTGCAGCCCTGGGTGCTGGGGCAGCCATGTGAAGACCCCTGCCAGCGCTGAGATGTTTATACCTTCACTGACTCGGCTTTCCTCCTATAGTCGGCATCATTGTGTCTGTTTTGTGAGATGGAGGAGGACTTTGTGGATTGGTGTTGAACATATGGGTTAATGTTGGAGTTGTGGGCTTGGGCACCACTGGGTTGGGATGTTTTCTTGATGTGCACTTACCTTTTATATAAAACTCTCTCTTATACATGAGTTTCTGTGGATTTGTTTCTCTAAAGTACCCAGGCTCACACAGGGTCTGTTCTACTTGTAGTCTACAGTACAAGATGGCTGCAGCTCTCCTAGCAGGGTTGGAAAAGGTGAAGATCTCTAACCCAAACTAACATTAATTCAAGCAAACTAGAGGTGAGAGACTTAGCAAGAGTTATGCTTGGAAAAGTTAAATGAGGGCAAGTGAAAGAGTATGACTACTAGGATTCCAGTGACTATATGGATGGATTTATTCCAAACAAAACCTGTTTAAACATGTCTCTGAGATTAGTGGATGGCCGCAGACAAGTCCTCTCTGTAATACACACTTGTCTTAGTCTCTTTAAGGTTCCTTTAAAAAAAGTAGGAGGTCCAATTAAGAGTGGCTTTGAAGGGTTATGGTGAGACAGTTAAATTTAAGGTAGAGAGGGTAGCTCAGACGTTTGTGACAACTATTTGGAGAGGACTCAAAGGGGTGATCTTGATAGGTTTTCTCAAAGGACAAAGGAAGATCCCTGGCGCTTACAAGGGAGACGTTTTTAAGAAAATTAAAAATTGCAGGAAGATAAAAAAAGGCAAGGAAATTGTACTGAGGAATTTCTTCCCATCACAGCAACACATTGTGCATTCTTCAAAGGAAGCAAAAGTTGTCCTGTGTAAATGTTGTTGAAAAAGCTTATTCTATTTACTCTACAGCCCTGATCTTGCCTCGCTAGACATCATTTTATTTCCCTAACTTTTTGCTTGTCACCCTCAAGGCTGATATGATAATAACTGCCATTTTGATGTGGTGTCAATAGAAAGGCACAGAATTCCTCAAGGAAAGTGTAGGGATATGGAAACACCATCCTCAGAATTGTGTAGACCTAGATAAAGGATATGTGTGTGTATATATATATATATATATATATATGTATATCTCCTTCATCTATATATATATATCCTTCATCTATATATATATATTTTTTAAAAATAGCTTCACTTTTTTATATCTTTGATAGAGGTTTCTATGATTTGTGGCAATTCTTTTTGACTCATCCACACACTCTACACTCTCAGACTTCACCCAGGGTCTTTCATGTCAGCTGTCATTGTCAAACAAGGGAAAAGTAAATTATCCTCATGACAAACTGTAGCCCAACAGATAACAAAAAACTCCAACAACTTTAGTCCCAGGGCTAAGGAGATTGGCACAGCTTGGAGGTTATGGGCAGTTTTTGTCGAAAGGAAATTTAAAGCTGATTTCTAGAATCAAAGAGATTCTGTATAATATCTCATTTAACTTACTGCTCCATGGTATAGTAATAACGTTTCATTGACTATGTAAAGGCATTCAACTGTGTGGATCATAACAAAGTATGGGTAACCTTGAGAAGACTGGGAATTCCAGAACACGTCATTGTGCTTATTGGAACCTGTACATGAATCAAGTGGCTGTTGGGTAAATAGAACACTGCATGGTTTAAATCAGGAAAGGTGTGCACCAAGGTTGTATCCTCTCACCATATTTGTTCACTCTGTATGTTGAGCAAATCAGAGAAACTGGAATTTTATAATGAAAAATGTGGCATCAGGACCGTAGGAAGGCTTGTTCCCAATCTCCCATATGCAGACACAACTTTCTTGCTGCAAGTGAGGAGGACTTTATGCACTCGCTGATAAAGATCAAGGATTACCATCTTCAATGTGGATCACAACTCAATATAAATAAGGCACAAATCCTCACACCTGTACAAATAGGTAATATCATGACAAACAGAGAAAAGATTGAAGTTGTCAAAGATGCTCATGGAAGTAGCAGTGAAGAGATCATAAAACATATTGTATTAGGCAAATCTGCTGCACAAGGTCCTCTTTAAAGTGTTGAAAAGCAAGTGAAGCTAACCCAAACCATGGTATTGCCCCATATTCATGTGAAAATTGGACAGAGAATAAGGAAAACTGAAGAAGGAGTCATGCGTTTAAACTATGGTGGTCGTGAAGAATATTGTAAGTACCACTAACTGTAAAAGAACAAACAGATCTGTTTGGGGAGTGGTACAGTCAGAAGGCTCCATACAGGTGAGGATGGGGAGACCAGTTCTTTGAGAAGGACATCACGTTTGGTTGACTGGAGGGGCAGTGAACAAGAGGAAGGCCTTTGACGAGATGAACAGACACAGTGGCTACAAGAGTGGGATTAGACCTAACAATTGTGAAGAAGGTTCAGATCTGGTGGTGGTTTGTTTTGCATGTAGGACCACTATGAGTCGGAACTGGGTGGCAGCTAACAACGATGTGGTTAAAATGTAAGGAAAAAACTTAACACATATCAAGAGTTCAAATGAATTTTACCGCTAGAGCAAGGCCATGCCTTACTAAAAATCTTAAGTCTTAAAGGAATTCTCTGGCCCCAGAAGTTGAACCTAAAGTGCACTAATAAAGCATTATTATATATAGTCACATATGGTCATGAAAGACAAACCGCACTCATATAAACCATAGATCTTAACTAATTTAAAGCTTTAATAAAAATTCAAACTTCACTAACATTTCAAAAAACACAGTTAAGAGCAAGATTTAAAATACAAATAAAATGACCTTTTTCCTGAAGACAGACCATACTATCAAATTCAACTTAAAAAAATTCCTTTTCTTCACATTAGGACATGCTTCAGTTTCAGATTACAAGATAGAATGTATGCCCTTTCCATGTAAACATTGTTCACATAGGAAACCACTTGAATTTAGAGTACCCTTGTTTGTAATTCTTTAATCACATAGAAAACATGACTGCCCATTCATAGCCAGCCACATATAAAACCATATATTTCACTCTTATTTTTTTATTTGTATTTTTATCTTTATTATTATTTTTAATCAATTTATTGGGGCTCATAAAATTCATCACAACACATAGATCAATTGTGTAGAGCACATCTAAACATTTGTTGCCCTCATCATTCCCAAAATTCAGTTGCCTCTTGGGTTCCCGGAATCCGCTCATTTTCCTTTTTTCCCCCTCCCCCTCCCTTCCTCTGCCCATCCCCCATATTTTAAACTTATTAATGCAAGAGGGCTTCAAAAAGGTTTCTGGTAAAGTGAAATAGATAATGGAATTTTTTTCCATGAAGTTTTTGAAGCCTCATTATACATAATAGCAAAAAATAGATTGACGGGCAATATCCTTCTAAAGCATTTAATATATAGGTAATCTCTGTGGATAAAGAGGTCTAGTGGAGGTCATGTGGAGCCCTGTGGTGTAGTGGATACACTTTGGGCAGCGATCAGCATGGCTGGCAGTTAGAAACCACCACTGGCTCCATGAGAAAAAGACTGGGCTTTCTACTCCTGTGAACAGTCACAATCTCAGAAACACACAGGGGATTGCTATGAGTCAGCATGGACTCGATGGTAGTGAGGGTGTTTGTTTGGGGTGTGTGTGTGTGTGTGTGTAGATCACTGATTTCCCCACTAGGGAAGAAATAGTCTAATAGCCTGCCATTTACTTTTTTCTCCCCAATAATGAATATCAAAAGTACTCACTCCTAGAGCAGATAGGAGCAGATACGATTGCAGCCAGACCAGTTGACCAAGGAACTATATTTTAACTCTAAGTAATAGTCATTTCTCTGCCTGCCATATAAGATGTAAAATATGCTATCAACCAGCAACCACATACAGTTGAAAGTTTAGGAAAAAAATATATGTATTGGATGTGTAAGGATGTCTTTAATTTACTGTTTAGCATTAGTTCCCTGCGCCAAAAGGTGTTAGATATGCGTTAGGACTGTGACTTGAGCCAGTGTTGTGGACATAGAGCACGTTAACTGAGACTTTGGGGAGCAGGCCAGTCTGTGCTTTCTGTTTGGCATGGTGTAATTTTACAATGTATACTGAGGATTCTTTTAAGACTGAAACATTTTTGAAGGTCTATGGATGGCAAGATGGAATAGCCAAATGGATGTCTGTTTCCTGCTGAACATTTGCCCCTTCACATCAATGTACATTCTTCTCAGCATTGTCCTTTGGTGATTCACTCGGGGATAAGCCCGTGTAGGGAAGCATGTGATCTGTATGGAAGGAAATGTGTCTACCATCTTCTTACATAAGGATTTTTACGTGCCATAATTTGAGTCAGGGAGATACAATGTAGCTTCTACTAAGACTTCCCATAAAGAATATCTTATTATGTTCCCATTGTGTGTAAGTCCGGAGTTAGAGAATCCATCTACCCAGAAAAGGTCATGGAGTCTGACAATAGAGCCAGCATGATGGAAGTTGGAAAGGAAAAGAAATACATGGAGTCCAACTGATACTGTCATCAATTAAACTGCAGGATAAAACAGAAATTGAGTATTTCAGGCAATTACTTTTTGTTATTGCTGTTCTGAACTTTTTTTGGAATTGTTATTTTCTCAGGTGAAATTGAATAAGAACCTACTGATAACAAAAAAATTTAAATAGTTTCACTCCAAGAAATAAAACTTTCAGGAGAAGTGAGAGAAAGGAAGGGGGATGTGTGTGACCAACCCAGGGACAAGGGAATAAGTGAACTAAAGTCAATTGAGAGAAGGGCGTAGGATGCCTAGTGGGGCTTAATCAAGGGCAATGTAGCAGCGAGGAATTACTAAACCCAAATGAAGGCCAAACATGATGGTGGGACAAGAGGGAAGTAAAAGGAAAAAGAAGAAAGAACCAGGAGGCAAAGGACATTTATAAAGGTCTAAATACAGGCATGTAAATAAATATATAATGAGAAGGGAATAGGTCTATGTACTTATATCTATATATTAAGAATTAAGTTTGCAGATGGACATTGGGTCTCCACTCAAGTACTCCATCAACACAAGAATACTTTGTTCTAATATTCCAGCATTCTATAATGCTCACCTTCCCAACACGATCGCTGAAGACAAAATGGGTGCATAAGCAAATGTGGTGAAGAAAGCTAATGGTGCCCAGCTATCAAAAGATATAGTGTGTGGTGTCTTGAAGACTTGAAGATAAACAAGTGGCCATCTAGCTGAGAAGCAACAATGCCCACATGGAAGAAGCACACCAGCATGTGTGCTCATGAGGTGCTGATGGAATCAGGTATCATACATCTATGACCCAGAACAAAATCATACCCAATGTGAATGGGAGAGGGAAGGGAAGTGGGTGTGGAGTGGAGACCTCAACCCCATCTGTAGACAATTGGACATCCCCTCACAAAGGGTCACAAGGAAGAGATGAGCCAGTCAAGTTGCAGTGTAGCGCCAATGAAACACACAACTTTCCTCTAGTTCTTTAATAATTCCTTCCCCCCACTATCATGACCTCAATTTCACCTTATAAATCAGATTAGACCAGAACATGCACACTGCTACAGATAAGAGCCTGCAACACAGGGAATCCAGGATAGATAAACCCTTCAGGGCCAACAATTAGAATAGCGATACCAGGAGGAAAAGGGGAAGATGGGGGGATAAATGGGGAATCGATCACAAGGATCAACATATAACACCCTCCCTGGGGGTCAAACAACAGAAAAGTGGGTGAAGGGCAACAGAGGATGATGCAAGATATGAAAATAATAATCTATAACTTATCAATGGGTTCATGAGGGAGGGCAGCTGGAGGAGGGAGGGAGAAAAATGAGCTGATATTAGGGACTCAAGTAAAAAGAAAATGCTTTGAAAATGATGAAGGCAGTACATGTGCAAATGTGCTGACACAACAGATGAATGTACGGATTGTGATAAGAGATGTAAGAGCCCCCAATAAAAATATTTAATTTAAAAATAAATAAAAATTTCGAAGCAACATATTTTTCTCTGGAGTCAAACTTAGGCATTAGTCAAAGACAGACTGTAACTGGTATGGTTGCACAACAGGGAAGAGTATAAGGAAACATTCCTCCCATTGTCTGGGTTTTGTATCCTTTTCGAAACCCTGAAAATCTGAAAGAGAAAGTGAGACTAATTAACGTGCATAAACAGGTCTTCCGTGCCCTTCATCCAACCAGATCACCTGTCTTTTTCTTCTTCACCCATTGCACGCAACGTCCATTAGCTTTCTTGCTGATCTACCACTTCAGCGTCCTCTCCTTTTCTTCTCTCTCTGCTGAGAATAATGCTCTTTGAGAGGTATTCACATGGATTTCTGACTTTATATTATTTCTCAAGCAAAACCAAACATAAGACACAATGAAAAAATAAATGGAAGTGTGAGATATAAGATAACAGTCGTGAAGGAGGCAAGAGTAATAGGCTGGCACATAATAATAGAAAACTAGTAATGGTTGAAAGTGAAAAAGTAAATAACTCAACCCTGGAGGTCACTTGTTAAGGTCAATGTTTTGGGGCACTGGCGTTCTAGAATTAATGTATTAAGTGTTGGAACATATAGGGGCAAATGTGGCAGATTTGGGAGATTCCAGTAGTGAAGTAAGGGGATTATTTTTCTATATAATATATGCTTTTAATAATTCTCTTTTAGGCATGAGGACTTTTCTCTTGAGGTATATACATATATATTAAATCATTTTATTGGGAGCTCTTACAGCTCTTATCCCAATCCATTCATCCATCCATCCATTGTGTCAAGCATTTTTGTACATATGTTACCATCATCATTTTCAAAATATTTGCTTTCTACTTGAGCCCTTGGTATCAGCTCCTCATTTTACCTCCCTCCCCAATCCTCCCTCTCTCATGAACCCTTGATAAATTATAAATTATTATTATTTTCATACCTTACATCATCCACTGTCTCCCTTCAACTACTTTTTTGTTGTTCATCCCCCTGGGGAGGGGGTGTTATATGTTGATCATTGTGATCGGTTCCCTTCCCCGCCCCCCCTTCTATCTACGCTCCTGGTATTGCTACTCTCATTATTGGTCCCAGGGGTTTATCTGTCCTGGATTCCCTGTATTATGAGCTCTTATCTGTTCCAGTGTACATGCTCTGGTCTAGCTGGATTTGTGGGGAAGAAGCATTAAAGAACTAGAAGAAAGTTGTATGTTTCATCAGTGTGAAATGGCACCCTCACTGGCTTGTCTATTCCTGGTGACCCTTCTGTAGGGGATGTCCAATTGTCTACAGATGGGCTTTGGTCTCCACTCCACACTCCCCATCATTCACATTGTTATGATTTTTTGTTCTCGGTCTTTGATGCCTCATACCTGATCCCATCGACACCTCATGATCACACAGGCTGGTGTGCTTCTTCCATGTGGGCTTCGTTGCTTCTCAGCTAGATGGCTGCTTGCTTATCTTCAAGCCTTTAAAACCCCAGACATTATATCTTTTGATAGCTGGGCACCATTAACTTTCTTCACCACATTTGCTTATGCACCCACTTTGTCTTCAGCAATCGTGTTGGGAAGGTGAGTGTGATAGGTAGGTTTATTGTGACAATCTGGCCGATAGTAACATGTGGGATTAATCAGTTTGCAGTTTGATTAGAGGGCAAAGAGATAAAGGACTCAACAAGGCCCCTCTGTCTTTCTCTCTGGTGATCTGAGAAGCATGTGGCTACTTTATCTGGTTCTCTGCCTCAATTTGTGAGCTACAGTACTTGTGGGACAGCCAACCTGTGAATCGTGTAGCGAGAGCTTGTGGTTCCTTCGAGACCTGCTACACTACTCTGATGGTGTGTGCACCGCTTGAGCTTGATGCTGGTAGATTCTGTTGTCTAGTATTGCTTGAGTTCAGTATTTCATCCAGGCCTGTTTCACTACGCTGTTGAACTGCTCACTGTTGGTGACCAGCCCAGCTGTTTGCTGCCTGTGGGTGAATTTTGTCTGCATTGCCCGAGGGAAGATTCAGCTATCTACTTCCTTGACCTCATGAGTTGAAGGACTTCCAGTTTATTAACTGTTCCACGGAAGTGAGTTGAACTAAGCCCTCTATACTGCTGTGTGGACTAATTAACTGTTATATTCTTTCATGCTGTACAAACCTATCCATATATATATTCATAAGTGTCCTGGTTTTCTTCCTTTAGAGAAGCCTGTCTAACACAGTGATCATCACAGAATGTCAGGTTATTAGAACAAAGTGTTCATGCATTGAGGGAGTACTTGAGTGGGGGCCCAATGTCTGTCTGCTGCCTTAATACTTAACATATAAGTATATGGACATAAGTATATTTCCCTCTCATTATATATAAATATATTTACATATATGCATGCCTGTATTTAGACCTCTATAAATGTCCTTTGCCTTCTTTTTCTTTCCTCTATTTCCTTTTACTTTCCTCTGGTCCAACTATCATGTTTGGGCTTCATTCAGGTTTCAGTAATTCCTCTCAGCTATATTGCACTTGATCAAGCCCCAGCAGGCATCCTATGCCCTCCTCACCATCGATTTTAGATCTCACTTCTTGTTCCCTTGTCCCTGGGTTTGTTGACACTCCCTTTCCTTTCCCCCCTCTACCCTTCTCTCATGCTGTTTTCTCCAAATTGTTTATCCCACCTATCTTATCTAGATAAACATGCAGAGACAATAGTAAGCACAAAAACAAGACAAAGCAAAACAAAACTACAAAAGAAAACAAACAACAACAAAAAAGCCAACAGCACAGAAAGAAAAGCCTATAAATAGTTCCAGGTTTGTTGACCTTTAATAGTGTTTTCTGGTCGAGTCTGCTGGGGTGCCACACCCTGGCCCCAAAGTCTAATTTTGGTATTCCTCAGGGACTTCATTACTTTGCTCCCCTTGGTGCTCTGTTGCATGCCCTTAGTGTTTCGCCCAGGTGTGGTGGGGTCAGATGGGACACAGTTCCCCCACTGTGTCTCCAGTGTTGTCCGTCATAGCACTATGGGTCATTGGAGGGATATTGTGTCTCATGGTGGGGCCGGCCCTATGGTCCTTTCTGTACATTGGCTACTCTGAGCAGGAATATTGTCCTTGAGACTTAGTGAGCCAGGATGTATTCCACTCTATCTCCTTCCCTTTTCGTTTGCTCCTCTGTGCTCTGATGAGACACACCTCTCTCCCTGAGCTATAGCTTCAGTGCTTCCCACTGCAGTGCATTCTTCTGGGGGAGGGGGATTGGGAGGCGGTGGGGTTGTCCACGTAGTTAGGATTGGTGCCGGTCCCACAGACATCTCTGTTGGTCTGCTGCTTCAAGCCAGTATATTGCATTCAGGGCAGGGTGTACCATGCTGAAGTCTGGTCCCTCTCTCCCTCTCCTGTGGAGATATAAACAATATCATCTCCTTGTGTAGGTTAGTGCCCTGTTCTCCCATTAGCCTTGTCTTTTTTTTTTTTTCTTTCTCCTTTTTAGTTGGCTGCCATGTGTAACCCTGGGTTGGGTCTGGCCCCTGTCATAGTACCTAGACCCTCTTGATGTATATTTTCTTTGGTCATTATTTTTTACCTTACCTCACCTCTCTTCCTTCCAAGATTGTGCATATTTGGAATCGTTCAGGAAACATTCCTGAAAAGAATGTCTGAAAGCCTTCAATAATCACGTCTGACCAGGATGCATCTCAGAGGACAGCATGGCTTAGTAGAACATATTCTACTCTTTATTTCAAGGCTTACTAGGGATGGTGAGATACAGAAGCATAAATCCAAGTTTCCACATGATGGTAAAGGAACAAGTAGTCTTGACTCGTTCACATGAGCTGATAAGGTCAAAGTCCATGAAATGTACATATGACTTAGGTCTAGGGCATTCAATGGAAAGAAGAGGTAGTTCTTAAAGTTTTAAAAAATTCAGGGACCTTTTTAAGACAGATTCCCCCACCCCCTCTTTTTTTTTTTTTTTTTTTTGTGGTCATAGGTCCCAGCTAGAATGTATTGGAGGACCAATGATATGCAGAGCCCTTGTTTTTGCTATTGCTAGCTGCCACTGACTCCTGGCAACCACATGAAAGGATGTATGGCCTGATCCTATGTCAGCCCCATACTCAGTTTCAAATTTGAATGTTGTGATCCAAAGGGTTTTCACTGGCTTGTTTTCTGGAAGTAGATTACCAGGCCTTTCTTTCTAGCCTATCTCAATCTGGAGGCTCCTGTGCAACCTGTTTGGCATCATAGCAACATAGGAATTCCACTGATACAGGGTTGGTGGTTTTGTATGAGGAGATGCACTGGCTGAAAACCAAACCTGGGTTTCCTCAGTAGAAGATAACTTTAAAATAACCCAGTAGGAGGGAACTTCTGCAATGGCAAGAAAATTCTATCAAATTTAATGTGTGGTAAAAATAGAGTAGTTCATCAGGCTTGTTCAATGAATGAACACTAAATACCATGTCTAAAGAACTCTTCCCATCTGTTTGACCTATGAGAAGGTTTGACTGTGAATCAAAAGAGGAAGAGAAAAAAATTAAAGATGCTTATCCTCACAGTTCCTGGTATTTACAGTGTGTCCACCAGAGTCACATCAGGGAAACACCAAGAACTGTGGTTACAAGACAGAAACAGAGCCAGATTGTGAGCAAGCAACTTGATTAGAGTTTTCTTGGGGAAAACCAGGAGAGGTCAGAGAAATGGAGACTTCATTGTTCAGCTATATTTGGAACTAACGCCTTGAAACCTAAGGTGTTTAATAAAGAGCTTTTTATTTGAGCATAGCAGATAGAAGTAGAGAAGGATTATTGGTGTGGATGATAAAATATTACCATATACTACTAAAAAATTCATTGCTACCAAGTTTATTTCAACTCATAGTGGCCCCATAGGAGTTTGTTAAGGCTGTACATCTTTAAAGGAGCTGTCTCTTATGTCTCCCTAAAAATGGCTGATAGGTTTGAATCTCTAATCTCATGGTTACCAATCCTATGCTTACCCTACTTCCCAGTTTAAGAAGATCTCTAACACGGGGTGACTATAATGCTTGAAGCCCTAATATCTATATTATTCTGTATTTCCTTATATCCTATCTATTATTCCATTTGATATTTCTATCAATTATTATGACAAAAATGAATGGCAGTTAGCATTGTGCAAATCTGCTGCACAGACCTCTTTCACGTGTTGAAGAGCAAGATTAACACTTAGAGGACTGAACACAGCAAAGAATATTTAAAATATTGTGGACTACCAGAAGAATAAACATATCCATCTTGGAAGTACAGTCGGGGCACTTTCGAAGCAAGAATGTTGAAATTTCACTTCACGTTCCTTGGCCATATATCAAGGGCGAACCAAAACCAAACGCACTGTCATGTTGACTCCACAGAACAGGGAGAACTGGCCCTATGAGTTTCTGAGACTGTCACTTTTTAAGAGCGTGGAAAGCCTCATCTTTCTCCTACAAAAGAGAGGAGTCATGGAAAGGACATCTTGCTTGGTGAAGTAGAAGATCAGTAATAAAAACAGGAGGACCATAGACAAGATGGCTTGACACAGTGACTGCAACAATGGGCTTAAACACAGCAATTACAAGGATGGTTCAAGACGGGCAATGTTTCATTAGGTTATTCGTAGGGTAGACCTAAGTCAACTGAAATGACCACACCTAACAATAATAACATTGGGCGACCTGTCTTTGGAAAGGACACAAATATGGATCTCTTTCAGTCACTTATCCAGATAGCTGTCTTCGGGATTTCTTGGCATAGATGACCGAGTGTTTCCTGGGCTGAAACAGTTTCTTGAAATCATTCCTGAAGTCATCTTTTTCACCAGTGGCTTCAGTGCAGTTTGGATGTCTTCCTTCAACACTATCAGTCCTTCATTATGTTCTCCCTCTTGAAATGGCTGAATGTCAACCAAATCTTTTGATACGGTGGCTCTGTAATATTTCCACCTTCTTTTGATGTCCCCTGCATTATTCAGTATTTGTCCATGGAATTCTTTCATTCTTCAATCCTTCAATATCAAGGCTTGAGCTTCTTTAATGATTTCAGCTTGAGAAATATGGAGTAAGTTTTTCCCTTTTGGATTTCTAACTTCAGATTCTGAATATTTAATTACAATAATTTATTTTGTCTTTTCAGAATGAAGCAAGGAGTTACTAGCCACAAGGTCAGCAGTTCAAAACCACTAGCCATTCTGCAGAGGAAAGATGTGGCTTTCTAGACCTTAAAGAGTTATCATCTCAGAAACACACACCTGCAGGTCTGCCCTGTCCTGTGGGGTCACTGACTCAGTGGCAGTGAGTTTGGTTTGGTTCAGAGCTGTCCTTTGAAAAAATTTTTTAATTGTTATTTATTTATTTATTTATTAAAAATCATTTTATTGCGGCTCATACAATTCAGCACAATACATAGATCGATTGTGTAAAACACACTTATACATTTGTCCTCATCATTCTCAAAATTCGCCTTCCTCTTGGGTTCCTGGAAT
>NW_022103898.1:41813454-41821041 GCF_000313985.2 Echinops telfairi | reverse complement strand
CCTGATCCCTTCAACACCTCATGTTCACACAGGCTCGTGTGCTTCTTTTCTGTGGGCTTTGTTGTTTCTGAGCTAGATGGCCGCTTGTTTGCCTTCAAGCTTTTAAGACCCCAGACACTATATCTTTTGATAGCCAGGCGCCATCAGCTTTCTTCACCACATTTGCTTATGCACACGTCTGTCTTCAGCGATCATGTCGGGAAGGTGGGTATCATGAAATGACGGTTTAGTTGAGCAAGGTGCTCTTGTATTAAGGGAATGTGCATGAGGAGGCCCAATGTCCACCTGCCACCCTACTACTAAACCTATAAATATTTGCACGTAGGTCCATTTCCCCCATAATCTTAAATATATTTACATATGTACATGTCTGTATTTAGGCTTCTATGCATGCCCTTTGCCTCCTACTTCTTTCCTCTATTTCCTTATGCTTTCTTTCTGTCCCATTACCATGTTCAGCCTTCATTCTGGTTTCGGTAATTCCTCTAAGTTACCTTGCCCTTCATCACTCCCTACCAGTCCTCCCATCCCCTCCCTACCATTGATTTTGAACCATTTGTTGTTCCCTTGTACTTAGGCTGGCCAACACCTCCTCTCTTCCCCTACCTCCCACACTCCCATTGTCCCTCTGGGGCCATTGGTCCCTTTATTTTCTACTCATATTTTTTTGGGTCCAGCCTCTCTTATCTAGGTGGATGTGCAGATATATTAATATGTGAATAAAATTGGGGATGGCTTTGACAGCACAGTACCAAAGTGGTACATAAGAACATGGTAACGACAACAGCAGCACCACCGACAAGCTAACAAACAAAAAAGCCACTGACATACAAAATTTAAAAGAAGAGAAAAGAGGAAAAAAACATAACAAATAGGCTGAAAAAAAGGGGGTGGGGGAAGCCTGTTAGTAGTTCAAGGTCTGTTTTCTGACCTTTAGGAGCATTTTCCTGATGAGTCTAATGGGGTGCCATGTCCTGGCCCCAGAGTCCATCATTTGTATTCCCTCGGGACCTCCTTGCTCTGCTTCCCTGCTGCTCCATTGCACGCCTCCAGTGTTTTGCCTCAGTGTGGTGGGGTCAGCTCAGTCGCCCATCCCACACTGTCTCTGGTGCTGTCCCGTGCAGGGCCATGGGTCAGTGCAGGATATCGCATCTCGCCATGGGGGCAGCTATATGGTCCTCTCTGTACACTGGGCCCTCCGAGCTGGGCTATCGTCCTCTGAGTTTGGTGGGCCCAGTTGTGTTCCGCTCCTTACCTCCTCCTTCCTTTGCATCAGCTTCCTTCTGGGTGTGGTGTGGTAGGTCGGTTCCTTTCTCACACCAGATGATCTATTTCCATTTTCTGTGGTGCTCCCTTCCCTGGTGGGGGTCGGGCTAATTCTGGTTAGGGCCAGAGTATGGCGCAGTCTCTTTGTGGATTCCTCTGCGTGTTACATTGCTCTTTTGGTTTGGCATGTCCTGATGGCGTCTGTATGCACGTTCCAGTTCTGTGGAGGCACAACCAATACTCTCCCCTTGGGTGAGTTAGTGCACTGTTCCCCCCATGCCATCAGCTCAATTTCTCCCCACCCTGATTCTCCCTCCACTTGTCTCCCTTCCCCTTCTTCATTTTGGACTCTCATGTACCTAGGTGTGGCCTGCCCTACCTCCAACTGTCTATGCTTCCACCCATTTATTGCGAGATAGGTGTTAATTCTTCTGTTCCTGATGTGCTGATTGTACTTACCTCAGGGAACTCATGTTATACCTGTCCTTTTGCTTTTGGCTTACCTCGCTTAGCATGATTCCTTCCAGCTCTTCCCACAATGTGAGGTATGTCATGTGATCGTCCGGGCTTTTCAGTGCTGCATAGTACTCCGCCGTCTGTATGTGCCAGAGTTTACTAATCCACTCATCTATCAATGGAAACTTAGGCGGTTTCCAAGTTGTTGCGATTGTGAATTGTGCCACAATAAATATTGGAGCACAGATGACTGGTTGTGTTTTATTTGTTGCTTCCACCGGGTATATGGCCAGTAGAGGGATGGCTGGGTCATAAGGTATATCACTTTCCATTTTCTTTAGGTATCTCCAGATTGCTTTCCACAGTGGCTGTACAAATCTACATGACCACCAGCAGTGGAGGAGGGTTCCTACTTTACCACATCCCCTCCAACACTTGTTGCTCTCTGATTTGCTGATTTGGGCTAGCCTCAGGGGTGTTAGGTGGTATCTCATGGTTGTTTTTATTTGCATTTCTCTTATGGCTAATGACCTGGCACACTTTCTCATATGCTTATTGGCCATCAGGATCTCCTCCCTAGTGAAGGCTCTTTTCAGTTCTTTTGCCCACTTCCTTAGGGGGTTAACTGTTTTCCTCTTTTTCAGGCCATGAGGGTGTTGTAGATTTTAGTAATGAGACCTTTGTCTGATGGGTCGTTACAAAAAATCCTCTCCCAGTCTGTGGGTGATCTTGTCACCCTCTTGGTGAAGTCTTTCGAGGTGCACAGGTGCTTTATTCTTATTAAATCCCTTTTGTCGATTTCCAGTTCACCTGCGTGTGTACCCTTCCCTATTGCAGTGAGCCTATGAGTTCCCTGGGCCAGTGCTCTGAGGTTAGTCCCAATTCCCTCCTTGATGGTCCTGATGGTTTGGGGTTTGACTTCTAGATCTGTGATCCACTTTGAGCTTATTCTTGTGCATGGGGTGAGGTAAACATCTTGTTTCTTCTTTCTACATGTGGATATCCATTGTTTCCAGCACCACTTGTTAAAAAGGGCATCCGTTTCCCACTTGATAGTTTTGGGCCCTTGTCAAAGACAAGTTGTCTATATGCTGATGGTTTTATTCTTAGGCTTTCTATTCTTTTCCACTGGTCTGAGTGCCTGTCGTTGTGCCAGTACAACATTTTTGCATCTATGTTCATTAGTGATATTAGTCTGTAATTCTCTATACCTGTGGGGTCTTTGCCCTGTTTGGGTATCAAAGTAATGCTGGCTTCGTAGAATGAGTTTGGGAGTATGCCATCCTCTTCTATGTTATGGAATACTTTGTGGAGGATCGGTGTCAACTCTTCCCTGAATGCTTGGTAGAACTCTGCCGTGAAGCCATCTGGCCCTGGGGCTTTTTTTGTTTGTAGATATTTAATGACTCTCTCTATTTCTTCTTTCACTATGGGTTTGTTGAGGTCATTGATATCTGTCTGAGATAATCTAGGGAGAGACTGTTTTTCCAAATATTTATCCATGTCTTCTATGTTTCTGAATTCATTAGAATACAGACCTTCATAGTATTTTGTGATTATCCTTTTAATCTCATTGGGGTCTGTTGCTATTGCCCCTGTTTCATCCCTCATCCCGGCTATTGTTTTTTGCTCCTTTCTATCCTTGGTTAGCTTTGCCAAAAGAGGACCGTCAATTTTGTTTGTTCTTTTGTAGAACCAGGTTTTAGCTGCATTTATCTTTTGTATTGTTCTCTTGTCTTCCCACTGGTTTAATTTTGCCCTGAATTTAATTATTTATTTTCTCTTGCTATTTGAGGGGTGGTTCTGCTGACTCTGTTCTAGTTTTTGGAGGTTTTGTGTTAACATATCTATCATACGCCTCTCTTCTTTTTTCATATAGGCATTTAATGATTTCAAGCTACCTCTGATAACTGCCTTCACAGTGTCCCATACGTTTTGATACGTTGTATTCTCATTCTCATTGGTTTCTAGAAACTTCCTGATATCCACTCTAATCTGGGACTGTACCCATTCATGTCACAGGAGATCATTGTTCATCCTCCAATTGGTTGCCCTTGCTTTCCTGGACATCCTCTTATTAATCTCCAGCTTTATGGCATGGTGATCTGAGAAAGGTGTCTGGATAATATCTATGTGTTTGAATTTACTCAGGCTGGACTTGTGACCCAGCATGTGGTCTATTCTTGAAAAAGATCCATGTGGACTAGAAAAGAATGTGAAATCCTTTGTGTTTGAATGGAAAGCTCTATAAATGTCTATCAGGCCCTGTTGCCTAATTACATTGTTTAGCCCTATGGCATCTTGGCTGAGCTTCTTTCCCAGTGATCTGTCTTTCTCTGATAGCAGAGTGATAAAGTCGCCTACTATAATTGTTGAGTCCGTGATTTCTTTTTTCAACATTTTTAATAATTTGACGTAATTCACTGCACCATTGTTGGGAGTGTAGATATTCAATATGCTAAGTGCTTCTTGGTTTATTGAACCTTTGAGTATTAGTAGTGTCCCTCTTTGTCTATTGTTGGAGATTAAGATAGCCACCCCTGCCTTTTTGGAGTTAGAATGTGATTGGTAAACTTTCTGCCAGCCCTTTATTCTTAGCATATTCTTGTCTGTATGCTTAAGATATGTCTCTTGCAGGCAACAAATTGATGGATTATGTTTTCTGAGCCAGTCCTCAAGCCTTTTTCTTTTAATGTATGAATTGTGTCCATTGGAATTCAGGGTTATTATCACTATCTGTGGGTTCATAGTTGTCATACCCTGTTTTGTGTTTTGGGTCTTTACCTATCTCACCTCATATCAGTGTGCTGTGTTTGAGTGGAGATTTTCTATGTTGTCTTCTTTTCCATCTGAGACCCTCTTGTCCTGGTAATTGTTGCTGGCATGCTGGCTTCGAGATGGAGCTGGGCTATACGGTTATCTCCTGTTGTTCTTGGTGGAGGTTGATCCTCTGGCCATAGTGAGTCAGCCAGTATCTTCCGCAGGCTCGGGCATTTTGCAGAATATTCTTTGTGTCTTTCTTTGTCCTGGAAGACCCTTATCTCACCATCTATCTTAATGGATAACTTTGCAGGGTACAGGATTCTGGGGGAGCCATTTTTTTCCTTCATCTTTTGGAAGATGTCACTCCATTCTCTCCTCCTCTTCATGGTATCTGTGGATAGGTCTGAGCATATTCTTACCTGCGCTCTTTTGTATGTGATTGTCTACGTTTCTCTTGCTGCTCGTAATATTTTCTCTTTTTCTTCGAAGTTGGATATTTTTACTATTATATGTCTTGGCGTGTTCTTCTTAGGGTCTAGTCTAGCTGGCGTCCTTTCTGCTTCCTGTATGAGTGCCTGGTTCTCCCTTGTTAGGGTGGGAAAGTTTTCTTCCAAAAATTCCTTTGCTGTCTTGGCTGTAAACTTGTGTGTTGTGTTTAGTTCAGGTAGACCGATAATTCAAAGATTATTTCTCCTCATAGCAACTGTCATTGATCTCAAGCTATCTTCTGTTTCTTTAATTTTCATATATGACTGTCTTCTTTGCTTGCTTAGGTCTCTTTGAGTATCCTCGAGCTCGCTGATATGGTTCTTTGCCTCATCAAGCCTAATCATCAATTCTGTGACCTTGTGTGTGGCTTCTGATACCTCCTCTGTTAGCTCCTGCAGTTCCCTTTGGTGGGTGGACTTCATCCCCTATATTGTGGACTTCATCTCCTCTATTGTGGACTTCATCTCCTCTATTATTGCATCCTTGTTCTGGGTTGCTTCCTTCAGCTCCTGTATTACTGCCAGTAGACTTCTGAAAATTTCCTTCTGTGGTAGATCTCTATCTGTTTCTTATATGAGAGACGTTAGCTCTGCTACTATGTTTTGTCTCTCTTTTTTTTTGTTGGGAATGATGTGGTCTGTTGATTTTTCCTCGATCCTTTCATAGGCCCCATGTTTCTGGGAGGCCAGGGGGCCCTTATCTGTGTTACTGTTAAGGATTCTCTCAGCCAGTTGAATTTCTAAGGATGTGTCAGACTGCTGTGTAGGCAGAGTTCCCCATAGGTTTAGTGGCCAGTAGTGGTGAGATGTTTCAGCGACTGGAGTGGGGATGGGGCCTCTGTGAGTGCCCCCAGGCTGCTTTGACCTGGTCTGTCAGGGTACCCTTAGCAGCCGCCCCTTTTTTTGTTTGTTTAGTATAAAAAAAGAAAGTTAAAAATTTTTAAATATTTAAAAAATTTGGGAGGAGGACAAAGAAAAAGAATGGCGAGAGAGAAGGAAAGAGAAGCTATAAAAGAGGAGAGAAGAGAAGTGATAATGGTGAAAGTGGGAAAAGTAAAAAGAGATAGAAGGAATACCTATAGAAACGTGGCAGAAGAGATGTAATAGCAATAGTGAAAAAGGAGGAAAAAAGAAGGGAGAGAAGAAAGCACAGAAATTAAAAGATAAAAACGAGGAAATCAGCACGAGATAATATATATATATGTATATATTTAGATGTCCCCCTCCTTTTCCCTGCAAGTTCTAGCAATGCCTAATAGAAGGCGGAGGTGGCCGAGGCCTCACTACCACGGGAAGTGGTGCTGATCTGGGCTCCGGAGCAGGGCTATGTGAGGGGAAATTGCTCTTCAGATCAGCAAGCCCTTCAAGGTCCCTGCAGGCCTGTAGAGTGGAGTCTGTGGGTGGAGGCCATGCAGGGGGAGCCTGTGGGTAGCGCTAAGCAGGCGGGGGATGCCCCACAGGGCGAGCCTCTGGTACCGTCCGGGATAGACTTTGGCTGCAGGGGATGTTGAGAGCCACAGGCTGCAATACCTGCCTCCAATGCCCGCTGGAGAGGTCTGGGGCAGGCTTGAAGCTGTCACTGTGTATCCTGCTGGGTATTGGAGTGATAGCCACCAGCGGAGCACACAGACAGCTCCAGTGGGGCCTGAAAAGCTGGCTTCCTAGCTGGCGGGCAGGAATTTATCACTAGAGCCGCCAACCCCATGAGCGGCACAGGCTCTTTAGCGATGTGGTCTGCGCCGGATCGGACAATGGCGGCTCTGGCGGGAAGCAGCCAGCAATGGCAACCGTGCTCTGCCTTGCAGGGAGCGCGCAGCGCAGCAGGCTTGGAGCCGCTGGCCGCGCATAATCCCTCAGCGCCCCAGGGAGGGCAAGGTTGCTCCGGCAAGCGTGCAGAACCCCGCCGCTAGCATGTTCAGTGGGCAGGAGCACCCACTGTTCCGTGGCAGGCGGGTTTAGCACTCTGCTGGGGCTTCTGCAGAGACACAGTGCTGCAGAGAGAAACTGGCTTATCACCGGTGGGAAGTATGCGGCCCGCTTCCCAGACCGGGAACCCCTCAACACACCGGGGAGGACAAAGCCACGCTGGCAAGAGTGCAGAACCCCACTGCCAGTGCGTCCAGTGGGCAGGAGCACCCACTGTTCTGCGGCAGGTGGGTTTAGCACTCTGCTGGTGCTCCTGCAGAGACAGCGCCACAGAGAGAAGCGGGCTTGGCGCCAGCGGGAAATACATGGCTCCGCTTCCCAGAACTGGAATGGAGTGGGAGCTAGGCTACGGGGCGGGCAGCTGGCCAATGGGGTGCCGGTGTAGAGGTCCCAGGCAGCTGTGGGGGTGGATGGTCCCCCGTGAGGGTGGCCCAGGCAGCCCCCGGTAGATTGCAGGTCAGCCACCCAGGGTTTGAATGGATGGAGGGAGGGACGCGGGCTGAGGGGCAGATCACTGCCACATGGGGAGAGGGGACCCGCGGGAAGGAGAAGCTACTCTCCTAGTGGGTTCCCTTGAGTGGGCAGCTGCTAACAGGGGTCCCACCACCACCTGTCTTGGCAGAGCAAGCAAGCGACTCTGGGCACGGGGTCCCGGTCTGGGGATGGAGTGGGGATATAGGTCACGATG
>NW_022103898.1:41809820-41812704 GCF_000313985.2 Echinops telfairi | reverse complement strand
TCTTACAGCTCCTTGGGTTTCTGTCATTAGTCTTTAAAGATTTGTATTTGCCCTTGATATATTCTCAAAATTCAGGTGGAATATACTAAGGTCACATTTTAGTTCTGTGGCCTTTTAAATTTTTCTTCAACTTCAGCCTGAAAATACAAATGAACAGTTGGTGATCTGTTCCTGAGTCAGCCCCAGACCTTGTTTGGGCTGAAGATATTGAGCTCAATAATCTCATCCCACATATGTAGTCAATTTGAATCCTGTGTATTACATCTGGCTAAGTCCACAGTATATTGCTATGCATGTTGCTGGAAAAAAATGTACTTTTCAAGGAAAACATTGTCTTGCAAAATTCTGCCATGTAATCTCCAATTTTATTTCTTTCATCAAGGCCCAATTTTCCAGATGCTGTTCGATCTTTATTGTTTCCAACTTTTATATTCTAAAAGTTTTTCTTTTTTTCTTGGTGCCTTTGCAGTTCTGATCCAGAAAATTGCAACAAATAGATTGCATCAGATCCAGAATCTTAGATATGGTGCTCCACTGTATTATCATTCTGTTGTTAATTATGAGAAGAATTCAGACCCACAAACTATAGGATAAGACAGAAAAGGTAAGAAATACCTGAAAAAGAATTAGGGAAGCTGTGTATGGACCTGTGGTGATTAGTTGATTATGCATTGAACTGCCAACAATAAGGTCAGTGGTTCAAACCCACCAGTCACTCTGCAACCTTTAGAAGATTTAAGGGTTTGGAAACTCTTAAGGGTGGTTCTTCTCTGTCCTATGGGATCACGGTGAGTCTGAATTGATGAGATGGCAGTGGACTTTTTCCTTGGCTTGTTTGTTGTTGGAGACTGTGCAATGTGCAGAGAACTATGAGTTAGATACTGCAGAATCAGGACACAGCTTGGGAGGTTGTTGTTAGGTGCCATCAAGGCAGTGCCCACCCAGGGCAATCCTACGCACCATAGAATGAAATAGTGAACAGGCCTGCACAATCCTTATAATTATTCCTGTGCAAGAGTCCATTTTTACAGCCATTGTGTCAGTCCATCTCATTGTGGGTCTTCCTCTTTTTATTGTTTTCGCCCTTCCACTTTACCAAACATGATGTCTTTCTCCAGTGAATGGTCTCTCCTGACATGTCCAAAGTATGTAAGTCAAAGTCTTGCCTTCCTTACCTCTAAGGAGCTCTTTGGCCTTACCTCTTCTAACACACACCAGTTTGTCCTTTTAGCAGTCCACGGTACTTTCAATATTTTCCCCTTGTGCCATAATTCAAATATATCAATTCTTCTTCCACCTTCCTTATTCAATGACCAACTTTCACATGCATATGAGGCAATGGAAAATACCATGGCTTGAGTCAAGCGTACGTTATTTCTCAAAGTAATATTCTGATTTTCAGTACTCTAATCTCATACAGCAGATTTACCCAATGAAACACATTTTAAAATCTCGTGTCTGCTGCTTTTATGAACATTGATTGTGGATCCATGCAAGACAAAATTCTTGGCAACTTAAAGCTTTTCTACACTTATCATGATCTTACCTCTTGGTTCAGTTATATGCCACATTCTTCTTCATATAAGCCAGCTTCTCTGATGATTTGTTCAGATTGATCATACAGATTAAACACAAGTGGTGAGAGGATATAACCTTGGCCCACACCTTTCCTAATTTAAAAACATTTATTATTCCCTTATTCTGTCCATACAGCGGCCACTTGATCCGTGTACAAGTTCAGAATGAACACAATGAAGTGTTCTGGAATTCCCATTCTTCTCAAAGTTTTCCACAGTTAATTACTGTCCACAATTGAATGCCTTTGCATACATAGTCAATGAAACACAAACATCTCTCTAGTATTCTCTGCTTTAAATCAAGACCCATCTGACATCAGCAATGATAACCTTTGTGCCATGTGCTCTTCTGAATCCAGCGTGAGCCTCTGGCAGTTCCCTGTCAATATACTGCTGCAACTGTTGTTGGATGACCTTAAGAAAAATTGTAAGAAGTCTAGTGTGTGATGTCAATGATATCAATCTATAATTTGAGTATTCTTTTGGGTTACTTTTTTTTTGGAATGGCACAAATATGGATCACTTCCCATCAATTGGCCAACCAGCTATCTTCCAATTTTCCTAGAATAGATAAGTGAGTGCTTCCAGTGCTTCAGAAGCTTGTTGAAACATTTCATCAGGTAGTCATCATTTCCTGGAGTCTTGTTTTTGGTGAATGTTTTCAGTGCAGCTTAACTTCCTTCAGCACCATTGGTTCTTGCTCATTTGCTATCTCCTGAAATGATGGAATGTTGACTACTTCTTTTTGATACAGTGACTCTGTGTATTTATTCCATCTTCTTTTGATTCTTCCTGCATCATTCAATATTTTGCCCATAGAATCTTTCATATTTCAACTCAAAGCTTACATTTTTTCTTGAGTCCTTTCAGTTTAAGATATGCTGAAAAGCAGCTTGAGAGTACTGGAAATAAAAACAAAATTGGAACGTAAGGTCTGTATTTTTTCCTTCAAGATATATAATAAGCATTTCAGAATACATTTTAATATATAGAAGTCAATAGATAATTTATGTTAAATGTTTCAGAGGTGAGGCTGACGCTAAGCTTCTTAACAAAACTTTCTGTGCACAGGTGGAGAAGTTATGTTGTCTTATAAAAGACTAGAACATTTTAATTTTAATAAAGGTGTTTGAACTCTGACAGATACATTATAGGCTTCAGAACATTTGAATCTCTATTCATTGTATCAAACTCACAACTAACAGTGGATTATGACTCACAGTGACCCTGTAGGACAAAGTAGACGTTTTCCTGTGGGATTTGGAGGCTATAAGTTTTTAAAGGAGCAGAAAGTATTAAAAAAAAAA
>NW_022103898.1:41778563-41806876 GCF_000313985.2 Echinops telfairi | reverse complement strand
GTGTGTAAATTTGAATAATAGTCATATTGATGGCTCTTCCTCGTAGGTTCATAAGTGTTATCCTGTCACAGATAGCATTGTACTTCAAAATTGATCTTGCAATGTCCCTCCTGAGAATTAACATGGTGCCATTAACTCTTGAAGTCATCACTCCTGGCGTAGTAAGCCATGTGATTGTCCAACTGAAATGGTTAAGACCAGTCCATTTCACTATTGTCTACGATATCAGTGTTTATGCATTCCATTTCATTTTTGATGATTTACAATTTTCCTACATTCATACTTTGTAGATTCTACATTCCAACTATTGCTGAATGTTTACAGTTGCTTTTTCTCAATTTGAATCTTTCCCCATTGGCAGATGAAAGCCCCCAAAACTTAACTCCATTCATGTCATTAAGGTTGTCTCGACTTCAAAGTGGCAGCGCTTTGCCAGTTGTACTATGGGTTTTATGTAATCTGAGGGTCTCTGCTCCTGGCACTTTATCAGGCAGTGTCCATGGCTATTTATAAGGTTCCAGTGACTGCTGTTTCATCAGTGGATTGACTCGCTTCCTACTCTGTGTGTAGTCTAACATTGCTCTGAAATGTGTTCATTCCCCTACGAATGTTTGAAACCCCAGTGGCAGAGCTTCCAGCTGAGTGGCAGCAAGTAAACCACCACAGCAGGACACACTACAGATGAATGATGGCGTCAAGCAACAGGTCTACAAGGGAAATGAGGACCCTAATGTGGTGTACCCACCTTAGAATAATCAAACATTTGAGGTCTCAGGGCAGCATTGACCCAAGGACGAATTTCACAGGGATTAGACAAGAAGGAGCAATGCTGGAAGGAAATACCTGTAGGAAGTAGACTCAGAATTGGGGCATTGAGGGGATTACGATGAATTAGATGAAACGAGATGTGTACGAATTCTTGAATGTAAAACTGACAATCTGCCCTGTAAATTTTTACCCAATTTTCAACAAAAAGTTAAGGGAAAAAAAACATATTCATGAATTTTAAAGGCATTTTTAAATGACCTTAAAATTAAAAATTCAAATTCTGTCATATGTTAAGATATATAACAAACATGGCAAACATTCACCAAAAATGCATATAGAAAACAATTATTATACTAATAGGTATTTCTGGTAGTAGAAATACTAGCATATATTTGAACATTTACAATTTCCCCTCCAGTGCAGGATTCAAGAACAGCTTAATAGTAATTTACTATCTACTTATGCTATACATTTTACCACCTCTTAGATTACCTGTTGGCAAATTCCTGTTTAGCCTCCTCAATAGCAACATGTAATATTACTTTGCAACAATGAGAGAGACACAATTGTTGATCTGATATTAACTATTGTTAGGGTGTTAGTTTTATCACCTTGTCATTTTATTTTTTTAATTCACTTAGTATGTTTTCATGATTTGTATTTTGATTTCTTATTTTAATATAAATGCTGTATAGTGGTATACTTTGCTGTAGTGTATTTCTAGGCAATTAAAATTTTCACTTGCTCAAAATTTGAAACAAAAGAAATTAAATATTTTGAACTTTTAGAATAAAATAGACATTTAGGAATTCTGGATGAATACTGGAAATATTTATTGAGGTTAAATGCTTATGCTCCCCATATTTAAGGACCACTTACAAAAACAGTAAGAACTTCAAAAGAAATGAAAGCAATAGTTTAATAAAGTCCCCCAAAGACATGGCCAGTGAATATAGGCAGTCCTCAGGTTTGAAAGTCTGACTTTAGGACACCTTGTACTTGCCCTTGAGTCTTATGTAAGTTTTCCCTCACTTTGAGTTATTAATGCAACCTTACTTGGAATGTATTCTTCTTGACAATCACTTTCTGGCACTGGCAGGAAGTGAAGCATTGAAAAGACTTCACGTTGTTGCTTGCAGTGAAGAAGGAGAAACCCTGCAGTGGTTCTCAACCTTCCGAATGCATACAGGTCCTTATGTGTTGGTGACACCCAACCATCACATTCTTTCCACTGCTACTTCATCACTGTCATTTTGCTACTGTTGCTACTGCAACCCCTGTGAAAGGATCATTCGATCCCCAAAGGGGTTGTGACCCACAGGGTGAGACCTACTGATAGAGGAAGACACCAGGCTTGGTAGAGAATCAGTGAGACAAGAGGCTCAGTGGCTGCAAGAATGGGCTCAAACCTAGTCATGACTGAGGACGACACGGGACTCGGCTGTGTTTCCTTCTGTGGTCCAGTGTATCTATAAATCAGAACCGACTCAATGGCACCCAACAAAACAATTCCATAAAATTATTTCAGACGTTATGAATGATTCGTTTCTGTAAAGCAAAATAATGATAAAAATCAAAACTGCAAAAGGAAAAACAAGGCCATATTCACCCCAACTCCAAAATTGATAATGCCACTCACTTTCCAGTTTAAAAACCCTCTACTGACTCAATATTATTTACTATCTAAAAGTCTGCACACTTTCTATAGGCATCTTTGCATCAGGTTTTAAATACCATATTGATTTCATTATCTAGCACTGTATCACGTGTGTCCTCGCTCTGAAGTTTTTTGGAAAATTGCAAGCCTTTTCACTCTTCCATGGCTTTTCTATTCATCTGCTGAAGAACCCTTTACCTTCTCTTCTCTGAGAAACCCCACCCTTGGGGAAGGCTTTCCAGCTCCCCTGAAGAAGAGTTCGTGCTCTCCCTGCTCTGCCCCCACAGGATAATTTCAATGGACTCGCTCTTTATCTCCCTGGCTCCGGGCACTACACATCCCAGGCAGAGCACAGCCCGGGCCAAAATAACTAATAGCTGTGCTTTTCTTTTCTTTTAAGGGGTGAAGCAGTTGTCACCAGAAAAATTTCAGGTTAAATCGAATAAAATTAGTGATCTGTAAATGATTACAAGGCCCAAATAAAATCAACACAAGTGTAATTAGGCACTCCTCACTTGTAATTTAGTTTATGTATTACAGTAATCATTTGAGTGAGATTCAAAAATGACAGTTTAAAGCTCCTGTCACAGTAATATCTTCAAGGAGCCTGTGCTACAGGGAAATGTACATAGGCAACTGACAAATAATAATGTGCCATTCTTGATTTTTGGATTCACGCCACTGTGAGAATATAACCAATGGCAACAGAATTAATTCCAACTCATAGGGATCCTGTTGGTCACAATAGAACTTCTGATAGGGTATAATAGTAGTCACCAAAGCAGAAAATAAGTCACCACATCTTTCTCTCAAAGAACACCTGGTGGGTTCAAACCAGCAACCTCTTGTTTAAGCCTCATTGCCTGTACCACTAGTGCTCCTTATTTTAAGCTGAAAAGTACCTAACTACAGTCCTTTTTTGAGCAATTTTCCTGGACAATATATGGGGGAGGACAATATATTTTCAAACTCTGTACAGTTGGTGGTAGCTGCCTGGCATCTTCTGTCTGTTCATCCTTATTCTATAGAAAGGAGGGATTTAACCAACTGGCAAAGGGTGAGGAATGAGGGCCTGGCAGTATACGTACACCTCATATCAGCTCTTCCTGGTCCTGTCAACCTCCTCACGAACACTCGGTTAATGGGAATTTAAGAATTGGAAGAAGGTATGTGTTTTCTTTCTTTCTTTCTTTCTTTCTTTCTTTCTTTCTTTCTTTCTTTCTTTCTTTCTTTCTTTCTTTTTTTGTGTTTTGTTTTCCTCATTTTCATTCCTTGATCCCTGTCTCATTCTTGGACAATATCCCTAAACAATGTTTTTCTTCATAGTCAGGTTCTATATAAACGCTTGTTGATAAATTATCTTTAGCCTTTCACTAGTTGGACATAAATTAAAAGACTGGATTATTGTGGTTTAATTTAATAATTCAATTGGTAAAAATCACTTAAAGCAACTCAGTTCCTTTAAGTGGCTGACTGAGTAATATTTCTTGGCTAGTACTGCACTTTGGCTACCAACTTATACTAAAGAGCTGTTTTAGGAGTATGGAATTTGGGAAGTTATATCTCTGGGGATACACAAGGCATGATGGCCTAGGAAGACTGGTTAAAAGTTCCTTCATGTTTGGGCAGACCCAAACATATACAATATTATTAACTATGTCTTGGCAGCTCATTTTCTTCTTTTATAAACAGTCAAAAAAAAGCAGCTCTGGTTTATTTAATTCCCAGAAAAGAAAAATGGGAATCATTTAGTCTGTTTTATATCAAAGCCTACCTGACCCAAAGGAAGATCAAGAGGAATTTACAGACTCTATTTTCGCTACAAGAATCCCTGGGTGTGCAGTGCCGAAGCCCTTGGCTGCCAACCAAAAGGTCAGTGGTTCAAATTTAGCAGCCACTCCACAGGAGAAAGACATGGCCATCTGCTTCCATAGAGATCACAGCCTTTGAAATCCTGTGTAGATTTGAATTCTGTTGTATAGGACCTTTATGAATCAGAGAAACATCAGGCTAAGTAAAGCAGAGGGCCAGGGAAAAAAGAGGAAGGTCCTCAATAAGATAACTGACCCAGTGGTTGCAACAATTGATTCAAGTGGAACAACAATTGTGTAGATGGCACAAGCCAAGATAGGAGCAGAGTGTTTTATACTGTTGCATATAGAGTCACTAAGAGTAAGAATCAACTTAATGGTGCCTCCCAACAATAACAGCTATGGTACAATCAAATATCTATAACTGCTTGACAATGGCTTATATCTTTACTGTACAAATATTATAAAAATAATATTTTGGAATTATTGAATGAGGCTGAAACACACTTCTTGAAACGTCATAATACACGCACAGCGCATGCATGGGTATGGTATGCCAAAACTGTTTTTCATAATTTTGCCATTACAGCTGTTTTATATTGATACATGTTATTTATCCACTAGTTGTCTGTCAGATTTTCATACTGCGGTGGCTTGCATGTTGCTGGGGGCGATGTCACTGGTATTTCAAATGCCAGCAAAGGCTCAGGTTTTAGTGGAGCTTTGGAACTAAGAGCAGACAATGAAGAAGGAATCAGCTGTGCAATTCAAGGGAAGGAGCCACTGAAAACCTTGGAAACTTTGTCAGATACTGAAGGCCTCATGAATGTGAGCAGAACATTCTTGGAGATTGTGCTAGAGGATGGGACCTTCAAGTCCAAGGGCACTGTAAATGTGATGAAGTAGGAGCTGATTTCTCAGAGTGGAGTCAACCATGATGATGTGAGTGAGGTAAAGCCTGTGAGAGTGGAGACTTCAGCATCTTCATTTGCTGATAGAGCCTGGATCAAGGTAGGAAAACAACTGCAAAGACCTACTAAGTTTCAGAGCATAGAATATGCAAAGTATGAATCTTGGAAAGTTTGAAGTGATCAAAAATGAAATGGAACACATAAACACTTATATCCTAAGCTGTGAACTGAAATCGACTGGTATTGGCCATTTTGAATCAGAAAATCTTATGACTTACTATTCCAGGAATAACACAATCAAGAGGAATGGTGTGGCATTCATTGTCAAAAAGGACATATAAAAATCAATCATGAAGTACAATGCTGTCTGTGATAGGGTTATACTCATCCACCTTCAAGGGTAGCTAATCAATACAACTATTATTCAAATTTATTCATCAACCACAAAATCTAGCAATGAAAAAATTAAAGAATTCTATCAACAAATTCAGTCTGAAATTGATCATGCATTGATAATTATTGGCAACTGGAATGCAAAAGTTGGAAACAAACAGGAAGGAGCAGCAGTTTAAAAATATGGTCTTGGTGATAGAAACTGGAGATCCCATGATAGAATTTTGCAAGACCAACAACTTTTTCATAGCAAATACCATTTTTTAACAACACAAATGGTGATGATACACATGGACTTCTCCAGATGGAATACACAGAAATTAAATTGACTATAACTGTGGGAAGACATGGAGGAGAAGTTCAATATCAGCAACTAAAACCAGGCTAGGGACTGACTGTGAAACAGACCATCAATTGCTCATATGAAAGTTTGGGTTAAAGTGGATGCAAATTAAAGCCAATATAAGACCTAAAGTCTATGCCACCAGAATTTTGAGAACATCTCAAGAACAGATTCTACTCATTTCACACTAATGACAGAAGACCAGATGGGCTGTGCGAGGACATCAAGAACATCATTCATAAAGAAAGAAAAGGGTTGAGCGGCAGCGGGAATCCAATTCTTGAGGGCCGTCTGGGCCTCTGCTGAGGCGAATCGGGGAGAATCTGAGCCATCAGAACTGCCACCGTGACTGTCGGTAAGAGCAGCAAGATGCTGCAGCACATCGACTGCAGGATGAGGTGCAGCCTGCAAGATGATAGCATCTTCATTGGCACCTTCAAGGCGTTCGACAAACACATGAACTTGATCCTCTGTGACTGTGATGAGTTTCAGAAGATCAAGTCGAAGAACTCTAAGCAAGCAGAAAGAGAAGAGAAGTGAGTCCTTGGCCTGGTGCTGCTTCGAGGAGAGAACCTGGTCTTGATGACTGTGGAGGGGCCTCCTCTCAAAGATACTGGCATTGCCCGAGTCCCATTTGCTGGAGCTGCTGGAGGCCCAGGGATCGGTAGGGCAGCTGGCAGAGGAATTCCAGCGGGTGTTCCAATGCCCCAAGCTCCTGCAGGACTTTCTGGTCCAGTCTGTGGAGTTGGTGGTCCATCGCAACAGGTGATGTCTCCCCAAGGAAGAGGCACTGTTGCTCCTGCCGCCACTGCTGACACAGCCAGTATTGCAGGGGCCCCGACCCAGTATCCACCCGGCCTGTGCAGGTCCTCCACCACCTATGGGCTGAAGGGCACCTCCTCCAGGCATGATGGGCCCACCTCCTGGTATGAGGCCTCCCATGGGTCTTCCAGTGGGCATTCCCCTTGGACAGGGGACTCTGATGGGCCTGCCCCCTCCAGGGATGTGGCCATCTCCTCCAGGGATGTGAGGGCCCCCTCCCTTGGGAATGCGCCCACCAAGGCCCTACACTCATCTTGGTTGGCCTCAGATCCCTGCCTGTTTCCTGTAAGGCTGTACATAGTCCTTTTTATTTTCCTTGTGGCCGACAACAGTTTGTAATAAATTCTTCAGAGAATATTAAAAAAATGAAATAAAGAAAAGGGTCACTAACAAGATAGGAAAGAATAAAAAGACAATGTGGATGTCAGAATTGACTCTGAAAGTTGATTTAATCCTAGTGAAGCTAAAATAAATGGAAGAAAAGAAAACAAGTAGCTAAATAGAATTTTTCAAAGGGCAGCTGGAGAAAGACAAAGTCAAAGAGTATAACAAAATGGGCCATGACCTACAATTAGAAAACCCAAAGAGAAGAACAGGCTCAGCATACATGAAACTGAAAGAACTCAGGAAAAAATTCAAGCCTTGAATTGTAATTTTGAAGATTCTATGGGCAAAGTATTGAATGATGCAGGACCCATCAAGAGAAAATGGATACACAGTCACTGTACCAAAAAGAACAGGTCAACATTCCACCATTTCAAGAGGTAGCATAGGAGCAAAAGCCAATGCTGCTGAAAGAAGTCCAAGCTGCACTGAATGCATTAGTCAAAAACAAGGCTCTGGGAAATGAGCACCAAAGTTGTATTATCCTCTTACCATCTTTGTTCAATCTGTATGCTTAGCAAATCATCAGAGAATCTGAATTATATGAAGAGGAATATGACATCAGAGTTGGAGGAATGCTTATTAACTACTTCACTTGCTGAAAGTAAGGAGGAACGGATGCACTTACTGATAAAGCTCACTGACTGTAGCCTTCAGGGTGGATTGCAACTCACTGTAAGGAAGACCTAAGTATGCACAACTGGAGCCATGGGCAACATCATGATAAATGCATAAAAGGTTGAAATGGTTGAGGATTTTGTCTTACTTGGATCCTCAATTAATGCTCATGGAACCAGCAGCCAAGAGATTAAAAAATGAATTGCATTAGGTAAATCTGCTGCACAAGACCTCTTTAGAGTATTGAAGAACAAGGATGTTACTTTAAGGACTAAGGTGCACCTAACCCGAGCCATGGTATTCTCCATTGCCTCATATACACTCCATTGTCTCATATACACATGAAAGTTAGACATTGAATAAAGAAAACTATAGAAGGACCTATGCATTTTAATTGTGGTCCTGGCAAATTATATTGAAAGTACCATGGACTGCTAAAAGGAAAATCTGATCTGTGTTAGAAGAAATAAGATCGAAGTGCTCCTTAGGTTCAAGGATGGCAAGACTTTGTCTCACATACTTTGGGCATATTATCAGAAGAGACCAGTCCCTGGAGAAGGATATCATGTTTGGTAAAATGGAAGGACAGTAAAAAGAGGGAGGCCCTCAATGAAATGGATTGACACAGTGGCTACATCAATGGGCTCAGGCATAGGAACAATTGTGAGGATGGCACAGGACCATGCAGCATTTCATTCTGTTGTGCATAGGGTTGCTATGGGGTAGAGCAAACTCAATGGCACCCAACAACAGCTAAAAGAACAAATCAATCTGTCTTGAAGAAGTTCGGTTAGAGTGCTCCTTTGAGGCAAATATGGCAAACCTTCATCTTAAATACTTTGAACTTATGGTAGGAGAGAGCAGACTCTCGAGAAAGACCTCATGCTTGGTAAAGTTGAGGGGCGGAGAACAAGCAGAAGGCCCTAGATGAATTGAGACTGTGGTTGCAACAATAGTCTCTAGTATGGTAACAATTGGGAGGATGGCACAGGACCTGGTAGTCTTTTGTTCTGTTGAGTGTTGGGGTCACTATGTGTCAATGGCACCTAATGACAAGAATAAATATGTTATTTTTCTGGGGATATTATTTACAAAATATGGTTATTTACTATTTAATTTTTATGAAACTCTAGAAAAAGTTCAACTAGTTGAAAGAAATCCATTAGTGTGTCAGAGGTGCGATAGAAGTGTGATTGCAAAGGAACACAAGGGAATTTCTTGGGCAATGTTAGTGTTCTATTTCGATAATGAAAGTGGCTACAACCCTGCTTACACTTGAAAAAAATCATAATCATGCACTTAAAATTTGTGAATTTATTATGTTCCAATACGAAAGAAAATTTAAGGCATTTGTAAAACAATAGAATCATAGCTCAAAAGACTAATTCTTTGAAAATACAAATAGAATTAGTGAATCAATATTTAACCAACAAAGATATATTAGAAACCAAGAGTACACAAAATAAAAATTAAAAATAACCTTTGAAATAGGAAAATACATTTTAACTCTGAAGTCTTTGCTATTCATTGCTATATAATATTTTATAAAGTTACATACCACGTATAACTTTAGGAAAATATAATTGATGTCAAAAAAGAATATTTAAAATGAAAAATTTTCACTGAAAAAATTATGGGATTAAAAAAAAAATCAAGAAAGCACAGGGCCAAACTTTTCCCAGGAAATTTTGACTATTGTTAAGAAGAATACAATACCAAAATGTTATTAAAATGTTCCACATCATAGAAAATAAGTAAATTAAAACTTCCCAAGTATTTTAAGAAGCATTGATAAAAATGCTTAAGGATTATACACATAAAATCTTAGTTTAAAACCAGAATTCTGAATAATAATAATAATTTAAAAGAACAATATAACATGGCCAGATTACTAAAAAAAAAAAGTATACCTTAATAATCAAAATGGTTGATCATTTACATAACTAGACAAAAAAATCAATAGAACAAAAGAAAATCATAGCATGTTACAAATATGAACGTTATAAAAGGCCTAAACTAAACCTTTTAGTAACTAATGTTGGGAAATTGAATAGATTTAGAAGAAAATATAACAGATGATTTATGGCTGAAACCAAATTCTAGGATTAATTCCAAATGGATCAAGTATTTAATGTGAAAACAATTCTGCCCTGTCCTGTAGGGTCACTATGAGTCAGCATGGTTTTATGGGTCTGCTTTACCAAGCATGATGCCCTGCTCCAGGGACTGGTCTTTCCCGATAACATGCCCCAAGTCCGTGAGACAAAGTCTCCCATCCTTGACTCTAAGGAACATCCTGACCTTACTCCTTCTGAGACAGATTTGTGGTTCTTTTGGCATTCCCTGGTACTTTCAATGTTGTTCTTCAGCACCATCATTCAAATGCATCAATTCTTCTCTGCTCTTCCTTTATTCAATGTCCGACATTCTCATGCAGAGAGAGACAATTAAAAATAGCGTAGCATGGGTCAGGCAAGGTGAAGCCTTTGCTTTTCAACACTGTAAGACTCTAACATACAAACATGTAACTGTGGAAACATGAATTTACCTCCATTCCTCAATTAGAAAAGTCCTGAAATCAAAGACTCATAAAACTATTCTAATTGTTCCTACCTAAAAACTATTCTATTAAAAATCCCCATGACAAAACACAATATACAAATTCAAACCACAAATGGAAAACAATGGAAAATAATTACAACTCATATTTCAGACAAATGATTACCTGGTGGCCTAGTGGTTAAGGGCTCAGTGACTAACTGAAAGTCAAAGTTACAGAGCTACTATCAATGAAAAAATCCTAGCTGTGAAAATGAGATGAAAACTCAAACGAAAAAAATAAGCACAAGATACCAATAGACAGGACACAGTAAAAGGAAGTCAGATGGCCTTTAAATAGGTAAATAGATATTTGATTTCATTCATAATAAGATATACATATATCACTTAAGTTACATATTCCCATATTTTGAAAAAATCAGATATTTCGCTTGTAATGAGAAAATAAGAGTTACATTAATCACTTTGGGGAATGTTGAATGATCTATCCTAGAGCAAAAGTATTCCAACAATTATCTAATGAATTATCCTCTGAACTAGATGTCCTACTTTGGGACATATTCACACAGAGAGCTCTATTCAAGAATGACGTGTAAATATAAAATTATTTGTTGCTGCATTTTTAATAACAAGATATTAGAAATAGTCCTTGTCCACACACAGGGGCCTGGCTGAATAAATTCTATAGTATCAATTAAATGTGGGTTGTTTTAAGCCACTACTTTTACATTAAATTATAATAGTAACTGTGGAGAAATTAGTTTCTTTAGATAGTCTTTTGGCCTTAATTCTTGGAAAAAGTAGTCAGATTTTTCTCTTCAACTCTGAGGAGTTAACTCTGCTCTAGTTTCTATCCAGAGGTTTTGTTACTTTTGTCCATATGATTGACATTTCCTGGGTAGCCTGCTCTGTATTTGGTATGCACTTTGCAGGGATTTGTAGCCTAGTATGCAAATGAAATATGTGCAGCCTACCAAGAGGGGATTGGTCAATTCATGACCCTAGTAGGAGTTCCATGCCTTGCAATTGACAAAGGGTTTGTGTATTTAAGCACCATTCCCATAGAAGTTTACAAATAGAAATAATCAGGAAAAGAAGCAGCAGCCAAAAGAAGAAAGAAGAAGCAGAGAGAGGGAGGCAGGAAACCTCCTGAAAGAGCTAGTCTATAGGCTAGGAGCTGTACACTTAACATAGAGAGACCCAGAAGATGCCTAATGACAGAATTGGCTGTGATGGCAAGGGGAAGACACTACAGGAATGCTGTCCTCAGGGAACTGAAGGTGCCAATTTTCAACCATAGGCCTGCACGGTGAAGAGGAACTCAGAAAGGTGTCCTACATTGGAGAAAGTACAATTTGCCTACATGCTTTATCTAATCATGATCTTGAATTGTTGCTTGAATTATAGTTAACTCTGATCTCAAATTTCACCTGATCCCTTAATAAACTGTAGTTGAGAGTAATTGCTGTTCATGAGTTCCATGTTGCCATCACAACACATTATTGAACCAAAAAGAGAAATAAAGAGTGTCCTGGACATTGGGCTTCTACTCAAATACTCCCTCAACACAAGAATACTTTGTTCTAATAACCTGGCATTCCGTGATACACACCTTCCTGACACAATCGCTAAAGACAAAATGGGTGCATAAGCAAATGTGGTAAAGAAAGTGGATGGTGCCTGGCTATCAAAAGATAAAGTGTCTGGGGTCTTAAAGGCTTGAAGATAAACAAGCGGCCATCTAGCTGAGAGGCAACAAAGTCCACATGGAAGAAACACACCAGCCTGTGTGATCATGAGGTGTTGATAGGATCAAAGACCCAGAAGAAAAAATCATATCATTGTGAATGAAGGAGAGTGTGTAATGGAGACCCAAAGTCCGTCTGTAGACACTTGGACATCCCCTTCCAGAAGGGTCACAAAGAAGAGATGAGCCAATCAGGGTGCAGTATAGCACCATTGAAAATACAACTTTGCCTCTGATTCTATAATGTTGCCACCCCCTCCCCACTATCATGACCCCAATTCTATCTTACAAATCCGGCTAAACCAGAGCATGTACACGGGTACAGATAAGAACTGGAAACACAGGGAGTCCAGTACAGATAAGCCCCTCAAGACCAATATCGAGAGTAGCAATACCAGGAAGGTAAGGGGAAGGTAGGGGGGGGTGAGGGGAAACTGATTACAATGATCTACATATAACCTCCTTCTTGGGTGATGGAGAACAGGAAAATGGGTGAAGGGAGACATCAGTCAGTGTAAGACCTGAGAAAATAATAAATTATAAATTATCAAGGGTTCATGAGGGAGGAAGGGTGGAGGAGGGTGGGGAAAAATGAGCTGATACCAAGGGCTCCAGTAGAAAGAAAATGTTTTGAGAATAATGATGGCAACAAATGTACAAATGTGCTTGACACAATGGATGGATGTATGGATTGTGATAAGAATTGTATGAGCCCCCAATAAAATGTTTGGAAAAAAAAAGAGTGTCCTGAGAGAGCTAGCTGGTGTCAAAGCTAGAAAAAAGAATTGGAAAATGGAGGTATGTCTGATTTCTACTTCATAGGAATTAGTCTTGGACTAATCTTGAACTGCATTATTCTCTCTGAACTTAGATGGGTTCTGACACTATTACTATCATTTTTTTAAGTGGAAATACATTGAAATTTAACCAGAATAGCCCCAGGGCTCCAACAACTGCAGGTGGTCCCCCAACCCAAGAACAGCCTGTGAACACAGGATGGTCTACCAGTGTGTTTCCTGAATGTTGTTCACTTGCTCTGACCAAACTTCTGTTTTTGTAAAATTCCACTCGAAGAACCCCACATTTACACACTCACCCTTCATTCAGGACCCAGAATTTGAAAGCAATTTCTCCTCTGGAGCTGCCGGCTTCATAAAGCTTGGTTTTCTCCACCTCTTCCAGTGCCCGCTCATTGTCTCGCATCGTTTCCACAGCACCTGCAGTCCCAGATTCCAGCAGCCGTTGAAAATATTTGACCAATCCTTAAAAACTTTTATAATGTATTTCCCTAGTATTTCAACTGTGGTAAAATAAAAATACATACCATGATGAAAGCATTTTCCACAACAGAAAGGATAAACAAAATATTTCAAATTTTCATATGACAAAGTCTAGGAATTATTAACTTTGTGCACTTGAGTAGTATTGTTGCTCATAATAAGGTGAAGGGCTATCTCATAAAAATTAAGTTCTCCAATTCAACAGAAGCTTGTTTTATAATACCAAAAATGATCTCATAAAAATTAAGTTCTCCAATTCAACAGAAGCTTGTTTTATAATACCAAAATGATCTTCCATCATTATAAACATATTATGTAATGTTTGATGTCAAAAGTAATTATGAATTTAGTCTGTCTTCTGAAACTGGAGGTCTATACCAATCTTAGCCAAGTTCCAAATAATGAAATAGGCTTATCAAAATTTTAAGAACTAAACTTTTTATATGTATTAAATTATTTACCCGGCAACTTTGATGTATAGATAAAGCAATTCCAAGATTTACAAGCAGATGTTGAATGAAATTCATCAACATCTGGAATTTTGCATGATAGGGAAAGTGTAATGGAAATAAGAAGAGAAGATTAGTCTTCTGGGAATATTTGCTTCCTGGAAACCAAAGGCTATTTTTTATAGTTAGAAATGCTGCGAATATAATAAAACTGTCTAACATAGTCAAAAGTAAATCCTTGAAATGCATCATAAAGTGAGTATTTTCAAAAATGGTATGACTGTCTTTGGCTAGCTTTTCTACAGACTTGGGAGACACGGGAAGACACGAGGATGTTTGCAAGAATTAAAGGCAACAGAGGAAAATGCTATTATATCCCAATCTTGTAACAGTAGTGGATCGATACATGGGTTGACATGTAGGCTGAACAAGTGTAACAGGGAGTGAGACTAAAGCCACAAATAAATATGTGTGTGTGTGTGTGTGTGTGTTGACTAAGGATATTTGTACATGTGTGTTTACTTTTGTTGCAAATAGATCCATGAGTATGATAGCGTATACAAGGGAGGAACTCGTTGTCAGGTGCCCCGGAGTAGGTTCCAACTCCTAACGACCCTGTGACAAGAGAAAGACATACTGCCCAGTTCTGTACCGACCTCACAGTTGTGTTTCAGTCCACTGTTGCAGCTACTGTGTCAGTCCGTCTTCTGCTTTGTCACTGCCTTTCTTCTTTAAAAGAGCCCTGCTGGTGTAGTAATTCTGCTTCAGGCTGCGATCCCCATGGTTCACAGTTCAAACCACCAGCAGCTCTGCAGGAAAAAGACTGAACTTCCTATTCCTGAAAACACTTCTAGTCTCTGAAACCCCAGGGGAACCTATGAGGAAGCAGTGACTCGATGGGAGTCAGTTTGTTTGTTTGCCAGAGGTGGCATAGACTTTATAAGATGGGCTGTGATCCATCGTGTGGGCAGTGGGGTCCATAGGAGAAAAGAAAGACTTTCTCGGAAAATCACAGGGGCAGTTCTACCCTATCCTATAGGCTCGTTATGAGTAGGCATGGTTTTTTGAGTCTGCTCTACCAAGCAGGATGCCCTTCTCCAGGGACTGGTCTCTCCTGATAACATGTCCAAAGTACGTGAGACAAAGTCTCCCATCCTTGATTCTGAGGAACATTCTGACGGTACTTCTTTTGGGCAGCTCTGTTGGTTCTTTCGGCATTCCATCGTACTTGCAAGATTCTTCTCCAGCACCATAATTCAAGTGTATCGATTCTTCTTCGGTCTTCCTTATTCAGTGTCCAACTGTCTCCTGCCTAAGAGGCACTTAAAAATAGTGGGTCAGGCAAAGTGACATTTTTGCTTTTCAACACTTTAAAAAGTCATGTGCAGCAGATTTACCCAGTGCAATGCATCTACTTAGACATAACCAAACGCCTTGCAGCAGTGACTCACTTGACCTAGGGAAGCAGGACCATGGTCTTGGGGGACCAGAAGGTCAATCGTTGAGCCAATTCAATTCAAGGTAAAGAGATCAACCCGGAAGGTTAGGGCCAGTTTTTAGAAATTCCACAGTACTCTTGATAGATTTTCTCAAGAATACAGGGGAGCATGATCATGGGAGCTTATTAGGAAGGTTTTTAAGCAAAAGGAAAACTGCACTGGTGAGTTAAAAAAGCCAGGAAATTTGTTCTTGGATTTTTTATCCCCTTATCATGACTGCACCTAATCACTCTTCATAGATAACAAGGGCTGTCCCATGAGAATTTTGTTGGGAAACTTCCCCTCATCTATCTTATAGCTCTGAGTGTGTCTCTCCAGACTTCTTTTTGCTGCTCCATGAGCATTTCAAAGGAACAGGATTTGAATGCTTCAAGGATGCCAAATCTACGAATACAGACTTGGTCTTCGGGGCAGGGTTAAAGAGATGGAAACAGTGCCTTCAGAAAGGTTTATAGCTGTGGAGAGAGGGTGTATCAAGAAAGAATTGCTTCACATTTTGATCTTTATAATAGCTTAATAAGAGTTTTTATTATTCCATAGCAACTTTAACTTATGCTTGGTTATCTACTTGTGTCTCTGCTCTCAGTTCTCTGAGATGCGTGCCTAGGTGTGTGATCCCTCGATCATATGCTATTTTTATTTCTAGCTTTTGGAGGAAGTACTGTACTATACTATATGCTCCGTAATGGTTGTAGAATTTTGCAATATCACACACTAGTGTGTGAGGGTGCCAGTCTCTCCACTACCAAGCATTTGTTGTTCTCTGTTTTTTAATCAATGCCATTTGTGCAGGGGTGAGGTGATATATCACTGTAGGTCTGATTTGCATCCTTCTCAGGAATCGACAGGATGGCTGCAACGATGGGCTCACACATAATACGCATGAGCATGTCATAAGACCAGGCCGTGTTTTCATCTTTCCCACATGGAACCCTTATGAGTCAGAAACAACTCCGTGCTATTTAACCGCAATCGCTAATAAGGTCAAGTATTTCTTCATGTGTTTGTTAATTGCTTCAATCTCTTCTTTGGTGACATGTCTGTTCATGTCATGTCTGCACTGTTTAAATTGGATTATACGCACATGCCTTTTTGTTGTTGAGCTGTTAGAGTTTTCTATATTTTTAATAGGTTAGACCGCTGCCAAACATGCTGTTGCCAAACATCTCCCCAGGCTGCAGGTGCTCCTTTCACCGTCTTTCTGAAGTCGTCTAAGGAGGACAAAGCTCACTTTTTAGGAGGCCTGAGTTTCCTTGTCTATCTTCTGCTGTTGTGCTTTCTTGGTTATATTTGATTGTGTATTTATGCCACATTTAAGACCTGTAGTTTTGTTCCTAGGCTATCTCCTAGGAGTTTTATAGTTTTACCTTTAATATTTAGGTCTGTGATCGATTTTTAGTTTTGCGTTTGGTGTGAGCTATTGATCCAGGTTTGTTTTTCTGCAAATGGATCTCCAATTTTGCCAACAACATTTATTAAAGAGACCCTTCTCCATCAAATGAAACTTGACCCTCTGTCGAAAATCCACTACCCACAGCTGGATGGATTTCCTTTTAGTTTGCAATTCTGTTCCATTGGTCTAGTTCCTGTAGAAGAATGCACCTGGTGTTTATGTGATTGTGTGCCCTGTCCCTTTGGTGAACCTTTCTAAAAGTTCCGGAAGCTTGCTCAAGGGATCTGTACAATCTTCTAGGTACAGAATTGTGTCATCTGGGAATAGGGATATTTTCACTTTTTCCTTACCAATTTGGATACCTCATTATCGGCTTCCTTGTCTTATTATTTTGGCTGCAAATTTCCAGTACGATATTGAATAAGAGTGGTGAGAATGGACATTCTCATTCTTAAGGGGGATTTTTTCAATCTCTCTTCATGGAGAATAACATTATTTGTTGGTTTTGTACTTATGTCCTTAATTATGCTGAAAAAATTTCCTTCATTTCTTTTTCTTTCTTATTGAGTATATTTATTTTAGGTCTTAAAAAAGCAAAAGAGCTTTGTAACTTCACACAGCAAAATTTAAATCATACAAGGAAGATAACTTGCTTTTTTTTAAAAAAAACTTTTTCCTTGCTAGCATTTATATCAAAAGCATAAAATGGATTTTAGAAATATTTAAATGGGGACAAATGCAGGGACCCCTGCTCCCTGTTTACTGACCTCTGTTTAGCTAGAGCTTAATGAAGTTACAAAAATTTGTATAATACCTATGCTAATTCTTAAGTTCTGCTACTAAAATGTTAGGAAAATTATTCTCCAAAGACTCAAAAGGTTTTGCATTTAACAGCATCTAAGAAACTATTAGCTGCCAGTAAATGCTGAGCCTCATTACTCAGCCAGGTGTCAGGTCTTTGCTTGCTTACATTGCTGATTAGTGATTCAGCAAACTTACCTGGAACTATGGCCAGAATCTTTATACATGTATTAGGACTGTATATATGATAAGTTTAGATCATCTTTTAAAATTACAATTCTAAATCTTCACATTTCAAGTCTGTGTTACTTTGGCTTCTATTGGGCAGAGCCTTAAGGTTTTTGTGGAAATGGAATGAAAGGATAAGGTTTTTCCAAGAACTTTTGAAGTCACCTTATAAGAAACACTTTCATGTATTTAATTTTTCAAGACCTTGATGACGGTAGCCATATGATTTTTAAGTTTTGAAATGCAGTATAGTCAATAATTCAGATGACCATCCAGCATAAGTGAAGTTTTAATTAAAACAACTTTTGAGAAGCTCTTCAGTCATTACTAGTTAGCTCAAGATAGCCTTAAACATATACATTTAGTGAAAAACTAAGCTTATTTATATACACTTTGTATTGGGTATTATGGAAACCTGAGTCTGAACACACACTGCATGTAGCCACTCATACCTGAGAATATTGTCTGTAAACCTGATTAACAGTTGGCATACTGAATAACTTGAAGTTCCAAGAACTTGATTTGGGTAAGACGTCAGAAATTTTGGTTAAAAGTATTTTAATTTCTTGTATTCAATGCAAACTCAAGTATTTAAATTCCTAATAGGTCTCATCAATCTTGGGGTTTTTGGTGGCTAAATCTCATCTCTAATTCCCATCTGTCAAGAAAAACACATCTACTCCTCTTATCAGCAGGTAGGTGGGACAAGCTACCTACTGACATGGGTCTCCCTTATGGAAAGTACATGTGGCAAACATGGCCCTGCGCTGGCTGCAGACATGGAGTTTTCTCTAGTGATGACTCATTTTCTGGGTGGTCTCGCCTTCTGGATGGGGGAAATTCCCCAGTGAAAAGTCACGCTGCTCCATATTCGCCATGGGCACTGCCTCCAAGAGGGCTGTCCCCTTCCACCAGGCTTGTCTCCTCACTCCCTTGAGGGCACAGGGTGATATTCCTGAAGCAAGAAAAAAAGGCTGTTTCATCTATTGCCAATGGGCAGCACAAAATCAAAAGGGGTTGGGAGTTGACCCAGGATCTTGGCAAAGAACGCGTTTGAGTAGCTGAGGGTTTCAAAGCAGGGTTTGTCTTCCCTTATGACTTCTTGGAGCCCGGTACAAACCATCCAACCATTATGGGATGGTGTCAGGCATGTCCTGGGCTGTATCTCCAGACGGCTGCCTCTGGCTGAACCCAGTCATGGATGGGAAGTCTTTGGACCACATGGAATTAAGCCAAAATGCAGTGAATCTTAAGGTAACCTTTTAGGCTATTTCTTACATATTGTTCAAACCTTTCTTAAAAGAAATGGAATTCCTTTCAGGTTATACTACCTGGACATCAAATTGCAGGTTCTACACCTCCCTTGGTTTGGGAATTGTTCACCTGGTAGGCCAAGGTGTCTCCCATTTGCTCATCATCGTCAGTGCAGCCAGCTTCTGGATGGATTATCTAGGGAAGCTCAGGTTTTGTTAATGAAGGTAGCAATGGCCTCCGCCATTTTCCCTATTCATCTCTTGATGGTGTGTGCTGGGCGCCGCCACTTCTGGCAAGCTCCTCCTCCAGCCCAGGCATCTCAACCTCTCCTGAGTTTCCAGCAGTTGCCTGACCGGGAGACCTACATGGTCCTTTGGCTACCCTGCCCTTATGGTTAGCTGAGACGCTTCCATAAAAGAAGAGTTTGAGATTCAATTCCCACCAAATCTGGAGGCCATCACACAGCTCAATCTTGGTATTTCTGCAGTATCTATATGAATATTACTAGTTTTATTAATACATTTCTATTAGTATAAGATGTGGATATTCTTTCTGGTTACTATGAAACAGGCAGGGATGTGGTGGAAGTACTAGGTCATCATTCGGTGTGTTATTTGCTGCTTTTCCTTTTCTGCCAATTCTTGCTGGTGAACTGTATCCTGGGCTGCTTGCTGCATTTTCTCCAGTTTTTCCAGAGTCAGAGATGTTAAGGGTAAAAGTTTGGGCTTACATAGCACCATTGTGGTTATATCTTCCACAGAGAGCTGCCCTTGGTTTGGAAGCACTTTCCGGAACATTGACTTCATTTCTGCCACATCTTTTTAAAAAAATCAATTTATTAGGGGCTCATACAACTCTTATCACAATCCATACATACATCAATTGTTTAAAGCGCATTTGTACATTCATTGCCCTCATCATTCTCAAAACATTTCCTTTCCACTTAAGCCCCCGGCATTAGGTCCTCATTTTCCCCCTCCCTCCCCGCTCCCCCCTCCCTCATGAGCCCTTGATAATTTATAAATTGTTATTTTGTCATATTTTGCCCTGTCCGATGTCTCCCTTTACCCTCTTTTCTGTTGTCTGTCCCCCAGGGAGGAGGTCACATATAGTTCCTTGTAATCGGTTCCCTCTTTCCAACCCACTCTCCCTCTACCCTCCCAGTATCGCCACTCACACCACTGGTCCTGTAGGGATCATCCACCCTGGATTCCCTGGATTTCCAGTTCTTATGTGTACCAGTGTACATCCTCTGTTCTAGCCAGACTTGCAAGGTAGAATTCGTGTCATGATAGTGGGAGCGGGGAGGAAGTATTTAGGAACTAGAGGAAAGTTGTATTTTTCATCGTTGCTACATCGCACCCTGACTGACTCATCTCCTCCCTGAGACCCCTCTGCAAGGGGATCTCCAGTGGCCTACTCATGGGCTTTGGGTCTCCACTCTGCACTTCCCCCATCATTCGCTATGGTGAGATTTTTTGTTCTGATGATGCCTTATACCTGATCCCTTCGACACCTCCACCTCATGATTGCATAGGCTGGTGTGCTTCTTCCATGTGGGCTTTGTTGCTTCTGAGCTTGATTACCTTCAAGCCTTTAAGACCCCAGATGCTATACTTTTTGATAGCCGAGCACCATCAGCTTTCTTCGCCACATTTGCTTATGCACCCATTTGTCTTCAGTGATCACTTCGACACCTCGTGATCACACAGGCTGATATATTCTTCCATGTGGGCGTTGTTGCTTCTGAGCTAGATGGCCACTTATTTACCTTCAAGCTTTTAAGACCCCAGATGCTATATCTTTTGATAGCTGGGCACCATCAGCTTTCTTCACTACATTTGCTTATTCACCCACTTTGTCTTCAGCGGGTGTGTCGGGAAGGTGAGCATCATAAAATGCCAATTTAATAGAAGAAAGTAATCTTGCATTGAGGGAGTACTTGAGTGGACACCCAATGTCCTTCTGCTACCTTAATACTAAACCTATAATATAGGCACATAGCTCTATTTCCCCATCCTCATATAAATATATTTGCATATGTACATGTCTTTATCTAGACCTCTATAAATGCCCTTTGCCTCCCAGCTTTTTCCTCCATTTCCCTTGATTTTCCTCCTGTCCCACTATCATGCTCAGTCCCCACCAGGATTTCAGCACTTCCTCTTTGTTACATTCCCCTTGATCATGCCCTACCAGGTCTCCCACACTCACCTCCCCACCTATTTGGATCGCTTGTTCCCTTGTCCCTCTGTTTTTTAACACCTCTTCCCTTCCCCCCACCTCCCTCTCTCCCATGTCCCCCCAGAACTGTCAGTCCTGTTGTTTTCTCCTCCAGATTGTTCATCCAGCCTGTCTTATCCAGACAGACGTGTGCATTTCTGCCATATCTTAATTGTAAACTTTTTCCTTTATTCGCCACCCGAGTTGATATGACCCTTCTTTTCTTTTTATCAAGAAAGGGTGTTGGATTTTATCAAAGATCTTTGCTGCATCAATTAAAATGGTGATGCCATCCCTTTCCTTGCATTAATTATGTGGTGAATTGCATTGATTGATTTTGTTACATTAAACTTCTCAAATCCATTGGTTATGATGTATTATCTTTTGGATATGTTACTGAATTCCACTGGTAGAATATTGTTTAGAATTTTTGCATCTTTATTTATTAGAGATATTACTCTGTTTTTCTTTCCTCTTTTATTTCTCCTTTTTAATATATCTTTGCATGGCTTTGTTATCAGTGTTATGCTGGATTCATAAAATAAGCATTAATTCATTTTCTATGTTCTAGGATAGTGTGAGTAGAATTAATGTCAACTCTTCTCTTAATCTTTGGCAAAATTTTCACCAACATCTTTGTGCCAGGTTTCTTTTGTTGTTGGTATTCTTGTTACTGGGAGGTTTTCGGTTTTGTGTTTTCTAAATTACATCTTCAATTCCTCCTTTTGTTTTGAATCTGTTTAGGATTTCTTGGAGCTGTTGCCAGTAAGTGTGGGACTGGTAATCACAAGGGGATTAATCACCAGCAAAGCCCTTGCTTGCTCCATAGGAGTCAGAAGAGGCTATCTGTTCCCCTGAAGATCTACAGCCTGAGGCTCACTGTTGGGCCCTAGGAAGGCGGTGGAGGGGAAATGGGAAGAGTGGGAGCATTTTTCCCCAGATTCTCCCTGCAGAGTGCAGGCAGATATCAGAACCCGGCCCTGACCTAAAGAAAAGGTGCCATTCAGAGTCCAGTCTGGTCTGGAATCTCTAACCCCCACTCCAAGGATCCTCCATTCTGCTCGTGCCACCTGACCAAATGATCAGAGACTGATGCTGTTGAGTAGTTCTGTCCTATTGTTTCACTCCCTTGGTTCTCTAGGACTGATGAAATCCCTGCTTCCCGGCACTTTTAATCCTTAGATACAGTTCACATGCTGTGCACTTTGCTTCACTCTGAGCTTGTCTACACAGTTTCTCTGTCTTTTCTTGAGGCTTCTGGGAAGCTGCCTTCATAGGCTTCTCACTTGGGAACACTGTTAGCATTGTTTCAAGATGGCCACGCTGCACTATGCTGGCTGGTAGTGTGTGCATACCTTCTAAGATCTCCAGAATCCTTGTTTTCTCTGTAGTTTCGCATTTCCTTTGATATTTTACCAAATACTCCTTTTCTTCATTTACTGTTACAGGCTCTTAGATTATCATCAATATCTGTTTCATCTTTATTTTTCAGTTCTTTGCTGTATACATATGCCATGGTGTGTATGACTAAGCCGTCCTCTTTGGCCCTCTCCAAAGTAAATCTAAAGTATGTGTATTGATCTGATAGATATTTTGGTCTTAATTGTCATCTCACATTATTCTATGCTTACCTTGCATATTTATTATAGTTATTACATTTATTCACACTGCTTTCCCCCTTAATTTCCAAATACCTGCTGGTTTTAAAGTATAGTTCAAATAAAATAGATGATTAAATCACAAAGGAATGCCTCAGAGAGTGCACAGTGCCCTCTACTATCCTTCCATGATGGTGAAATGCGTGGGATGGGTGAAAGGACAAACAGGGGAGACTAGGGACATGCTAGTAATTCCTGGTTTTCATTCAGTATAGCGTGGGCTACAAATGGCCCTAAGGTAAGAAAGGACATTTTCTTTCAAAAATACTTGAGAGATGCTTAAAATGGACACTTGAATATATGAATGTCTCCTAGGATCTCCGGATACCTTATAACAAGGCTGTACCCTTGTGGGAGCACAGGAAGGAAATGGGCCCTATTTTTAAGTGAAGGAAACACACTAGCTCTTGGTGATGTGGATACAGGCCATGGGAGCAGGACAGATGAGCCACAGGAGTCGCCCATTACCTCTACACTCATGTATACCCCACATACAGATATGCACCCATGGTTTCAAGTTCAAATGACTCCTGGCCTGGGCTTGGGCTTCTTTTTCTTTATAAATTCATAAATTAAGATAGATAAGTAAAGGATATATGAGACGTTAGTGGGTATTCTGTGCTAGATTCATGGAACCCTTGAAACTTGAGGGTCTAGGAATTTCAGTTTTAAGCACCGGCAAGAGCTTTCTTTAGGAGTTTCATGCAGCCAGATCATTACCAAGCACTGCCGCCGCATCTCTCTCCCAGTCCTCCAACGTTGGAAAGGTGGCAGAGGGGGAGTCTCCCGGGGGATTTCATGTCGTGTCCGTCAGAGCTCCCATGTGGCAATCGTGTCACACATGGTGACATGCCAGGGCCGCAGGCAGAGGTTAAGGGAAGAGGAAGCCACAGACCAACTGAGCAGGGACTCAAAGGCCGTCACTAAATTTAGGCTTTGATAACTGGCATTAGCTTCCAAGAGCAGGCTCGAAAAGGATATTTAAATCCCAGCTGGTGATTAAAGTGGAAAATTAATACAAGTACCAGTTATTCTTAAGATTTCTTCAGCAATAAATCTTTTGAGCAAAACTGCAGCATTACACTGAAAAGCCATTCTGCGAACAAGAAATCCCCTGGAATCTAAGCATTCTAAAGAAATAACACCAAGTGCATCCAACTCTGATTTTCCATTAAAAGCGAAGGTAAAGAAACTATGTGCCTTCCTGCTTTGACAGTACAAACATAATTTGACCACACAAAGAAATACTGCTTCTTCAAAACAAATGCTACTCTCTCCCAGAGGATGTGGATGAAGAAATGACCAGGTTTCACAGATTAATAAATAGCTGACCATCAGCAGGTAGTCCAGGAAACCTGGTGAAAATGGAAAGTTCTGAATGAAACTGAGAAAGGCAGTGAGTTCCCCTATGCAAAGAGCAATGCAAAGGAGTAAGGTCCCTGACTTCAAGTAACTGGTACCCAAATGGTGAGAAAGACAAGCATTCAGTGCTGGGATACTGCTGCCAACATGCTGAATCCCATACCCAGTTGCCTTGATTCAGAGTAGGACCTCAATGTACACTGAATAATGGGCTCTGGTTGAAATTCCTAATACATAGCAGGTTGCATTCCAGTGGAAATGTGGGATTTCAGCATTGTTTGAACAGGGAAGATAGGGTCAGAAAGCAAGTAATCAAAACAGCTACAAAGGTCGTACAGTGGCTAATGTGCTCAGCTACTAACTGAAAGGTTGGAAGTTTGAGCCCATGCAGAGACTCATTAAAAGAAACTCCTGGGGGAAAAAAAAAAGAAAGAAACCCCTGGAGATCTACTTCAAAAAGCACAAAATAAAATAAATGAGCCATTGAAAGTCCTATGACACAGTTTTAATCTACCCCCTGAAATAAAAGCTGGTGGTATTTTGACAATAATCTCTGTGTTGCGAGCTTTCCCCTTTCCATGTTCCTGTGTTATTTTTTTCTGTTTCATAATTTAATCTTCATTATTTGATATATTTATTCTTTCTCTGGCTCTTCCTTTCCGTGTCTTTTTCGCTTTCCCCCATTCTTCTTTCCTGCTTCTTACCCTCATCCTGGCGCTCACTATCTGTTATCTGGTTATTGCATTTTATTTCCTTAATTGATTTGTTCTGGTCCAATTTTCTATGGTGTCCCTAGAATCTTTTAACATTTTGAAAGAGATATATAATTGTATTTTTTTCTGCAGCTCATTTATTTTCATAGTGAAATTTTATTGTTCAAATTTTTTGCTCTGATATTTATCCTTTTGCATGGAAGTAGAGTATGCCTCTTTCCTATAAACATATTTAAAGGGTTTTTTTTCTGAATCGATTGAAGGACAATGGGATAACGATGAAGAATGGCCCGATGTTGCTTTTTCAAGGACTCGCTTCTCTTCTCCAGCTCTGATGAGGAAGACGGCATAGAGGGCCACGTCTGACCTTGTCCGGCTTTCCAAATGCCATGGGACAAGGGTGAGATATGTTTCCACGTTCCACCCTTCTGTCCCTTTTCTGACACCACCTGTTTCTCTGACAGCGCTCTACTTCTATACTAGCTTCAACAATTCATTGCATTGGCCACACAGAACTCACAAACCATAATTAATTAATAATGATGATGATGATTAAGGGGGCTTATTAGAAAAGCTAATAGGTTACTGAAAGCCAGGATCAATAAATACTAAGGATACAGTCATTGGTACACAGCACTACCTCTCCTCAGTCACCAACTAAGTCTCTTTGTGTGATGTCCCTTAGCTTCCTCCACACTGAACCAGAAAACCTTGTGTCACTCTGTGTCACAGTACATAGACTTGAGCCAGATGAGGAGAAGTTACCCATAGTCTCAGAGCTGCTCCTCTGAGACTCTAGACCCTAGTCTCTCATGCCTCTAGTTTTGGCCTCTGCCAGAGATCTGGGGACAGCTCTCAGACCGAGATGAGATTTCAGACAGAGATCTAGAGCATGTTCTTCTGGTTGTCCCAGGGACTCCTCTCTGTGACTGAGCTGGGTCTTATATGAGGAGGAAGGACTTTGGTAAAGGTGAAGTGTTTGTCTTTTAGCCAAGCAGACCCCCAAGGATGGTGTGTTAAGTCACACCCTCTAGTAAGTAGACCTTCAAGATACACCCAAGGAAACAAAAGATGTGGCTTGGTTCACTGAAGTGGGCTCTGACCATATCTCAATCCTTCCCATTACTTTAGCAGAGAACTCCTTCAAAATGGGATTATAGCCATAGGCATGTTGTTGTTTCTGACAACCTTTCTAAATCCTACCGACCATACAACCAAACAAAACACTGTCCGTTCCTGTGCCATCCTCAAAATCGTTCTGATGTTTGAGCCCATTGTTGCTGCCATCGTGTCAATTCATGCTGAGGGCCTTCCCCTCCATCACCGCACCTCTACTCTACCAAGCCTGATGTCCTACCCCAGGGCATAGTCTCTCCAGGCAACACATCCAAGGTACGTGAGATGAAATCTCACCATCCTGGCCTCTAAGGAGCATTCTGCCTGTGCTTCTTACAAGACGGATGTGTTTGTTCTTTTGCTGTCCACGGTCTTCTCCATATTCTTCTTGAGCACCATATATAAGTGCACTGGTTCATCATAGTCTTCTTTATTCAATGTCCAACTTTCGCATAGGTAAGAGGTGACAGAAAACACCACCGTCAGGAGCTCCTTTGTCCTCAAAGTCATCTCCTTGCTTTTCAACACTTTGAAAAGGTCTCGTGCAGCAGATTTACCAATGCAATGTGTCATTTGAACTCTTGCCTGCTGCTTCCATGTGCATTTATTGTGGGTTCAAGCAAGATGAAATCCCTGCAAAGCGGTTCAATCTTTTCTCCATTTATCAGGATGTTACCTATTGGTTTGGTTGTGAGTATTTTTGTTTGACTTCCATGGAATTGTAGTCCATACTGAAGGTTAAGACACACACACACACACACACACAGAGAGAGTTTTTAAAATCATGCATCACAAAAGGAATTGTGACTAGAACCAAAAATCAAACTCACTGCCATCGCGACGATGCTAACTCGCAGGGAACCCTGTGGGTTTCCAATAGTGTGACTGTAACCCTTGTCTGTCTCCCACGGAGCTGCTGGTGGGTTCAAAGGGCCAAGCATTCAGATTGAAGCCCAACCAGTAACCACTACACCATGAGGGTCATAATAATTGGCTACATCACAGGCCCCTCTGGATTTTAGAATACCTCCCGATTCAGGAAAACTCACTTCAATTTGTCCCATGTTTTCCTTTATAAAGTGGTACTTCCAAGCTGAAAAAATTGTTTTGATGGCATTATTTCAGATTCTTCTTGTCCACATCTCTTATCTGATAACTATTTCTTTCCAACCAACTCATTTGGTTTACTTTGATTCCTTTCCGTGGTTTCTTCTTGGAGTGAGACACGCCCTTTTCAAGATTCCCAGGATTCTCATGTTGGCAGCAGTTGCTTGACATTGGAAGCCTAGAATGGTGTTTTCTTCTCTTGCATAGTTCTGTTGTTTGTTTCCAGAATGACTTAAAATGGTTTATTTCTTTTATGGCTGAAAATTATTAGAGTGTATAATAGATAGGAACAATCAACATCTCTGTTTTCTTTAAATGTTTCTGTCATGTGCTTGGGATATTTTGCCAGTCTTAATGGTTTATGTAGTTTGACAATCTTTATCAATAATTAGAGTTTGTAGGTGTATCTAACTTTTAGTTTGATACAAGTTATGGATTGCAGTTTTCCCCTCTCAGTTTCATTTTTTATGCTTAAAATTTTTTGTAGGGAAAGTGAGATAGTTCAAAATTTAGCTGCCTCACGATACTCTAGGAGCTGACATCTCCTGATTTTTATTTTGAAAGTGTAACTTTTGTTTCTCTGTAGACATTAAGATATAGGAGAGTAAAAACATAACACTGACCGTATTTAGAAAGGCTGATTGGACCACTTGAATGGATAGGAAACTGAATAAATTTGGATAGTAGATTTACCAAGATTTATCATATAAATGGTTTGTTTTTGCTTATCATGCTATAATTACCTATGATTATATGCATATACATTAATATGTAACTATAATTCTACTTAACTCTATGTAGCTATCTATCTATCTATCTATATACACATATACACACAGAGAACAGGAGCATGTCTTGGTAGTACAATGTTGTAAATATATAAGGTTGTTTGTTCAAATTTCAAGGTTGGCTGTTCAAAACCACTAGCCACTTAATATAATATAAATACATGTGTGTATATATACACACATAAATAGTATATATAGAGAGACAGATAAACAGTATATATATATTCCTTATTTATTGAATGTCTTATTACCAAACAGTTTGCATTTAGAGCAATAGTAAAAAAACTATTACCTTCTCATTCCATTTATCCAAGAACATCTTGAAACTCTTTTGTATAGTCCTTGCTCTGAAAGACAGTCTCTGGCTAGTGCATATAGTTAGGGCCCCAACTACTAGCTAAAAGGTTCATTTTCTTAGTGCTGCCCCCC
>NW_022103898.1:41758421-41774122 GCF_000313985.2 Echinops telfairi | reverse complement strand
CGAGGGTTCACTGTACATGCAACTCGTTTTTGGTATCTTTTTCCAAATAGTCCCAACACAACTGACATGAACGGACTGCTCCAAAGGTTTTCATCTGGCAATGTTGTTGGGAGCTAGCCGGTAGGTTCCTACTCAGAGTGGGCCTAGTAACAACCCAACAAAATACTACCTGGTCCTGTGCCATGTTCATGAGGGTTACTATGTTTGGGTCCATCCACTATAGCACTCCATTCCATTAACGGTCTTCCTGTTTTTCATTGATTCTCTACTTTGCCAATCATGATGTCTTTTCCAGGGACTGGTCCCTGCTGATAATTTGTGCGAAATATGTACGATGAAGTATCACCATCCAGTCTTCTAAAGATCATTCTGACTGTACTTCTTCCAAGACGGATTTTTTTCCCCTATGGCAGTCCATGGTATATTAAATATTCTTTGTCAACACCAAGATTAAAATGCTTTAGCTCATCTTTGGTCTTCCTTATTCACTGTCCAGCTGTTGAATGCATTTGAAGTTATCACTTGTCTGTTTGTAGTACTGTGGTGATTTGAATGTTGCTCTGATGCTGGAATGCATGTCATTGGTATTTTAAATATCAGCAGGATTACCCAAAGTGAGCATGTTTCAGCAGAGTTTGCAGACTAAGAACAGACTAAGAAGAGGGTATAATGTGACCTCCTCCCTGGGGGACGGACAACAGAAAAGTGGGTGAAGGGAGACGTCGGACAGAGCAAGATATGACAAAATATAATTTATAAATTATCAAGGGTTCATGAGGGATGGGGGAGCGGGGAGGGAGGGGAAAAAATGAGGGCCTGTTGTCAGGGGCTTAAGTAGAGAGCAAATGTTTTGAGAATGAGGAGGGCAACGAATGTACAAATGTGCTTTACACAATTGGTGTATGTATGGACTGTGATAAGAGTTGTATGAGCCCCTAATAAAATGATTAAAAAATAAACATAAAAAAAGAAGAGGGTCTAAGGTGTCCACTTCAGAAGAATTAGTCACTGAAAATATTATAGAGAGTGGTGGGACATTGTCAGATACTGAAAACCTTATGATAGCAGTAGAACACTGTCAGAGATAGGACTGCAAAGAGCCCACTTTTCAAAGTGGAGTTCACAATAATGATGGAAATGGAGGAAAGCCTTCAGGTGTCAAGCCTTTGGATCTTCATTGATGAGGGACCTTCAAAACGAGAAGAAACAGCTGCAAATATCTATTAATAATCGGAGCTTGGAATGTATGAAGTATGAATCTTGGAAATTGAGAGCAATGAAAACAGAAATGAAATGCATAAAGATCAATATCCTGAGCATTAGTAAGCTTAAATGGACTGGCATTGGCCACTTTTAATTTAATAAAGAAAAGAAAAAATTTGGTTTACTATGCCAGTACTGACAGATTCAAAAGGAATGGGGCTGCGTTTATCATCAGAATGACATTTCAAGATCTATGTTGAAGTACAATGCTGTCTGTGATAGGATAATATCTGTTGGTATGCAAAGGAATCTAGTCAATACAACTATTATTCAAATTTATTTGCAACTCTAAAGTTGTTTCTAGGTGCTGTGAAGTTAGTTCTGCCGCTCAGTGACCTATGTACAATAGAATGAAACACTGGCCGTTCTACATCCTCGTAAATGTTCTGTTTGCAGCCACCGTGTCCTCCCGTTTTGTCAAGGGCCTCCCTGGTTTTTGCTCTCCCTCTGCTTTACCAAGCACCATGCCCTTTTATTTACTAAGTCTAGTCTCTCCTGATGACATGTCCAAATTACATGAACTAAGTCTTCTTTTCCTTGCTTCCCAGGAACATTGTGGTTACACGTCTTCCAAATCAGATGTGTTTGCTCTTGTGGCAGTCCGTGGTCCTGTCAACGGTCTTCTTCAGCACCAGAGTTCAAATGAATCAATTCTTCTTTGGTCTTCCTTATTCAGTGTCCACCTTTCACATGCACGTGGGCAGTTGAAAATACCATGGAGTGGGTCAGCTACACCTTAGTCCTCAAAGTAACATCTTTGTTTATTTAACACTTTGAAGAGGTCTTGGTAAGCACATTTTCCCAGCACAATAAGTGGTTTGATCTCTTGACTGCTACTTCCAGAATGTTAATTGTGGCTCTAAGGACGATGAAATCCTTGCCAACTTCAAACTCCTTTAGTTATTATGATGTTACCTACTAGTCCAGTTGTGAGGATTTTTGTTTTCTTTCCCGTGAGTTGTAATCCATACTGAAGGCTGTAATCTTTGGTCTTCATCAGCCAGTGGTTCAAGTCCTCCTCACGCTCTCACTTTCAGCGAGTAAGGTTGTGTCATCTGCGTTTGGCTGCTGGTTAATAAGCCTCCTTCCACCAATACTGAAGTTGTTTTTCCTCATATAGTCCCAATTCTATGACTATTTGCTCAGCCTACAGAATGAATACTTACGTTGAGCGGATAAACCTTCATGTCACAGCTTTTCTGATTTTGAATTGTACAATATTCCCTTATTCTGTTCTCAGAACTGCCTCTCGATCCATGTACAGTTTTGGCTGAACACAATTAAATGTTCTGAAATTCCCATCCTTCTCCAGGCTATCCAGGGTTTGTTATAATCCGCACTCAACATACATTGTATATTAGCAATGATATTACTTGTTACACATCTTCTTATGAATCCAGTCAATTTCTGGCAGCTGCCTGCCTATGCTACAACAGTTGTTGGATGATCTTCAGCACAAATTTACTTGTATGTGATATTGATATTTTTCTATAATATTCACATTCTATTGGATTACCTTTCTTTAGAAGGAGTTGAAAAATCCACACAGTAAAACATACATCAACTCAACAATTTTTACATGAATAATTCGGTGACACTGATTACATTTTTCAAATTGTGTAATGATCATCACTGTACTTTCTTGAATTGCTCCACTTCTATTAATATCAGCTCACCATATCCTAAATTTATCATCTGTCTTTCAAAACAGTATAAATTTAATGTCATATAGATCACTCTTTAAAAGAGCACAATACTCAAAGGAAACAACCCCCACTAACTAAGCTTACCTACTGTTAGGAGCTTTGGTGGCACATTGGGTTAAACATTAGGCTGCTAACTGAAAGCCTGGCAGTTCAAATCTACCAGCCCCATGTGTGAGTAAGAGGAGGCAATTTCCTTCTTTGAAGTCCTATGGAACATTTATTGTCAGTCCTATGGAGATGCTATGAGTCAGAATTCACTGGAATGAAGTCGTTATTTTTATTTTATTGTTTGGTTTAAAATAGTCTTCAGGTGATATGTTTATTTAAATTTTAAAGATTATTTTAAGTCAATAGTATTGCGATCCATATAGTCTTAATGGATCCAGAAAGTTTTTTATTCCACAAGAATTTGTAATTAATTTTTTCTAGATGTTTGATCAAGATTATTCTGTAAGTCTTTAATCAAAATGTTTAATAATGGTTGCTGGACATCAACAGTTTTTCTGATCTCATGGTAAGGGAGGCAGTTTCTTTTGAAGACACTTAGCCATGTATTATGTTTACTCCTTCGATTTCTGCTTATCTTACTTGCCCCATTGCTCCAAGCTAATAGAGACCCCTCCAAGCTTTTAAGATCTATATAGAGATCTTTATGACCAGTTGAGTGAGGAGAAAAAAAACCTCGAGGCCTGATTAATAGATGGTGTCCATCTATAGTTACTAAGTTCCACTTAGGAGTAACCTTGAAGAAAGGGGGAAAGGAAATCATCCCATTGAAGTGATAAATCTGACTTGAACGAGTGAGGAAAACCTTTATCTACCCTTTGATAAACTTTGTACTGGATCTGTTTTTAAATATTTTCTGTGGCTTTTCTACCTCACATCAGGGTTTATCTCTGTTGTAGTTTTCCATTGTTGGTAGCCTTCTTGACTCTGTTATGTATTTTTCTAGCTTTTTTGGTATCTAAAACCCAGGATGAGTGAATCTATAGACAAAACAATGAGATTAAGGATTCCTGCCTGGATGGTACTGCAGGGGAAGTAAGGGTCGGGTAACTAAAGGGGAAGTGGTATTAAGGAGCACAAGAAGGAAGAATTTTTTTTTGAAACTGATTATTTTACTATTTTACAATATTGCTTGATATGCTTGAACTATGGAGTGGTATGATGTCTGTATTAGGTCACAATAAAATGATTTGAAAGAGAAAAAGAAAAACATCCCAGTGGGTGGGACATTTTAATGTTCACCTTTTCTAGGCAAAAGGAGATGACCTATTGTCAGAGGAATAGACAAGCACAGATTTATGAGCACTTGCTGATGGTTTGAGGAAACTTGATGGCACAGTGGTTAACCACTCAGCTTCTAACCGAAATATTGGTGGTTCAAACATACTAGCCACTTCATGGGGGCCAGATGTGGCAGTCTGCTTCCGTAAATACTAGTCTTGGAAACCCAGTGAGTAGTCCTATCTTGTCACTATGCATCAGAATGGACTTAGAAGCAATAGTGTTTTTTATTTACTGTTGGCTTAATTTTGATTAAGGACTTAAAAAGAAAGGCTTGAAAGGTTGGTAGGAAAGTAGTTTGGCAAGATGTATATGCTAGACTTCTTAAATTTGGTTCTGCCTTTGAAAATAATTGTGTCTCCAGTCGATGGATGGGTGAATTTTGATAAGAGATGTAAGAACCCAAAATAAAGTTATTTTAAAAGAAAAGAATTGTGTCTCATGACAATGCTCATCAAAAGGCATCTCTTTGAGCGGAATCTCTGGATAGCTAGGTGACCCAAAGGACATGTTCTCTAAAGGTCACACACCTCTTTCACTAATCACTCCAGCATTTGCTTAATGAACCCATGTGCAAGGTGATCATGGTGATAAATAGGGCTGCATATGGGCTCAACAACCTTGACTCCCTCTTACCATGACTGAACTGGTTACTGCTCTGCTTAGTTCATACGAAGGGACATCCCCTAAAATCCAGAAAAAGCTCCATTGGGCAGAGCTTTCATTATAGTACGCATTTTTTCCTGCAGGGCAAGCATCAAGCGATTCGCTCTCAGTTAGTGTACCCAGTGGCATCACCTGGGAAGGTTCTCTCTGGTCACACTAAATTTTTTTGTAAAAGCAGTTTCGCTCAAACCTTGGTTTTTTTGAATGGCTGATTTAAGAGAAGAGCATACATTGGTGAAATTTTGTTTCTTGCTCAGGACAAATTCTGTAGAAATTTTTGTGATATTGAACACAGCTTACGAGGACAGTGCTATGGGAAAAATGCAAATGGATGAGTGGTTTTCTATTTCAAAAAAGGTAAAATATTGATTAATGACAAACCTCTTTCAGGACATCTGTTAACTACCTGAACAAACAAAAATGTTGACAAAATTCATGCACTTGTGCTCAAAGACTGATGATGACAGACCATCGAAGAGATGGGGAAGTTATCTGCACTATCTTGGAGCTCGATACAGTGAATTTTTAATGGAAGATTTGGGAATGAGAAGAATCATTGCAAAATTTGTGCCTTGGATTATCACTGACCAGGAAAAAGAGTGTTGACTGGAAACATGCAGTGCTTTGAAAGAACAGCTCTGAAACAACCCAGACTTTTTTCCAAGGTCATTATTGGTGATGAGACATGGTGCTGTTCTTACAATTCCAAAATCAAACATTAATGAAGCCAGTGGAAGACGTCATCGTCACCTCACCCCCCAAAAATCTCAAGTGAAATCAAAGATCAAACCTATGCTCTTTTTTTTTTGAAGGGAATAGTGCACTTGGAGTTCATTCCACCAGGTCAGACTGTTAATTAAACTTTCTATTTAGAGGTTCTGAAAGGATTGCATAACAGTGTGTGACAAAAAAGGCCTGATTTGTGGCAGACAGGGGATAGATTTTGCCACCACAATAATGTACCAGCTCATGCAGCTGTCTCAGTGCACCAGTTTTGGGCAAAACCAGCATGCCTCTCTTGCCCCACACACCTTACTCACCTGATCTTGCACCATGGGACTTCTTTTTGTTTCCTTGAATGAAGAGGGTCATGAAAGGACAGTGATGTGATGATGTCGAAGAGGTGATGAAAAAAATGAGGGAGGCACTCTCAGCCATGCAAACAGTTGAGTTTAAAAAATGTTTCCAAGAATGGAATTGCAGTATTATGTGTTAAGTACAATACATTGAAAATTATGTTTATTTTGTAAAAAAATTAAATATATAGCTCTGAAAAAAGTTCCATTTTGGGGGGATACCTCCCTTGTATATCAATAACAAACAAAACTACTGTGTTCCTGATTTGGCTCAATACCTTTATCACAAATGAAGACTATCAGTTCTTTAGTATCTGTGAGCTATTTGAATATTTTCTTAAAGATTTCTTTTGATGATCAACAATTTTATTTTGAAGAAATAGACATCATTATTTGTTTTCCTTTTATGATTACTGCTTACTCTCTTACCTAGGAATTCTTTGATTTTTTTCCATGTCACACTGATATTTTTCTAGAAATTTTTTTATTTAGTTTTTAAATGTTAGGGATAGTGCAATAGTCTAATGAATATTTAGATATTTTGTCAAGATTTATGGACAAGACTTTTATTTTCCCATTGGATTACTCTGAAGTCCTTTTTAAGGCCAAATGACTGGATACGTGTTCTGTTGATCTGCTTGTTGATCTACATACCAATTCCACCTGGGTTGATTACTGTAATTCATGGTATAGGTACTCCAATGTTGATCTTCTTTTTCATTATTGGATAATCTGGCTTTTTATTTATTTTTTATTTTTGGCATTTACAACACATTTAAAATTAGTTTGTTAATTGTACAAAAATCCTACCTAGGTTATGGCTGGGATTGGCACTATCCTTGTGGATGGATGAGGCATGTTCTCTTTTTCCTTATCACTCACTCCCACTGAGTTGAAGCCCTGTCTTTCTCCCATGGAGCAACTAGTGTTCTCCAAAGCTGACCTTGAGTTAGCAACCCAATGCGCACCCACTCTGCCACCAGGCCTCCTTATCTTTCCCTTATAGGAATCATTATTTAATTACTAAGTATTGCAGGATTTCATTAGCCTGGTCAAATATGAACTCAGTATATTCTCAAAAGTGCTATTGTGTACTTTTGCTGAAGAGCCCACCTTCTGTGTGTGGCTCTGGCTATGAAGATCTGGGTAATCCTAATCATTTATTGTGTATACCTAGCCAAAACTTTCATCATTTCCTCTGAGCAAACACTACAAGGAAGCAGCTATAATAAGTGTCCTAGAAATGAATGTTTATGAATACAAAATAAGGACATCATTGTGTTTGGTCATGCTAATGATCACCAGGTGCTCGTGATTTCTGGTGTTTTCCCATCACTGGTTGCGCTTCATAAGCAACTTCACTTATATGGTACTTTGGAGTAGGGGGCCCTGGTGACTCCGAGGTAAAGAGCTGAATTGCAAAAACCCACTCTGTGAGAGACAAATGTGGTGTTTTGTTTCTGTGAAGCTCTGGAAACCCTACAGGGCAGTTCCACTCCAACCTACGAGGCTGCTGTGCTTCAGAATGGATTCATGGCAGTAGGTTTGGGTTTGGCTTTGGGGTAGAGCCACATCAGTAGAAAACTTTAGGATTGCATGTTGTTAGTTTGACATTATTTACTCACAAGAAAAGATTCTTGGCAATGCAGATGTTAAATGCTTGGCCATTGGCCAAAAACTTGTTCATTCAAATGCACTCCTTGATTCATTTAGTCAGCAATTCCTTAAGCCTTTCTTCAAGCACTTAAAAAGATTTTTCAGTAGTGGCTCATAGTTTTTTGTTTCTTCATGGTTGATCTGTTTCTTGATGAATATAGTTCCTTTAAATAAAGCATAATTTCAAAGCTTGATTTAGATATATAGTTGGTCTCAACGTTTCATCATTTTTCACTATAGCAGTAAAAATCTTGATTCTGAGGCTTGCCTAAAGAGCTCTTACCGAAAGGAAATCTGTTTAACTTAAGTCAGTGGATATTTTATCTTTTGGGTAAACCTAATCCACAGAGGATTTTGAAAATAAGAATCCACATGGAGAATGATCTCACAGACCAAAGACAAATACATCGAATGTAGAAGGCTAAGAACTGATGTCTGCTGCAGCTGTTAGGATAATCCGAAGTCATTCTTCAGTTCCGCCAAACACAAATTTACTAAATAACTCCTCAGTCTTAGACATTGCTTTAGTTACTGGATATATACACCTAATAAAACACGGCCCGTGCCTTTTAGAGCTCGTGGGGCTGTGATAGATATTAACAACAACAGGACACGGAAGAGATGGTACAGAGTGTTCGCAGTACTCAGATGAAAACCAGTGAGGTGTATGAGCTTGTTGATAAGTGAAAGAATAACATGTGGTTGTGTTTTAAAGAAGTTGACAATAGTTGCTCAGCATGCCGAGCTCACTGCTTTGGAGTCAACTCTGACTCGTGGCAATCCTTTGGAACAGACGAGAACTGCGCCTGTGGGTGTCTGAGACGGCGAGCTTTACGGGAGTGGAAAGCCTCAGCTTTCTCCTCGGATCTGCTGGTGGTTGTGCACGACTCACTTGTTAGCAGCCCATTGCGTAGCCCATTCCTCCATGTGGAAAAAAACATGCACACTTTTAGTTTATTATTAATTTTAGGATGTTCAAGTTTATAGTTCCATCGTTGATTGGCTAATAATTTAGGCGCTTCTTTTAGCTAAAGCCTTAACCTGTAGGGTTGTACTTGTTTTTGTTAGTTGTCACCCAGTTGATCCAACTCCTGATGATGGTAGGCGTTTCAGAGGAAAGCTCTATTTCCCAGGGGTGTTGTGGCTGTGGCCTTTCAGAAACAGACCGCCACACCTTCTTTCCAGGTATCTCTTGGTGGGTTCCAATCGCCAATCCTTCTATTAGTAGGTGTGTGCGTCACTGTTTATAACACCCAGGGACTCACTAAAGGGCAATATGATTTGATTCTTCCTATTATTTAATTACCTTCTTTGTTTTCTAAGTCTCTCAGTCTGTGTCTAAAATGGAATGGTCATTTCTCTTTCAGTGCGGCCTTAAATTTGATTGCTCAGGACTCAGTGCCCCAGGTAGGAATTGCTTCTTCAGCATCATTTGTGGTTCAGCTGGTATTCTTACAAGCATATGAACAAAGCTACAAGGAGACTCTCTTTTCTGTAAAATCTTGACAGTTTTTATTACTGAAGAATTACTCACAACTATGAGCCCTTTAAGGAGGATATGTGCTGAGCTGCTAATGACAAGGCCAGCAATTCGAAACCACGAGATCCAGAGAGGGAGAAAAAGGAAGCTTTCGACTCCCATAAAAAGTTAGTCTCAGAAACCCACAGGGTAGTTCTACTATGTCCTACAGGTCCACTATGAATTGGAACTGACTTGATGGCAATGAGGTGAATTATTGATGAGCCCTCTATCTCAGTATCTTCTTTTGAGACTACAATACTGTGGCAAATAGTTTTCTCAACACTTGAATATTCTATAATTATATATATATTTTAAAAACCAGTTTTATCTGCATACAATTAATATGTCATACAATTCAATTAATTAAATTAAGAAGAGTTTTAAACACAGGGAATCCAGGGCAGATGATCCCTTCGAGACCAGTAGTAAGAGTGGCGATACAGGGAGGGTGGAGGGAAGGTGGGGTGAAAAGGGAGAACCGATTACAGGGATCTACATATAACCTCCTCCCTGGGGGAGAGACAACATAAAAATGGGTGAAGGGAGATGTCGGACAGGGCAAGATATGACAAAACAATAATTTATAAATTTTCTAGGGTTCATGAGGGAGAGGGGAGTGGGGAGGGAGGGGAAAGTGAGGAGCTGATGCCAGGAGCTTAAGTGGAGAGCAAATGTTTTGAGAATGATGAGGGCAATGAATGTACAAATGTGCTTTACACAATTGATGTTTGTATGGATTGTGATAAGAGTTGTATGAGACCCCAATAAAATGATAAAAAAGAGAAGAGTTTTAAAATAATTACCACAATCAATTTTAGAACATTTTCTCCATTCTTGTACTCATTGTTATTAGCTCCTCGTGCCCCCCACCCCCTTTCTAACTTCAAAGATAGGCTAGTGAATTTAAGTAGATGCTTAAGAGACATGCAATAAGGTCATCATACTTGGGTGGGATTTTCAAGGGAATGAATAAGAGTTTCATCTATCCCTTCCTTATTTCTTCTTTAAAAATTGTATTATTTTAATTGTAATTTAAGGGAGTTTACATTTCAGAGCATTCAGCAGTTTAAACCCCTCATCAAAACTCCCTCCTCTGGATTTCCCTCCCACGCCAGGCCCCTGATTTATCTTCTCCCTCTTACAGATCTCTATCCTCCCTGTCACCCAAGTCAGTGCCTGTCAACCTGCCAGTCCTTTGCTTCTTGTCCCTGTCTGGCCCTCCCTCCCTTGGAACGGACTCTAAGTCTGTTCTGTTAGGTATGCAAGTCTTTGTCTTGGTCCTTATTCTCATAGTGGTGACGCAAACGGCTTTGGTCCGTTCATTATCGACTAACTTCACTCAGCATGTTCTCTGGGTACAGCCATCTCATGGCGTGCTTTGTGGTTTTCTTATTATTATGCCCTGCTCTCAGCAAAATGCAATGATGGGACTGGTAGTGTCTTCTTGTGAAAATCTCCTGTGACAGAAACCTACTATCTCCCTGTGGAGTTGTAAAATGTTGTGTAGCATTGGGGAGGCATTTGGAGCCAGAACAATACCAAAGGAACAAACTGACAGGAATAAAGATAGTAAAGTCAGAGAGGGTGTAGATTTTTTTACTCTTTCCAGCCCAAATCATCGTTGTAAGGATTTAGATGAGAAGTCTTCTTGTTATTGTTATTAAGTTTTCTGAGTCAGTTTCAACTCACAATGACTGTGTCTGACAGAATAGAACTGCCCCAAAAGAATTTTCTCTTTTTAAAAAAAATAATTTCATTGGGAGCTCTTACAGCTCTTATCACAATCCATCCATCCATTCATTGTGTCAGACACATTTGTACATATGTGGCCATCATCATTTTCAAAACATTTTCTTTCTACTTGAGCCCTTGATGTCAGCTCCTTGTTTCCCCTCACCCACCCTTCCTCCCTCATGAACCCTTGATAATTTATAACACCCCCCACCCCCATGCCTCACAAGGAAGAGACATGTCAGTCAGGGTGCAGTATAGCACAGATGAAACATACAGCTTTCTTCTAGTTCTTTAATGCTTCTTTCCTCCCACTATCATGACCCCAATTCTACCTTACAAATCTGGCTAGACCAGAGCATGTACACTGGTACAGATAAGAACTGGAAACACAGAGAATCTAGGACAGATAGGCCCGTCAGGACCAGTGATAAAAATAGAGAGACCAGGAGGGGCAGGGGAAGGTAGGGGAAGAAAAGGGAAACCGATCACAGCAATCTACATATGGCCCTTTCATAGTGGGGGATGGACAAAAGAATAAGAGTTTTCTTGGTTGTATCTTTATCAAAGCAGATCTTTAGGTCTTTCTCTTGAATGAATGGATGGACAGATGAATGGATAAGTGAAAGAAAGGGATTTGGACCTGAAATATGGCACAATGGGGTGTGTGTGTATGTGTGTGTGTTTGCATATACTAAATTAATAGTTTCTAGATATTTTACTGATGGAGAATTCTCTTGACTCATTGAAATCTCTTTCAGGTTGTGCCTAATCTTTACTTAGAAATGTAGAAAGATCATTTTCCTACCTGAGATCCGGAGAGTGTCCTTGTTGTTAGGTGCCGTGCCGTCAAGTTAACACTGAAGCATAGTGTCATCACACTAGGAGCAGCGGAACAACACCCCTACCCCCACCCCGCCCCGCACCCTTCTCACAATTGTTATGTGGGAGGCCTCTTTTGCAGCCACTCTGTCGATCTAGCTAATTGAAGACCTTCCTCCTTTTCACTGACCCCATAGTTTAACAAAGGATCCTGGTGGTGTAGTGTTTATGCCTTGTGCTGGCTAACAGCAAGCTCAGCAGTTCGAAACCACCAGCCACCTCTGTGGGAGAAAGAGGAGGCTCCCTATTCTGGTAAAGAGTTGAGTCTCAGAAACTCATGCCTAATAGCGTCCTTATTGACTCCATGACTCCATGACTTATTGACTCCATGACACTGAGTTTGGTTTTGTTTAGTTTGGGGTACACTTTAGAGAAGGACTTTAGCAAGTCCTCTCCAGCGGGTGAGTGCCTGCTGAAAACATGTCCAAAGGACTGGAGACAAAAGTCCCATCATTCTCACTTCTAAGGAGCCTCCTCCAGTAGTCTTTCAATGTTCCCTTTGCAGTTTTCTTCCCCAGCACCGTCCTTCGAATGCATCCTTCCTCCTCTGGGCTTCCTTATTCTCTTTCCTGGTTTTGCATGCATGTGTGGAAATTGAGAAGACCATGCCTTGAATCAGGCACACCGTAGTCATCAAAGTGACAAAGGTTTGAGATACTCTGAACACAACCAGAAAGATAAAGTTTCCAATGGAGATTTAGTTTTGCTTTTTGAGCAGTGGTAAAAATGATTATTTTAGTGTATTAAAATTCTGTTCTTCAATCCGTTGCTAATTGAACTATTGAATGTGTCATGAAATCAGAACTAGTGAGACTGCCGAGCTGACTTTGTAGTAGATGCCATGAGAAGCCGGGACTAAAGGGTTTGCATGGAGGCCTCCCAGGAGGTCACACTCACTACCTTTTTTTTTTCATTTCATTTCTGGAGTCGTAACATCATGTAAAAGTTGAAAACTCTTTATGGATGTAATTCTTTATTTTAGACGTGAGAAATTTGAAAGACAAACAATTTTAAAATCCTTTCAGAGAGAGAAAAAAGCATCATGGGCTTTTAATTATTAGTCTCCTGTAGTGGAAGTCCACCTACTAAGTCCGCAATTCCTTAGTTTAATCAAGCAATGAGATAAAAAGAAACAGCCAAGGAAATAGGTGTTTTTTTTTACAACGAGAAAGAGCTCTTTAATTCATGTAATTTTATTAAATTTATTCATCAGCTCTAAAAATTTTAAATAATCTTCATTTTTTCTCTTTTTGCTCAGTGACACTGTACTGGGAAATGTGACATTTTTGTCATCACTTTGGTAAACTTGGCTATTTTTGTATGGCCATCTGTTCTTGAACTAGATTATTAGAGATGTTACCAACTTCCTTCTTCTAGTTTTAAAAATAAAAAGGAAAAAAACAAAAAATTAAACATGGAAATCTTACATAATTTTATGAATAGAAAGACATATGATGTTACCAGTAGTTGAAGAATACATTTTGTCATAAAAAAACCCACGAAAATATTTCTATATGTTTTACGAATGGCAGATAGTAACAGTTGTAGGAAATGCCGTTCCAAATATTTGCCTTCTCCACTTTTAACCACCCCAAACCCAAACCAAACTCACTTCCATTGGATCAGTCCCGACTCATTGAATTAATTGTGTAGTAAAAATTTTTTATATATACTAAGCTTTGAATTTTAAAGAAAAATTCACAGTACTGAATCATAAGATGGTGCAATACAATTTAGAGAAAAAAATTTCATTAGAAAAGTCAGCCTAGTAGTAACAAAATGTGACTTGTCCATTATAGAATGGTATAGCTTGCTGTGAAAACCAAGTAAATACTGAGTTTAATAAGTGTCATTAAGTTAATAAGCATTCGCTTTCATTTGTAAATCATATTTCTCATCTTAATCCACATCAAATAATTTCTGTTTGAAAGTTACTATTGTTATTTGTTTTAGAAACAGACGTTTTGAATAAAATATTTTGTAGTGTATTATCCCTCTACCATGCTAACTAAAATCTCCAAGAGATGTATCATATGGAATTGCAGAGTTAGACCTGGAAGGGAGATTTGTGGTTATCTTGCTAACCTTTTACTTCTCAGAGTAATGTAAAGGAAGGATCAGATCAATATGCCAAAATGGACACTGGAAGAGAAATGACAGGAAAGTAGAAGGCAAATGTTTTGAGAAGGATGATGGCAACCAATGTACATATGTGCTTGACACAATGGATGGATGGATGGATTGTGATAAGAATTGTAGAAGCCCCCAATAAAATGATTAAAAAAATAAGATAAAAAAAAAGAAATTACAGGAAAGGTAAACTTGCCGACTCTTATTAGATCATAGAGTACCATCCAGTTTGCCCGGCGTCTGGATGGAAGTGGTGTTGAGTGTGAGGCACCCTGACCAGAGGGAGATAATCCTAAAGAAGAGAACAAAGTCGAGTACTATGCAAATAGCAGCGTGTATACATTTTCCCTCTACTAGGTCATCAGTTGGAAAAACACTTTTTCCAACTTTGGAGAAGAATTTTGAGTACCTTGCTATACATAAAACAAGTGGATTTAGTGTGTAGATTTGCAGCGGTAAGACCTCTTACCGTTTTCCACACTGCCGTATCATTTTCTCAAATACTCCAAGGATTTTTGTAGCATCAAAATAAGATACATTAATTTTCTATTCTATACCATTCTATAATGGACAAGTCACAATATTTTGTTGGTTGGGAGAATATTTCAGCCCTCATTGACAACAATTTATGAGGGAGGACAAACGTGAATTTATTCATTTCGTAATCAGGTACTCACAGAGGACTCTGTATGCCAATCACTTAGTAGGTCCTGGGATTGCACTAGTAAATAAAAGAGCCAGGCCTTTTCCTCATGGAGTTTATGTTCTAGAGAAGAAAAAAATAGATGCATGCTTGTCTTGTGTCAGTTGCTGTGGGGATATGCCGATTGACGGCAATCTCACACGTATGGAATAGCACTGCTGCGTAACCTGCTTCTGGTAGTTGCGTGATTAACCATTTGCACCCCAGGGAGTGTTAGCACAACCTGTACGTGCTATAAACACAACTTAGATAAGGTTAGGAGATTATTTTACATGGAATGGTCTAGGAAAATCTTTCTAAGAAATTTATATTTAAGCAAAAATCCAAGTGAAGTAAAAAGCATATTAATATGTGTATTTATATTTTAATACAAGCAAAGTGAAAGTCTTTGGAAGTACAAGCAGGGGAATCTATGATTCATGTTACATGTAGCGTGGAAATGTTTCTCAGGGGATTCTCATTTTCATTTGCTATAGGTCAAGCTGAACATCTCAGTTTTTTTATAGGTACAAAATATGAGTAGAAAAAATGATATTATAAGGATGGTTTCCAAGAATAAAAAATTGCAAGATATGGTTGAGAGAATTGTGAAAATTTTATTGTACATGGAGTATTTTGTGTGTGGAAGATGTATCAGAATAAATAGGTTGGTAGAACTTAATATTTTCTTTGTGATTTATGGGGATGTATTTTGAGTGTAATGGTCAGAAATTTGGACTCTGACTTTTGGAAACTTAGGCTGTATTATCATTATTAGTTATTATTATTTTAGATAAGAACAGTGGTGAGAATTTTGAAAGTTGTCCTTTAGTTGATCTTGACTTATAATGATTCTCTATATGCAGAGTAGATCTGCTTTTAGGGTTTTGAGGGTTTATATATACTAAGCTTTGAATTTTAAAGAGAAATCCACAGTATTGGATCATAAGATGGTGCAATACAATTTAGAGAAATAAAATGTATTAGAGAATCAGTAGGGTAGTTCTAATTCAGCTTGCTGTGGTCATCCTCTCTGGGTGGGTTTCAGCTGCCAAGACTGCGCACAGTTTTGTTCTCTTGTACGAGAATCCCTGGTGGTG
>NW_022103898.1:41737663-41757958 GCF_000313985.2 Echinops telfairi | reverse complement strand
AGCCAGTTCCCTGCTTCGGCTGGTAAGGCTCACTTCCTGCAAGACATCCCTGAGAAGCCACATGGACCTACCCTGATGCAGCCCTGGATGCTTACACACTCACGGATTCAGCTTTCCTCCAGCAGTCGGTGTCATTGCGTGTGTTTTGTGAGATGGAGGAGGGCTTTGTGGATTGGTGTTGGACATATGGGTTAATGTTGGACTTGGGCAGCATTGGGTTGGGATGTTTTCTTGGTGAACACTTACCCTTTATATAAAACTCTCTCTTCTACATGAGTTTCTGTGGATTTGTTTCTCTAAAGCACCCAGACTGACACAGCTGTTAACTGAAAGGTCAGCGCTTTGAAACCACCAGCCCCTCAGCAAGAGAAAAACGGGGATTTCTACTTTCATATAGAATTACCGTCTCTGAAACTCACAGAGACACTCCTAGCCCATCTATAGGGCACTATGAGACAGCGTTGACCAAAGACAATGAGTTTGGTTTGGGCAGAGGGGCATTGTCAGTTTGGTTTAATAAGCACCAAGTGTGATTTTCTGGTAGCTACTTGTCGATGTACTGCTCTCATTTAAAAAAAAATATTAATTATATTCCACAAAATTTTGTGCATGTAATAAAAACGAAATTGTTTGATAATATCCACATTCTGTCGGATCATTTTTCTTTGTCTTGGTTACAAATATGGATCTCTTCCAATCAGTAGGCCAGGTAGCTGTCTCTCAGATTTCTTGGCATAGATGAGTGACTACCTCCAGCGCTGCATCTAATTGCTTAAACATTTCTTTTATTACAATTTTAACATTTTAATCGAAATATAATCACACATCAAGCGATACAATGGTTTAAACCTATTTTTAAAGTTGTGCAATCATCACCACATCAATTTTATACATGTCTTCCTTTTTGTACTCATTCTTATTGGCTACCCATTTCCCTCCAACTTCCCCACCGTATACTTAAGACTGTCTCTATAGATTTACTAATCCTGGATTTCATAATAAAGGAAAATATACAAATGTCCTCCTGGCTTACACATACAACAATAACAAAATAAAACACAGAAAAACCTTGATCTAAAAGAAAGCAGAAAATAATAAAAACTGGAGAAAACTTAAAATAGGTGCAAAGGGAGAACGAAAGAGAAGATGTTCTATTAGAACCTACGTACATCCGCATCCTTCCATTCTCCAGTGCATTCTGTCTGAGAGCAAGGCTAGTCCTGGTCAGTGATCAGAGGGGTTCACCAGAGGCTTAATGCAATGTGGAGCCTGCACATAGATTTTGGACTTTCATTGTCATCCATAGCCTCCTGCAAACTGAGTGCTCAGGATTTAATCTGTAATACAGTTCCTTCTGCTGGTCCTGGATTTTATTATTTACAAACCTTGGAACACTCGGCTTGATGTGCTTCTTCTGTGTGGCTTTCAGTGACACCTCAGATGACTGCTAATTAGATTAGGACTAATTAATTGATTAGCCTCAGATTAGGATAATAGTTAAATGTGAGCTCATTTATATTCATTCATTCATATCTCTGTGGTTCATGTATGTTGTCCCTGGTCCACTTTCAAGATAGTCTTATCATTTTCTTTGGGAACATTATATATCACCCCATGTGGCATATGATAAAGATATATAATTTAAAGTGCTGTTTAGAAAAAGAAGTACACATGTGTGACAGTTTTTTGAACTAAAATACCTGAAGTATTGACTTGTGCATATTAAAAACTTAAGTGACTAGACACTATTTATGCAAACAAAGAGAGTTGGAGATAGGACCAAGCTGTTGAAACATTTATATTGGTATGCCATCAATTCCCAGAGGTTTATTTTTTTTGTCAAAGTCTTTGGCACAGCTTAGATTTCTTCCTGCATTGGTTGATATTTTGTCCACAGAAACTTTCAATGTTGCAGCTTGACCTTGATTTTTTTTCTTAACTTCTTTCAGTTTGAGAAATGCTGTTTTCTTCCCTTCTGATTTTCTAACTCAAGATCTTTACACTCTTTATTATAATACTTTGCTCTCTCAAGTCACCCTTTGAAATCTGTTCGTCTCTTTTCCACCATAATATTGTTTTTCATAGAAAATGTATTTATTTTCTTTATGGTGTGTAAGCTTTTCATTGTGTATCTCACACACTCATTCTTTCCAGAAGTAACAAATCCTAAGCATTCATAAGAAAGGGCACGGAATATAAAGCTCTCAGAATTCATCCTGCCTCACCTTCTTAGCATTCTGTTCTAATTTGTTGCTCTATAAAAATTCCAACAAGCAAAATGTTCCCCAAGTGGGATTTATTGAGATCATATGAAGAAAATGGCAATTATTCAATTTGCCACAGTTTGGACATTTTCTTTTCCCTTTCCTTTTCAGATAGGCAAAGCACGTAGCTGAGGAAAAAGACTACTTGGGTGAAGTCATTCCAAAGGCCTCAATGCCTACCTGGAGGGCTCGTGGGAAGCTCAGGGGCCTGCGTGGACACCAACGTTCCTCCGCCCTTATCCTTCCATCTGTTGCTATTGTCTTAGGAGCTGGTGTCTTTAAAAAAATTTTTTTTTATTAAAAGATCATTTTATTGGGACTCTTACAATTCTTGTTACAATCCATACATTGCTTGCATCAGGCATGTTTGTACATATGTTGCCTTCATTCATTTCTAGACATTTGCTTTCTATTGAGCCCTTGGTATCAGCTCCTCGTTTTTTCCCTCCTCCCGCCCCCACACTCATACCCCCTTGGGAGATTATAAATTATTATTAATTCATTATCTTACACCGACCACTGTCTCCCTTCCCCCATGTTTTCTGTGTTCTTCTCCCTGGAGAGGGGGGTATGGTTATGTGTCGATCATTACAATTGGTTCCCCCTTTCTTCCCTTCCTTTTCTTCCACCCTATCCCTACCCTTCTGGTATTGCTATTCCCACCTCTGTTCCTGGGTCTGGTGTGTCATGAGCCCCCATCTCTTTTCTATACCTGTGTACATGCTCCTGTCTAGTGTGAATTGCGAAACAGTACTGGGATCATGATAGTGGGGGGTTAGGAAGCCTCAAGGAACCAGAGGGATATTGAGTGTTTCATCGATGCTATATTGCATCCTAGTTGACTCATCCCTTTCCTGTGACCCCTTTGTGAGGAGATTGTTCCATTGTCTATAGATGGGCTTTGGGGCTCTGCTCCACCACCTCTCCCTTCTCCTCAACAATATGTTTTTGTTTGTTTGTTATGCATCTTCTGACATCTATTACCTGGTCCCAATGACTCCTCGTGATCGCAGCGGTGGTGTGCTTCTTCAGTGTGGGCTTGTGGCTTCACTGCTGAATGGCTGCTTATTTAACTCCAAGCCTTTAAGACCCCAGACACTACATTTTTTTAGTTGAGCACCATCCGCCTTCTTCACTACATTTGCTTATGCACCAGTTTTGTCTTCTCTGGTTGTGTTGGGAGGGTGAACATTTCAGAATGCTGATTTGTTAGAACAGTGTTCTTGTATTGAGGGAAGTTATCCACTCCCACAGTGTATTGCTGCATCAATATATGTACATAGGCATATATACACACTTATGCTTATACCTCTATCCATTGCTTTGCTTCATAGGTCCTTCCTCTGTTTCCTTTTACCTTCCTCCTGCCCCACCATCACTTTCCCTCTATTTCCGCCTCTTAGAACTTCCTCTTAGCTAGTTTACTGTTGCTCCAACACCCGCAAGATCTCTATCTCCTCCTGGTTGTTGACTCTAATTTCCTAGTTGTTCCCATCTACGGCACTGCCTGCTCCACGCACCCTTCCTCCACCACCATTACCCCCCCAAGGACCTCTATCTCCTCCTGGTTGTTGACTCTAATTCCCTAGTTGTTCCCATCTATGGCACTGCCTGCTCTATGCACACTTCCCCCACCACCCTTACCCCACCAAGGACCTCCTGGAACCATTGGTCCTGCTGCATTCTCCTTGGGATTGCTTATAGAGATAGGGAAACCAACTATGGCAAAAAGAAAACAAAAGATTTAAGGGAGAGAAAAAAGAAAGAGATTAAAAAAAAAGGAGAAAAAATATACATAATTCTAGGTCTGTTCGCTTACCTTCATGACTATCTCTCCCCTGGTTATGGGGTTCTTTCCCCCATGAAGTCCATTTTGGGGCCTCTTAAAGGGCGTTGTAACTTTATTTTGTTTAAGTTGTGGATCTGTTATGTTCCCTTCTTAGTTCATCCAGCTGTGGGGGGTCCACCATAATTTCTTATGCTCACTTTAGCTATTCTCTTTCGAGAGCAATCTCTAGTCTCTTCTATAATACATTTTAGTCTGTTCTTTCCTATTTTTCTAAGGATCTTTTTATCGTCTTTCTTCATGTATAATATCTGTGGCAGTTAGATTACTTTAACTTTTATTCATATTGATTTCTTTTACTAACACTCAGCTATGGATGATCAAATGCAAATAGTTTCAGAAATCTAATTTGCAATTCTAAAAGTAAGATGACACAGTCTAAGTTATGCATCATTCACTATGATGTCACAGTGCCTCCACTTACATTTTATGTTAACTTGAACCTATGTGAAAATGTAGTGGTGAAAAAAAAAAAAAGAAAGAAAATGTAGTGGTGAAGTCCAACCTGTCAATCAGGTGGTATCTTTTTATGAGACACTGGGAACTCTTATCCCATCTTCTGACCCTTCATCTTTTTCCTCTCTGGGACTCTGTCTGCCTCCAGGGGTGGCCCTGTGTTTATATTTATGCTTGCTATGTTTATCCTGAGTTGGATCCATGCAAGTCTCACCCATCAGCCTGTGATCACCAACTTTTAGTTTCACATTTCTGCATCAGCCAACAGCTATGTGAGTTTGAAGCAGGCTCCAGCTAGCATCGGACTCATGGACTTAAATTGGATAGGGCTGGGATGCTGTCTTGATATGAATTACTTATTGATATGATGTTATTTTTCATACATACATGAGTTTCACTGGTTTTGTTTCTCTAGACAACCCAGCCTAATTCAATGTCCTTAATATCACCCCACAGATTGGTCCTCAGTCAGATTTAATGCATCAAATCTACTCTTGAGATAGTCTCTAAATTAACTTGTGATATATACAAGGTCATACTTTGGGTCTCATGAAATTGATTTATGTCCTTCTTTTTAAACTTTAATTTGAACATGAGCAATTGATAACAAAATTGATTACTGCATATTCCATTTGGTAAAGGTCATGTGTATAGTTGCCAGTGATGTTTTTGAAAAAAGTTATTTGCAATGAATAAGCTGTTGGTCTTTCAAAATTCTATCATGTTCTATCCTCAAAGCATGTTTTCCAACTGCTGACCATTTTTCTTTGTTTCCTACATACATTTTCCAATAACCAATAATTATCACTACAACTCAATTGCATGTTTGATCAATTTCAGACTGCAGAAGTTGGGGGAAATCTTTAATTTGTTTATATTTTGCATTAGTAGTTGCTGTACAAATTTGAATAATATTTGTAGTAATTGGTCTTTCTTATAGGTATATAGAACTTATCCTATCAATGGAAGCATTGTGCTTCAGAATAGAACTTAAAACATTAATTTTGTCAATGAATGCTATGTCATTCCTCTTAAATTTGACATTCCCAACATAGTAGACCATATGAGTGCCTGATTCAAATGGCACATAGCCATCCATTTCAGCACACTGATCCCCTATGATATCAGTCTTTATATGTTCCATTTATTATTTGACAACTTCCAATTTTCCTAGATTCAGACTTCAGACATTATGATTACTAAAACTGTCTGCAGATATTTAATCTCATTTTGAGTCATGTCACAACAGCAAGTGGTGGTTCTCAATGCTTTACTTCATTCAGTCTTTAAGGCTGATTCTATTTCAGGAGGCTATTCCTCCCTGGACATAGTTTGAATGACTTCCAACCTGGGAGGGTCATCTTCTGGGATCTATCAGAAACATGTTTCCCTGATATTCATAAAGTTTTCAGTAGTCATCCCCACCCCCCAAACAGACTACTATATCGTTCTAGTCTGCTTTAGTCTAGAAGTTGTATCCTCCATGGGTAAACAACCATGCTGCTATTTGAGATATCATTTGTATTACTTCCAGCATCACAATAACATCCAAGTCACCACAGTATAAAAAAATTGTCAGATGAATAGTGGTTATGTATTTTAGATGGTCTATATTATTGATAATTTTATTTCTATTTTTATTCCTTTTATTTTATAGGATGTTCTTAAGTTGGTCTTTTTTAAACTTCTTTATTACCTTTGTGCATTATATGGGATCATTTAGGATACAGAGTTGAAGTTCACATCCCTGATCCACATTTAATTGCAAAATGTGTTTTCTGGGCTCATTTCTGGACATATTTATTATGTTCTACTTAATATTAGGCTATTGCTTAACTTGACAAGTTCCGATGTTTCATGGAGCTTTTGGGAAATCTTTTATCAATCTTCTTCTGTCTTTTACCCTGTCTTTCATTTTAGCTAGGGCACTTTCTTCAAAGGAACATACAACTGAAAAATAGCTTTGTAAGACATTGCCAGACCCTTATGCATATAACCATGCAGTGATGTTGAGTTTATTTTGAAACCTAGCGACCTTCACGATAGAGTATAACTGCCCTCTGGGATTTCAGAGAGTGGAAATTCTTGTAGGAGCAGACAACCTCATTTGTTTTCCTGTGGAGAGAATGGTGCTTATGACTAGCTAACCTTGTGGTTAGCAGCTGAAGCTTAACCCACTGCACCACCCGGATCCTCACATGCATACCATCCCACATAGAACTCTTCAGACAGATAAATTACAGGGTTATTCATTTACAGATAAAAACTTCCCAAACTTTACATTTTCTACTCAACCACAGCAACTTCCTCGGGCACTAGTTACCTTTCAGCAGAGGTCTTCCTGTGTCAGTTTTGGCAAAAATTTCATGTGAGATAAAATATTTTTGGTATTCATAATCAATGTCTACTTCATTTACTGAGATCTTTATGTTATTATCTAGTTATTTTAAAATTAAAAATGTTACCAGTAAACAATATTCCCAACTCTGTAAAATAACAATTAAAAATCTGGTAGAATTTTAAATTACATATCTAAATGAAAAAAATGTTTCTTTGCTTTTTAACACCTGTTGTGTGGGGAAGTACAGCACACATGGGGAAAAGCATGCCAAACACGGTTGTACTGACGATCCCTCAGAAAGCACCCAATGTCCCTAACCCTGTCTCCACCCCTGCCTTTCTCCCCGTCCTTGCTCTTTGCCCCCTCCTACTCCCTCGCTGGCTCACTGCTGTAGCCTGAATGCCTTCTTTGGCTGTGAAAACTGTTTTCTTTAGTTTTCTTCTTTTATGATACTGGCATATGCAGTATTTGTCTTTATGAGACTGATTAACTTTGCTGAATATAACGTTTTCCAAATCCATATTGTGAGGTGTTTGACACATTTTTTTATCGTTTTTTAGAGATGCGTAATATTCTGTTGTATGCATGTAGCAGTGATTATTTATATATTCCTCCACAATAGGTTTTTGGGTTGTTTCCATCTTTTTGCTATTATGGAAAGTGCTGTGATAAATATGCATGTACAAATATATCTGTCCATATTTTATTCTTTATTTCTTAAGTAGAGAGATTGCTAGATCACAATGTATTTTTATTCACATTTGTTTAAGGAAGTGTCATACTATTTTCTGTAATGACTGCACACTTGTACAATTCCAACATTAGTGTTGGAGTGTTTCAGTCTTTCCATATCCTCTCCAACATTTTCTTTAAAAAAAATCGATGTCAGTGCTGGTGTGTGGTGTTACCTCATTGATGGTTCAACTTGTATTTGTCTTATAGCTAATAATAATGAGCATTTATTCATATGATATCATCTTAATTGAACTGTATATTCCTGTATTCTTCCCATTTCTGATTGAATTATTTATTGAAAACACTATCTCTTGCTCCGTTTACTCTGTTTTCGTCCTTTATAGAACGCCAGGTGTATGTAGGTATGGGTTGTATTTCTAGGGCATGTGTTTTGATTCACTGGTCTGCGTATCTTTGTTTTGATTACTATGGATGTAGACTAGATTGTGAAATTAGGAAATAAGATGACTCCTACGTTGTTTTTCAGTAGTATTTTGTTTTTGCATCATAGTTTGTTTATCCTGGGTTGCTTTCCTTTCTTTTTTTTTTTCATCTCATGGAAATGAGCTTTAATGGCTTTAATCCTCCCTGCTGGTAGAAGAGATTAGAAAACTGAACCACTTTTCACAGTGGTAACAGATATAATTTCACAATACTGAGTTAGATATATGAAATGGTGAATTATACTAAGTCCCTGTAGTCGGCAAACTTAATAAATGCCTTTACACAAACAATCAAACATGTCCATCAACTTGCAAAAAAAGTCACCCCCCCCTCCCCCCCATGATTCATGGTTATAGTTTAGAGTTTTAAACAAGGGCCACCTGCTTTTAGGAGAAGGACAACCAATGATCAATTGCTGTTTAGACCCTACCTGCTCCACGGGGTTCCAGTGGCCACCAAGCTGCCTCTGGGAGGCCTTACACCTCCAGCCTCTTGGTTACCATTGGTGCCACGCAGGGACTCCTTCAGACCTAGGACAGTGCATCCAATATGTGATAAGCTCTTCACAGTGACTTTAAACAGAAAGCAGAGCCACATGTCAACAGGGGAGACGGAACACGGTGGGTACAGGTACAGACCCTCACTCAAAGTGGGTAGCAGGGTATGGTGTGTTGAGACTTGTTCACGGCCATTCTGTAGGGGCGTAGAGGCGGCGGTCCAGCCTGTTCCGGGAGAACCTGTCCCAAGGCAGGGGGTAGAAGAGCGAGCAGGTGGATTGGGCTGAGGTATTTCCTGATAACAGACAAGTCAGACCACACAGGTGTCTTCTGCACCTTTCCAGCTGGGCTGGGTGGGGTCTTGCTTGGCTCGTTTGGGATGCTGGCCCTGTCCGGGCAGTGGCGTCTTCCTGAGCGAGGGCAGGCTCTGGATCTGCTGCAGGCGCAGGCTGGGCTCCTGCGCACAGGCTTGGTGAGCAGTTCTTGCTTTCTCCGTGCTCCAGCTCAACGCCACAGCAAGGCTTTGGGGTCTTCTCTGGTGACCGACTCCACATCCTGCCTCGACAAGCTCAGTTCCGGGCAGGCTTCTCCTCCAGAACGCTAAGGATCTGGCTCCTGAGGGCAATCCTGGTGGCTGGCTCGTGGCTGAGGCCCGTGTCAACCATATCTATATCTTCACCAGACCCAGCGGGGGCCTCTTGATGCTTGGCCCAGACGCCCCCCTCCTTCTGCAAAGCCTGCAGGTACCGCTGGGGGAGCTGCTTGGCCTGACGGCTTCCTCCCTCTCTCTGGTGGAGCACCTGCTGCAAGGTGTTATGGAGCCGCCGGCCGGCGGCACAGCTGTGGCCGAGCTCCGGAGCCAGGTCTGAGCCCGGGACATGGAGCAGCACCTGGAGGCCCTCCTCGGACAGGAGAATGATGTTGGAAAGATCTTCTTCCAGCTGCCTGGCCACGTTCTTCCACTTACTCCGACCCTGCTGTCTGTTTCAGATCTTGGAAAAACCCAGCTATACCTCCATCTGGTTTGCTGTCAGCCCACTTCTATTTACTGGCCGCCGCCTCAAACTTCGTGTTGGAAGGCCAACACAGGAAATAATCGTCATCATCTGCTATGGTGCCATCCTCGGCTAGGACCAAAGTGATTGGTGCCAGGGACTTATCAATGGCCAGTAAAGGCCCTCTCAGATCCTTGAGGCAGGAGGCTGCCACACCATGCTGTTCCGGGCTGTGGTTGCGGCTCCACAAGGTTTCAGCGCCCAGATCTCTCCGGGATCAAGAGCCCGGGCTCCCTGGGTCATTTCCAACCTTTTCAGTGTGGGACCTGAAAGGCTGGGGAATTGGTCTCTCTTCTTTCTATAAGGTTAGTGATTCGTTTTCCCAATTATTGGAATAATGGTGCTGGATTTGCTTCAGAACTGCATTGAATTTATAGAGTGTATTTGGTCTTAACACATTTTCACTACATTGTCTTACTATCCATGAATATGGGCTATTACTCCTTTAATGTAAGCATCGTTTAGTTTCTTGTAGTAGGGTCTTACAGTCTTCTTTGGATAAGACGTTTGTTTCTCTGGTTATGTTTATTTTTAAGTATTTTATCCTTTAAGTGGTTATTCTGAATGTTTTTAAAAAAAATCCTTTTCAAAAATTTTCAAATATACAAGAATGCTATTGATTGTTGCATGTTGAGTGTTAGCCAGCTGTTATCAATATTTTCAATTGGTATCAGCAATTTTTTTATCATGGCATTAGGATTTTCTATTTATAAGATTATATTGTCTGTAAATAGAGAATCTTGCTTCTTCTTTGCCAGTTTAGATGTCTTTGATTTTTTTCTGATGTTTAACAGCTCTAGTTAAAACGTCCTGGAGTATTTTAAATAAGAGTGATGACATAGAGCAATCCTATTAGGTTCTGGTTTGGAAGGGAAATGCTTTAAGTTTTGAGCAAACTGGTTTTGCATATATGACCTCTTTTATGTTGAGCAATTGTCCGTATTGTCCTATTTTATTGTTTTTATCAACAAGGAGAGTTGAAGTACCCACTCGAATGGGAGATCCAACTGTAGGGCAAGAACTCATGGGTTGTGGCTCAAGGTAGAACTGGAGTGATGGGTCACTGGGAACATTGAAGATGATAATGGTGCAATCCTCTTATACCCCAGGGGGGTGATTGATGAGGCTGTACTGCTTTGTTTATATGGAGTTTTGCTTTCCTGCTTGTAGCTTGTTTTTACTTTCTTCCTCCCCCACCCCTCTTTGTGTGTGTGTGTGTTCTGCTTGGTTGCTGGTTGGCACATGTTTGCTATTGGTACAGTTGGTCTTACAGGATTTTGATTTTGTCATATTGGGACCACCTAAGTAAATCTGAGACCTGCAAATCCCATGAACAAGCACATGGAATCTAGGCTCCTACTTAACTCTAGTCCCAATTCAATTACAGTTAGTTCTGATAAGATGGCTCTGCTCGATACTCACCTTCATGAAATGATCACTGAAGATAATGGTGCTACAGCAGAGGGTGGAAGAAAGTAGAACGTGGCAGACTATCAATTGGAATAGTATCTGGTGTCTTAAAAGCTTGTATTCAAATAAGCAGCCAACAAGCAAGAAGTAAACTAAGTCCACATGGAAGAAGCACATACGCTTTTGTGATCCAAAGATATGAATGATGAAATTTGAATATGGCAAAGGGAAAAGTAACAGAACTAAAATTATGAACACCCAATTTGTAGAAGGTTAGGGAGGACAGTGGGAGCCCAAAACCCATCTGCAGAGTTTCTAGTCAGACTGAGCTGATGGCAGATCTCCTATAGGCAAAAGTAAGAGTCTCAAACAGCCTTACTATAAGGCGGAGACGATTATAATACTGATTATGCTTGATCGAACTCTGTTCTTGGTCAGCTGACCTCCTACCTGACCTGAATTTGTTCTGGGCTCAAGTAGCTCTTACTTGTTCCATGATAGAAATCACTTCCCTAGCTGTTTGAATGTTGATGGGGTCCTTTCTTTCTTAATCTTTATTTGCCTTTTTGTCTTTATATTATTATTTATACTTGCCAATTTATTTCCACTTCGTTTCTTATTATTTCTGTTGGATTTTCCAGTTTGTGAAGCACAGGAGTGGCTGCACAGTGATAATAACTGATACAAAGGTTTACAGGGGATGTACGGGCTGGAGGTGATAGGGAGGGAAAGGGGATTCGGGAGTAATAATGAAGGCGGGAGCACTAGAAATTATTGTGATTGTTCCACTCATTTTAAAAGCGATTTAACCATGGTGTATGGGAGGGATGTTCTAAAATTGATGTGGTAATGATTTTACAATTCTTCTTGATATGATTGAATTATTGAATTATACTATATGTAAATTATGTGCCCATAAAACTGTTTAAAAAGGAATGAAAATTGACTTATCATTTGATCCATTTTAAGTTTGTGTTGGTTTTTAAAATTTCCTGCTTTCTTTTCCATTGTAGTTTTTATCTGTTTTACTTTTGTTATTGTGGTTAGTTTATGTTTGTTTGTTAGTTTTTAACATTTTTTTGTTTATAGCAAATCTATTAGAAATCCATATAGGACATGTGTAGAGGCACTAACTGGATTAATAATTCTTTGGGGGTATGGCAGAGGAGTTTGAGGGGGCATGGGGAGTGAATAACAAGGAGTACAAAAATTAAAATGTTCTAAAGCTGATTGTGGTGGTGACTGTACAACTCTTCTTGACGTGATTGAACTACTGAGTTGTATGATGTTTGAATTATATACCATTAAAACTGCTATGAAAATGGTGTTCAAGTTTTTCCACTTCCTTTTCTGCATCAACTGATATAATTAACATGATATTTTCTTTTGTTTCACTTATATGATGGATGATATGAATCATTTTTCTAATATTGAACCATTCTTGCGTATGCTTTGATTTTAGTCTTTTTTCCCCTTTTTGTCTGAGGTGTGTTTCTTGTGTGTATTATATCAGTGGGTCATGTTTTCTTGTTGTTTTTCCTTTCTCTTTTTTTCAATCAATTTATTGGGGGCTCATACAACTCTTACCACAATCCATATATACATCCTTTGTGCCAAGCACATTTATACATTTGTTGCTATCATCATTCTCAAAACATTTTCTACTTGAGCCCTTGGTATCAGCTCCTCATTTTTTCCCTCCATGCCTGCTCCCCCTCCCTCATGAACCCTTGATAATTTATAGCTTATGATTATTTTGTCCTATCTTAAACTGTCTGACATCTCCCTTCACCCATTTTTCTGTTATCCATCCTCCAGGGAGGAGGTTATATGTAGATCCTTGTTTTCTTATCCATTCTTCTAGTATGTGTCTCTCAACTGCTGTACTTAATTAATTTACATTCAATATTGTTATTGATAGTTATGCTTTGATTGTTATTGTATGGCATCATTTCTTTGTTCATAATTTTCTGTGCTGAATTTGTTTATGGAATTTCTTTTCTTTTATCTTTGCTTTTTGTTATTTTTACTGTTTTGTTGTTTTTTATGATTCTCCTATTTTTAATTTTCTTGAGGTTTTATACATTTCTTTGAGGTTAGTTTGTTTTTTATTATTTTCTTTCTATGTTTAAGGAAGTTTGTTCTTTTTTGTGAACTGCTCAATTTTTTCTGTTTGGCACTTTAATATCTACTCTGTTTTCTCTATGATTGTGTACAGGACTCTTTGTGGAATGTCATCTCTGGTTTCCTATTTTGAACCTTGTGGTTTTGTTAAACTTGTGTATTACTTGAGTAGACTGATTTCTCGAAGATGGTGTCTTGTATGTTGATTTTATGTTGCTCTCTGTTGTTCCTTATTCTCTGTCCATATAACTCCCTTAAATTTTTTTGGCAGATTGGTTTTGTTTTACAAATTCCATTGGCCTTTCCTTGCCTGAAAATGACCTTATTTCTCTATTGTATTTGGTGGATAATTTCTCTGGTATGGAATTCTGGGTTGGCATTTTTTCTCTCAAGTTTGTCTATATAGCATTTAATTGCCTTCCTGCCTGCATGGTTCTTATTGAAAAATATGACATTATTATCGATATACCTTAATCAGCGATCACTTCAGTTTGTTTAACCTTGGGAAGCTTGATGACAGTGTGCTTTGGTGACTTTCCTCTGGGGACAGTTCTCTTTGGCTTCTTTGAGCTTCTCAAATTGTTCTTTTCTGCTCTATCACGACGCCATTGAACTTCTAATATTTCTTGAACTATTTTATCTGTGGTTATTTTTTTTCTTTTCCTTCTGGATTGCACCTTTTCATAGTGTCCCTGCAGTAGTGGTTTTGGGGGGTGGGGGCAGGGCTGTGGGCTGTGGGCAGGTAGTGGCCATATTTGATCTCCTCTGGCTTTCCTCTTTCCAAGAAGGATTACAATAATTATTTGCAATCACCACACAGAACCCATAGACAATCCTCACAATTATGGGGCTTTATAAGGAAACTTAATAGGCTACCATTAATCAGGGTCAATAAACAGAAAGGATACAATGGTTCACACTACACCTCTCCTCAGCCAGCAAACTGGTCTCTCTCTAGTCTTCAGCCTTCTCAGTCACATGGTCGCTTGCTTCCAATTCTGTGGACCTTTCCCTTAGTTTTACCTTCCTATTGTCTCTGTACTGCTTCTCTCGCTCTGTACAAGAAAGAGTTTTTGCACCACAGTCTGGACTCTGCTTCCTCCATTTCAGCCAGGAAGGTGGAAAGTCTTCTACCATTAGGCCTAAGCTGGCTTTTTCTACCTGAGATGGCTCATATAGACAGACAGAGGCATGGCTATGATGGAGATGTGGATTTTGTCTTTAGCAGACCAACAAAGATGCAAAGTATGTTGACTAACGTCACACTTTCTAGTAAGGTAGTCTAAAGCTATACTCCACCTTAATCTGGTAATGGACAATGCCTTCCAAAAATGGGATTATATCCACCGGCACATCACATAAGGAATTATAGCTAGAAGGGCCACATTAATTGAACACACTGCGGTCCCATAGACTTCCTGGGTTTTCTGCAGCTTCTCTCTCTCTCTCTTAAATATATTTCTCTTGGAAGATTTATTTTATGAATCATTGATTTGTGTTTACATTGTTTCAATTCTGCTCTTTTGTTCTTTCAAATTGTTATGCGTTCTAATATCTTAATAATTATTCACATTGCTTTTTGGAGTTGTTGAATTATTCCAGACTTTTCATTTATTTTTTCAGATTGTTTTTGAGCCTTTCTGAAGTCCTCTATCTCCTTTTCTGCTTTATCTGTAGTTCTGTTCATTTCTTCCTTAATCCACTTAAAGCCACTGAAGATCTTTCTTCTGAACTTCCTCACAGAAAGATCTAAAGTCTTTTATTCATCTGAGTTATCCCTTGAGTCTGTTTCTGAATGCAGACTAGTCATTTATGCCATCTTTTCTTGTTTTCTTGTCTGCACCAAAGCTGCCTGTTGTTTCTGAGGAAAAAAATATATATATACATACATACAATTGTTCAATTGTTCTCTGTTTGTTGGTCGGTTATAGTGGAATAATTAGTATTCTCTACACCTCCTGGAGCTCTTGAAGATCAACTGATGGCTGGGTCATGTGGCAATAGCCTATTTTGAGCAGTGAATGACGAGAGGCCAAAGTTAAATATTATTGCTTGCTAAAGTCCCAGTCTCAAGGTCAGTTCCAGCAGTTTCACCAGGTGTACACTAACGACCAAACAGGTGTCATGAAGAGAAGGGGAAGACAGAATCCAAGATATTTTGCTTGCCCACAGGAGCTGTTTTCACTGGATCTGACTAGAAGATCAAGTCCCAGGATCTATTTTAGTTATCCCTTCCCAACAGGAGCTGGCATGCAGGCTGCATATTTCTAGGCCCCAGAGCTATGGATGGTAATTGGGCTTGAGGCTCTACCACGTTAATTTCATCCCCTGGTTCTATTAAGTTCACCCTTTCCCAATGCGGGGTTACTTAAACCCACCCTGCCCAGGACAGGCTGACTCCACTGACCAGGTATGCTGAGCAAGGGGTGCCACCATCCTCTGTCTATGGGATTAGATTCAATCTCCGGGGCCCTGGCAGGTGTAGGTGAAAGGAAAATTATCAGCTCACTTTTTACCCTCTTTTGATGTTGAGGACTGAAGCACTTGGGGGAAGGGCCTCTTGACTGCATCTTGCCAGGGAAGGCCAAGATCCACTGTTTTCTCAGGACTCTGGTGCATGTTTTTCCCTCTGAATTGTTAGGTTGTGTCTGATTCTGGTTTCTCTTTCACTGAGGAGGTTCAGAACTGAGGCTTGCTTGTTTTCTTCTTTTTACAAAATATTTGCTCTGAATAGATGATTACAGAGTGTCAGGTGATTACAGAGTGTCAGACTATGTAGCCATTTTATCTTGGCTTTGTCTAAGTGAAAAGTTTTAATTTTTTTTTTTTTTACTGTTTTTCTTTTCTTTATTTGTGTCGTTGAAAATAAGAGCAGTCAAGTAGACAGCAAATGTTTTGAGAATGATGAGGGCAACAAATGTACAAATGTGCTCAATACATTGGATGCATGTATGGATTGTGATAAGAGTTGTATGAGCACCCAATAAAATGATTAAATTAAAAAAGAAAAGAAGAGCAGTAAGAAAAATAATTTAAATATTTCCAAATTAAAAAATCATTCCCAGATTGCTGTTTATAGAGGATCTTTACACTGAAAGAGAAAACACCATAAGATTTAAATTTCTTTAAATATTTTCTAAAAAATAAATAGATAATACTTTTCTTACATACAAAATTTTATATCTCAGAATACTTATATTTAGTTTGCTTACAACTCTCTTCACTTTGTTAGTTTTACTGAGTGATTTTTCCAGTTGCAAAAAAATATCTTTAATACATAATTAATGCAAATGTTCTCAAGATGTTTCTGAAAGCAAGCACATCTGTACAAGTCAATTACTGAAAGTGAATCAGTGAGTTTTGATGTTCTCATCAGGATTGTTAAAAGCCAAGCATTCAAGAGGGAGTTCTCCCAAACAATTGTTTGCTATTATACTTAAAAAAAATCATTTTATTGGGGGCTCATACATTTCTTATTACAATCCATACACACGTACATCGTGTCAAGCACATTTGTATATTCATTGCCCTCATCATTCTCAAAACATTTGCTCTATACTTGAGCCATTAATATCAGCTCCTCATTTTCCCACCTCCCTCCCCGCTCGCCCTTCCCTCATGTACCCTTGATAACTTATAAATTATTATTATTTTGTCATATCTTACACTATCCAATGTCTCCCTTCACCCACTCTTCTGTTGTCCATCCTCTCAGGGAGGAAGCTATATGTAGATCCTTGTAATTGGTTCCCTGTTTCCTATTGGATTTTATGAAGAATTGCACTAAAAATTCCCAAAGAATAGGCCAACAAAATGTCAGAACATATTTTAATTTGGAACATACGTATAAACTATTCAAATCTGTGTGAATCAACTTAAGTGCCAGATAGTATTCTAATACTTGAAAATTATCTTTTTAAAGTCGCCTTTTCTTGTTCATAATAGGTTAGAGGTTTTTAAAACACATTTTTCCTCTCACTTATGAAAGAAATCAAGGGATATTTCCAAGTGGAATAGTTGTTTTGATTTCCAAAACATAACTGACTTTCAAAAGTCTACATTGCACTAAGCACAGATGGTGTATTTGATAGAAACACTGAGGGTAGAGAACCACGAAAATCTGCAAAATTCTGTGCAGGTGTCCTCACTAACTAACACAGCTCTGAGAACTTGGAAATGACCCCTTGGCAAGTGCACATTTTAAATCCTGGGTTTGCCTTGTTACTTTATCATTTGGGGAATTAGAAAACTGGCCTAAAGGAATGAAGTCATATAATCAATATCATCACCATCATCAGTTTTCCTTTGTTGAGAGCTTTGACAAGGCCAGATTGTGACCTCCCAGCATTCTTTTTATTGCATAATTTAACCCTCACAAGCACATCATCAGGTTGCTATCATCATTCCAATACTGCAGATAAGATTTTTGAATCTTCAGGAGATTAAGTTAATTAATAACAACCTCCCAGTTCCTAAGTGGCATAGCTAACCAACAGCCAATTTCCTAGCTTTGTCTGTTGCCAGAACAATAATGAGAACAACCTATAGGTAATGCTTTCCTCCATTCCCATCTCAGTTTTTCAGTTACTTGTATTTAAATAATAGATACTATTTTTCTTCCTAAATTTGAAATGGATTCACTTATTATGTCAATCATGTTAGGTTTTGCATTTGTTCATCTAGTTTCTTTTTTTTCCTTACCCCAAAGTGTCAGTAGTTAACTTTTGTGTTTGAGTGTGTTAGCCAATTTCATTTTAAGATGAAAATTTATGTATGCAGCAAATACTTATCCAACATAACTTTTTTTCTTTATATTTAAGACTTTGAGGAGGACTTGTGGGTTAAATTTTGACAGCTCTAATTTTTAAAAGAACTTATATTACCTTATGTCACCTTCAGAAATTCTAGAATGTTTGCTACTAAATGGATGTAATTTTATGCACATCATTTATCTCCTATTTAGATAATACAAATTTTACAAAAGCACAATTAACCACATACAACAAACAGTAATTTGGAGAAATAAGTAATAGCAATTATTTTTAAAATATCTGAGAAACTAAGTCCCATTGTAATGTTTTTAGGTGAATCATTAATAGTACATATCACCTCAATAGAATATGAAAGATCACAATTGTTTCTTGCTTGTCTAATCAAACTTTTAGAGTGAATTGGCTCTACCCACTCTTTACTGCTGACTCACTGATTAGCTTCAGCTTCTGACAAACTGAAGCTTTGTCATCACCAGCAACGTTATAATAAGTAAACCTAGGACAAGTATTTGATGGGTGTTTGTCAATAGGCGTCTTTGTGATTTGTGATGGTGCTAAGTCTCCTCTCTTCCTTTGGAGTCTGCGGCATCATTCTCTCCTAAGCTTTCTTCTCACTCTCTTCTTTCCTCTGTCCTTATTTCCCCTGTTCTGTAATGATCAGTGTTTCCTATAGAATAAAATCTTCTTAGGCTATGGTTCTGAAAGGACTCAATGGCAGTTAATTCTTTTCTTGCTTTTGAGGAATTTATTCTTTTTCTCCTATAAGTGTCCTTGTTATAATTCATTCATGTCTGGGGGTGCTGAATATCAGTGAGCAAATAATTACTAAGTATATATATTTAATGCAGTTGCTCAGCTCCAAATGATGAGTGGACTTCCTTAACTGGAAAAGGAATCACTTCAAATTTATCATTTCAAATAAAAAAATAATTAGTATTTTAAATCTTCTCCTTCCCTGAATATGCTTGTCAAGGAATTATACCTATGAGAGCATGATAGTGGGACAGGAAGAAAATCAAGGGAAATAGAGGAAAGAGCTGGGAGGAAAAGGGCATTTATAGAGGTCTAGATAAAGACATGTACATATGCAAATATATTTATATGAGGATGGGGAAATAGATCTATGTGCCTATATTTATAGCTTTAGTATTAAGGTAGCAGAAGGACATTGGCCCTCCACTCAAGTACTCCCTCAAAGCAAGAATACTTTCTTCTATTAAATTGGCATTCTATGATGCTCACCTTCCTGACACAACCACTGAAGACAAAGCGGGTGAATAAGCAAATGTGGTGAAGAAAGCTGATGGTACCCGGCTATCTGTGGGGTTAAAGGGAAGCGGGAACCCCACAAAACATCATAGGTTCGGTAGGCACAATTGTACAGTGATAATAAGTAGAGATTATAGTAAAGTCATAGAGACCATGAGAGTTAAAGGATGGAGTCAAGTAATGGAGTCAGACGCAATTCATGGTAGCATATCTCACCTCAGCCCCACTTGATGGTCCTCGTGGAGGGGGCTTAGTCGTCAGCGTAGGCGCAGCTGCCTCATCCTCCGTAGCCACCTCTCAGCCAGCCACCCTCTGCCAGCCACCCTCCCTAGAACCAGGGAGCCTCCTTATTTATTGTTAACCACACATCATATTACTTTAGGGGGATACATCACAGCATTATGCATCACAGAGGGGGGCAGTACAATTCATCCTTGAACAGGTTTGATCATTCTGGTGTTTCATACAATAAAGCAGGCAATTACTATCCTGGGAGGCATGCAAGCCCCCTGATAGCAGATAACAACCTACGTCATAGAGAGGGGTTGTAACATAGGCAAAACAAGCAATAGGAGGGGGATGACCTAGGGGTGAACGCGCAATAGTAAGAGGAGGGAATAGGGGGGCATGTGTGGCAAGATGGTAACCTCAGCTTAGTCATCTTAGATTGGTCCCGGGCTTGCCTATGGGCACTGCCTCAAGCGAACAATAACAGAAAGGAATGGGCCCTATTTGTGTGGGATAAACAGTGGTGTCTGTTTGATCTAGAGAGCTGATACCTCTCAGTGAGAATGACTCCCAACCCACTCTTCATGGCTGATGTTAAGGAGAATAACCTCTGACCTACTTTTGCTGACCGCCTAGTGAACAGTCATTCTCAAGCCAAATCTGGCATATATTTTGGGGAGACAATATAAGAGAAATCTTTCTGTTCCCCACAGCTATCAAAAGATATAGCATCTGGGGTCTTAAAAGCTTGAAGGTAAATAAGTGGCCATCTAGCTCAGAAGCAACAAAGCCCACATGGAAGAACATATCAGCCTGTGTGATCATGAGGTGTTGAAGGGATCACTGAAGACAAA
>NW_022103898.1:41733947-41736924 GCF_000313985.2 Echinops telfairi | reverse complement strand
AATGATAAGGGCAATGAATGTACAAATGCGCTTTACACAATTGATGTATGTATGGATTGTGATGAGTTGTATGAGCCCCTAATAAAATGATTAGAAAAAAAAAAGAAAAAAAAAGTACTCCTAGAAAATCATGGAAACATGTCAGAATGTGAACCCATTGTCCTTTGACATATCCTCCTCCTAGTTTACACCCTCCTGAAGGCAGTGCTTCCATATTTCTAACCCTTCTCAAGGTAGCGCTTGGTGTAGTGGTACAGTGGTTACAAGTTGGGCTGCTAACCACAAGGTCAGCAGTTTGAAACCCCCACCTGCTCCTCTAGAGAAATGTGAGGCTTTCTACTCCTGGAAAGAGTTCCGGTCTCGGAAACTCACGGGGCAGGCTGCACCAACTCCATGGCAGCAAGGGAAAGTGAGGACCCTTTTCAAAGAATTCTGCACTCTTCAACTTGCAGCATCTCAAAATGTCAGATTTGGATCCTCCAGGGACTCAGATTGTAGTTCTTTTAAGTGTTCTTTTACTTTAGGGGACAAAAATGAATCTATAAAGGTAAGATCAGGACTGTAGAATGGACGACTAAGATTTTCACAAAAAATCTTGAAGAATAGCCTTTAGGAAAGAGTAGGTGGATTGTAGAAATAGAAAACAAAACCAATAACAAACCCTGGTGTAACTTTCCTCCCTCGTACAGCTTTCTTTCTTTCTTTTTCATAAGGAATCTTATTGGGGACTCTTACAAAATTCCATATATCAATTGTATTAAGCACATTTGTACATATGTTGCCATAATCATTTTCAAAACATTTTCTTTCTACTTCAGCCCTAGTTTTCAGTGAAAAATTTTTTTTCATAACAAGCTCCTATGATTGTCCTGTGTCCTTCTAGAAAACTATCTAAAACATATATTTTTAAATCCTCAAATAAAATGTGTCTTTGCCATCTTAACTGACTTGCCTGTCGTGAGTTTAACTGGCCCAGAGCATCCCTCTAGAATTTAATTTTGCTTAGTTTCTTTCTTTCTTTATTTTAAAAACAATTTTATTGGGACATAACCTACATATCATGATTCAATAATTCCATATCAGGAAGAGTTGTGTGACTACAATCAATTTTAGAATATTTTCTTCTTTCTTGTTCTCCTGTTATTAACCTTTCATTTCCACCAAATCATCGCAGTCATGCCCCCAAGGACCCACTCATCCAGTTACTGCGTCTGTAGATTTACTTGTCTTGGATTTCATATACCAAAACACATACCAAAATAAAAACATCAAAACAAAATCTAACAGCAATAAAATAAAATAGAGAAAACCCCTAGTTGAAAAGGAAGCAGAAAATATTAAAAATTAGAACAACTTTAAAATGGGTCAAAAGGGAAATCAAATAATAAGGTATTAAATTTGAAGCTAAATATATCTGTCATAATTCATTTTCCAACGCACTTTGCATGATATCTAGACTCTTCACGTGCCGAGTTATGTTCAGAACGGAGTCTCTGGAGGCTTCATCCATGTGTCTTTCCCCTTAATCCATATGGATTTATTTTTAAAAAAACTGAAACAACTTTAAAATGTGTCAAAAAGGAGATGAAGTAAAACTTTACCTTTTGATATAAATATGCTTACTATTATTGGTTCTACAGTGCTCTCTGTCTAATAACAGGCTTGTCACATCCTTCGTCTATGATCAGAGGCAATCTACCAGAGGCTTAAACTATGTGTGAGCTCTGCAAATGGATAGTGGGCTTCCACTGCTATCCATAGTCTTTTCCAAACCAAATGTTCACAGTTTTAGCTCTGATACCATTCCTTCCTTGGGACTTGAATTATATTGTTTACAATCCTTGAATCACCCTGGCTAGTGTGCTTCTTTCATATGGACTTACTTAACTTCATTTAGATTGCTGCTTGTTTGAAGACAAGTCTTTAAAACCCCAGTTGCAATTCTTTCTGATATTTGGGCACTATCTAATTTCTTCACCACACTTTACACCCATATCTTCAGTGATATTTTCCTGAGAATGAAATCAAACAGGGTCATGTCTTAAGAATGAATTATTCTTAGATTGGGGCTAGAATTAAGTACAAGCCCCAGATCCAAAATCCATTCCTATATATCTGTGTTTGGTTCACCTTAGAGATATCACTGTCATTTTATGTTAGGCAACATTATCAATTATCTCCCTGGGGCATAGAGTAATTCTATTGCTAGTATTATTAATTTAGTCAATGTTATAGAATTTAGAACACAACCAAGAAAAGAAGATTATACAAGAATAGGGTGGCTACAAAACAAAATACATGAATTACTGACTTGTACGAATTAAAATCTTAAGTGATTGGATATTATTTACACAAACAATGGAGATTGGTGATAACGGGAAACGTTCAATAATATTCATCGGCAGTGGCAGGATCAGGCCATAAATTAATACATACCTTAATAAACTTAGGATGACATTAAAATAGTAAGTATATGATGATGCTGGGCACCCTAACACACTACTGAAGGAGCCCTGTGACGTAGTAGTTATGTGTTAGGCTGATAACCACAAGGTTGGCAGTTCAAGACATCAGTAGCCCTGTAGGAGAAATAAGAGGCTTTCTATTCCTATGAAGAGTTACAGTTGCAAAAATCCACAGGGGAAATTATACCCTGTCGTATTGGGTCACATTGACTCGATACGTAAGTTTAGTTTGGGTTTTAAGGAAACTATTTGCCAGTTGTAGTACTATTGGCTTGTGTGTTGTTGTGATGCTGGAAGCTAATATTTCAAATATCAGCAGCGTCAGCCAAAGTGAACAGGTTTCAACAGGGTTTCCAGGCTAAAAACAGACTATGAAGAAGAAATAGGCTGCCCACTTCTGAGGAATTATCCATTAAAACCATGTGAATAACACTGAAACATTGTTAGACACTGAAACCCTAATGACTAGCCCAGATCATTGTCAGAGATAGTGCCAGAAAAGGAGTCTCTCC
>NW_022103898.1:41731230-41732226 GCF_000313985.2 Echinops telfairi | reverse complement strand
CTTCTCCTTGGGGGTGTCTTGCAGGAAGTGAGCCTTGCCAGCTGAAGCAGAGAACTGGCTAAGGCAGCTGCACCCTGGTCTGACCATTAGAAAGCAAGAGACCTGAGAACTAGAAAGGCGAAGCTCACCGAGCCATTTATCTCTCCACTCTTCAGTTAATCTCACATGTCTTTATCAGCCAGGTTGACACAATAAATCTTAACTATTTCACCCTCATTTCCAAATAAGGTCACAATTACAGGTACCTTAGTTTAGCACCTCAACCTACCTTTGTGGGGGAGGCAAACCAACTCGTGATTAAAGTGCTTTGAAATTTTGCATCTCTAATGCTTATAACCAAAACAAACAAAAAACCCAAAAAACAGTTGCTGTGATTCCAACCCACGGCACCTCACATGTGTCAGAGTATAGCTTACAATGTAGAGTTTCTACTGTATAATGTGATGGTGTGCTAACTGTTGTTTCTCTGGTATATTCTTTGTCCACAGCATGAGACCGGACAACTTAAACATTCCCAAGGAAGCGCATCCTTCAGTATTTTGAACTAAGCAATATGCTTTCCCACTCTCACTTCTTCGAAGGTTAGGGACCCTATAGTACACCTTGACCTTTAAGACTGGATGGTGTCCAGTGGGTTGGAGGGAGGAGTGCCTGTGAGGAAAGCCTTTTGGAGCTGAAGAACATACCGTTCCATCCAGGTGCCCTGATTGATGTAGCAGGACCTGCCAAATTCCATTCTCCAGGCTGGAAATTCCAGGATAATGCCAGTACCAGTGAGTGACATTTTCTTGGAATGTCACTCCTCTCGGGGTTATAAAGTACTTTCCCCATCCCCTACATTCCTAAGGTATGAAGAGTAAAAGCCAACATACAGACTTTTACAATGACCATCAAGACATCACTGTGGATGTACCTGGGAAGCATACACAGAGGCAGAGCCCATCTGAATCTTCTCAAGTCCATTTCTTAAGGACTCCCTCCACCTTCGTGAAATAA
>NW_022103898.1:41712757-41713682 GCF_000313985.2 Echinops telfairi | reverse complement strand
CTGACGGCTGGCAAACGGGGTGCTGGTGTAGAGGTCCCAGGCAGCAGTAAGGGTGGATGGTCCCCTGTGGGGTTCGCCCAGGCAGCCCCCGTAGATTGCAGGTCAGTTACCCGGGGCTTGGATGGAGGGAGGGAAGGACGCGGGCCCAGGGGCTGATCACTGCCACGTGGGGAGAGGGGACCCAAGGGAAGGAGAAACTACTCTCCTAGTGGGATCCCGCGAGTGGGCAGCTGCTAACAGGAGTCCCGCTACCACCTGTCTTGGGAGAGCAGGCAAGCGACTCTGGGCGAGGTGTCCTGGTCTGGGGATGGAGTGGGGCTTGAACTAGTCTAGGTCATGATGGCGGGGACTTAGTGACCCAGGATGTCCCACAAATCGGGGCCTGGATCACCGAGGCCCTGGATCAGGACAAATGTGTGTGGGGGTGGGGTGCTGGCCGGGGGGATATTTCACTCACCAGACTCCTACCATGCGGCTACCTGGACACCAAACCCGCCTTGTTCGAGAGAGCTCTCAGAGTAAGCGGGTCCCCTGGTCCGCCATCTTCCGAGTCCCCTCAAATTCTTTACGGCCAGTAGGAAAAACAATTCAGACCAAAGCGCATAGGGAAGTCCCTAGATAAGGGCATGTCAAAATGTTAATGGAACAATTCTGTTATCTTTTAAATATATTTTTCTATAAATATTTGAATCCCCTACTTATAAGAAATGAAAGCATATTTATTCTAAGAAAAGTCGGGAAAAGGTTTCAAAATTCTTCATCTTATATTAATTTCATTTTCTGTTAAGATTTCTTAGATAACCTCTGTGAAATCATGATACTTAGCAGAAGCAATTTTAAAACATTAGTTTCATTTTTCTAAGTGAAAGAATATAGCCCTCAATTAACTATTCACAGTATATAATATTCCAGAAAATGTTATAGA
>NW_022103898.1:41706349-41710830 GCF_000313985.2 Echinops telfairi | reverse complement strand
CCAGTCAGGGTGCGATGTAACAATGATGAAAAATATGAAATGATGAAATGAGTATGAAAAATAAACTGATTGTGGTGATGTACAACTCTTCTTAATATGACTGAACTATTAAATTTTATGATATGTGAATTATATACCAATAAATTTATTGTAAATAAGCTATAGAAGAAAAATAAAATGATATCTATGAATTTATACTGACATGAATACAAAGATGAAATAACTAAATGAGGGAAAAGGAAGAGACAGATTTAAACAATGGAGGTGGAATGATTGATGGAAATATAAAATCAATATTCGAACATCACAGTAATAGGCAAGAGTCATGGATAAATCCTAAAACTTAATGGGTGAAACTTTAAACAGAAAGAGGGTATGGGCATAGCATGAAAGCATTTCCTCTAAAATATTTATAAATTGCTAGGGACAAAAATGAAGCTTAACTATCCTCTCCTTGAGTAGTGAGTGGGCTTAGTGACTCACTTCTAACATGCAAAGCATGGAATGGAAAAACAATAACTTTACAGTCGGGTTATCTTGCTGATACTTCCTTAACCAAATGATCAAAGTTAATATCTCTGGTTATCTCTAGGGACGTTGATATCATGTACCTCCTAATATTATATAAGAACAGAATCTGCATTTCCCCTTTAGTGTACTAATTTTTACCCACGGCCTCATCACGAGAAGTGACCAGAGAAGCCCAAATTGAGAAGTGTTGTACAAAATACTTCACCAGTGTCCTTTAAAGGTGTCAACGTCATGAGGAACAAAAGAAAAAAATTCTGTCGCAGAGAAGTCTAAGGAGACACGATGATAAATTGAAATATGACATTCTAGACTGGGCCAGAAAAAGGACATTAGTGGGAAAATTGGTTTAAAAAAATCAACATGAAGTCTATAGTTTATTTAATGATGTTATGGTTTGGTATCAATGTTAATATATTTTGATAATTATATTAATAAATATGTTTTATTATATGTTGCAAAAGAAAGCTGAGCAAAGGGTATATAGGGATTTGAAAATACTTCTGTAACTTTTATATAATCTAATGTCAAAATGGGCAGGAGAAAACTAGCTTAAATCGTTATTTGCCTGAATTACTGTAAGAGGCTATTTTTGGTCTCTCTGGCTTCCTTTCTCTACCCGCCCCCCCCTCCCCACCGGCCCCCACAACTCATTCTCCTCATTGCTCTCAGAAAATTCTTTCTAAATTAAAAACTTGATCATCAGTTTAAGCATCAATTTAGTTGCTCTGCATAGCTTTCTACATAAAGGTCAAAGTCATTAGTTTATCACTTTTGCTTTTTATAAAGGATAACTAACTCCCTTTCTTTATAATATTACTATCACTCCCTAGCACACAGTTAACTTCAGTCTTAAAGAATTTATCACTAATTCCCAAGATATATTACACATTTTCATGATTTATGCCATCACACATGCTGTTCGCTTCAGTGAGAACGTCTTTTTCCTTTTGGTGCTTGTTCTTCAAGTTCATTCCAACTTGTCCATCAAAACAATGCATTAACTTGACTTCTTCTGGGAAGTTTTCCTCAATAGCAATTGAAAAAGTTTGCTTCTCCTCTGTACTCATTTTGCGTATAGTATACACTTTCATCACAATATTATTCACACTGTTGTATAGCTATCAATTTACCTCTCTGTATTTCTGCTGACCTCAGTTTTTTCATTCAATTTTATTTATATATGATTTGTATACAGTAAAATTCAGCCCTGTTTACATATAGTGGTATGAATTTTGACAAAGGGTATTGTAACAACCTTTGCTCAGACCCCCAGGAACAATGATAAACTTGCTGTCTCTGTAATTTTGACTTTGAATTTGCATGGAGTTGTACAAATGGCGGCACCCATATACATCCAGTGCCTTTTGGTGAAACACGGGAGCCCTGGTGGCATAGCAGGGATGCCCTGGGCTGCCAACTACACGGTCAGTTTGAAAGCCCCAGCCGCTGAGCGGGAGAGAGACTGGCTTTCCACCCCCATAAGAAGTTAGTCTGGAAGCCCATGGGGGTCACTCTGGGCCAGCTTTGACTCGATGGCAGTGAGTTTGGGTTTGGGTTTGGTTATGCTCACGTATGTAAATATATACAAGTACCAAAACTTGTGACATTAAAGAATTGAAGAACTTCCACATAACTTTTGATTGAAAGTACATGACAGAATAATAATAATTCATAAATTATCAAGGATTTGTGAGGGAGGGGGAGGGAGGGGAAAAACGAGGAGCTGATACCAATGGCTCAAGTAGAAAGCAAATGTTTTGAGACTGATGAGGGAAAGAAATGTACAAAGGTGCTTGACACATCTATGGATGTATGTATGGATTGTGATAAGAGTTGTACAAGCCCCCAATAAAATGATTAAAATAAAAAGAAAGTAATTAATCTTCAATCAATGAAGATTATTTGCCCATGGATAAGTATCAGTATTTGAAAGTATCGATCTGTGTGAAAAAAACTTTTTTGAAGATGAAATAAATAAAATCTCTTTATAGGTTAATATTATATAAATATATGAATATAATCTTGACCAAAAATGTAAATCTTATACCATAATTAGGTGAAATGTTATTCTATTAGAATTATTCCCTTTTGCTTATTATTAGACACATTAAAATTTTTTTTTAATTTATCTTAGTTTTTTAAAAAGTAGTTCTTTTTTTTCCATACAATTCATGCTTTGTCTCTTAACCTCCCAAATGTTCAAATAATTGCTATCTGTTCTTTACATTATTTTTAAAACTCAACACTGTTATTTGAAAATTAGCAGAAATATAAATAAAACAAAATATTGCATTTTTAATATTCATGCCAGTGTTCTAACAGTATGCTCTTTGTTGGCTCCAGAATTATAATTTTAATAAGATCATTGAACTACTTAGAATTCATGTTTAAAATCTAACCCAGAAAGTCATTTTCTTTTATTTTTTTTTCAGCAAAAAAGGAAACCTATCACCCATAGAAGATTAAGTTAATTAAACAAACAAACAAAACAAAACAAAATTTTAAGCAGAAAGAAAAACCTGTAAATAGGTCAAGGTCTGATTTTTGATCTCTAGGCATGTCCTTCAGTCAAGACGGATGGGGTACCATGCATGCTCTGGGCCCCTAGTCTGTCCTTTGTACTCCCTCGGGGCTCTCTGCTCTGCTCCCATGGTTGCTCTGCCGCATGCTTTTTGTGGTTTGCCTCGGTGTCTCAGGGTCAGTCTGGCCAGTCCCAACACTGAGTCTCCAGCGTTGTCCCCCTTAGAGCCCAGGGCCATCAAGGGATGGCGTGCAGAAAGACATTTTCATGGCAAAATAATTACACTTGGTTTGTTAATTTTTAAGAACATACATTTTTGTAAAGACCACAGTAACTAGCTCATGTTGAAAATATCAATATGAAAGATTCACGTGCTAGCTTCAGCACTATAGGCATTTCCATTTTCCAGGATGACCCTCTGAAATACGAACTCAGTAGGGTCTATGCTAAATAAAAATGCTAAAAATGTGTTGGTGTGATGAAGAATAAATTAAAATATATAAATAATAGAAATGCTGGATTGAATTTATTATCCCACCCTTAACCTCATCCTAACTTATTCCCTCTAAGTGTTTAAAAACACAGTTTTCTCCAAGGCATTAGGGGTTATGTTTGTTCAGGAAGTATGAGCACATACTGTGATGAGTATCTTCTGTGCTTTGAAAGTAAACTCTGGGTTTTGCTGGAATTAGTAATGATGCTGGGGATTCTCTTGGAATTAATAATGATGGCATACTGCAAGTTGAGGCTAAAGTCAGATGCCTTCATTAAATCAATAAATGAAGGGCGGTGTAATTTCTGTAATAAGCAACAAGGTCACAGCACCCAGAATGTTTTAATATCCAAGAACCTTAGAAGCGCTTGCTGTAGAGTTGATTCCAACTTAGGGAACAAGATATTTCTGCCTTATAAGGTTTCCAAAGCGGTAATTTTTACAAAGATAGAGTTGCCACATCATTCCCCTGAGGTCTGGTTGGGAAGTTTGAATTGCCATCCTTCAGTTACCAGTTGGGTGCTTACTAGGAATCTTAATAGACTCTAACTTACTTTAGCATCTCCAGCACTTAAATAGTTGGACAACCTTCAAGATGTGGTGATTGGAGTCCTGGCGTGTATCACCGAAACAAAGATTCATGACCTTTGCTGAGCTGTGTTGTGTTGTAAATTCAGAATGGTTCTTGCAAATCTTCCCCTAATCAACCCTAAAGAAACGTGTGGCCATTTACATGGTAGGATAAAGTGACCAATAACACTATTGCAGGTAGACAATCCAAAGAGTTAGTAATACTACGAAAAATTTAGTCTTTCTGAAAAATGAGAAGGCTATAAATAGGAGAAGGGAAATTAATGGATTAATATTTATCTTTAGTCATAGAATTTCAGGTGATATTTTGTTTTTTCATATAATTATGTGCATTGTCAAAATTTC
>NW_022103898.1:41702760-41705444 GCF_000313985.2 Echinops telfairi | reverse complement strand
GAGTTGCCCTTTGGAATTTTCTGTTGAGTTTTTTTGACTTCATCATTCTTGCCCTAGCCACTCTATGATTAAGAGCAAGTTTCAGTCTCTTCTGACATCCACTTTGTTCTTTCCTTTCTTTCTAATTTCCTTTTGATTTCTTCATGAATAATGTTTCTGATGTCGTTCTGCAGCTCACGAGGCCCTCAGCGATTAGTGTTCATAAATGTTTGTTATACTCATAAAATACTTATAACTTTAGTAAAATTAGTAAAATGTCATACACTCAGGTGGGAGAAACTCCAGGTGGTATTTTGGCTCACATAGACTTGCTTTAATTTCCTGTAGCCTCAACCTGCATTACATATGAGTAATTGATGGTCTGTTCCATAGGTGGTCCTGGCCTCATTTAAGCTGTCAATATTGAGCCTCTCTATGTCTCTTACCACAAATCTAGTCAATTTGATTTCTGCATATAACATCTGGAGAAGTCCATGTGCATAATCACTGTTTGTGTTGTGGAAAATATACTGGCAATGAAATCATTGTTCTGGCCAAATTCTTTTACACAATCTCCAGCTTCATTTGTATCACGAGAGGCATATTATCCAGCTGCCGTTCCTTCCTCTTCGCTCCCAGCTTTGCATTCCAGTCATCAATATGTTTGATTGCATGTTTGATTCATTTCTTATGGAAGACATTCTAGAATTCTTCAGTTTCGGAATCACTAGCTTTTGTGGTTGGTGCACCCGTTTGAATTTTAGTTCTGTGAACTGCATCATTGACAGCATTGTACTTCAAGATGGATTTTGAAATATCCTCTTGGAGGAAGAATGCAATGACATTCCTCTTGAATCTCTCATCATAGTACCCTATAATATAGACTGATTAAAAATGATCAATACTGCTCTTAATGCCTAGGGTATCGAACTTTATGGGGTCCTTTTAAATTTGATGAATTCTAATGCTCCCTTTTTATACTGCATACATTCCAAGTTCCCATTATTAATAGATGTTTGAAGCTGTTTCTTCTCATTTTGAGTTAGATCACCAAATGAAGGTCTCACAGGCTTTGCTCCATGCACATCATTAGAGTGGACTCCGTTTTGAGAAGGCAGCTTTTCCTCGTTCATATTTTGAGTGCCTTCTGAATTGAAGGGCTCATCTTCTGGCATTTTATCGAACACTATTCTGTTGCTGCTCATGGGACTTTTGGTATCTGATAATATTTCACTGCTATTCACAAAGGTTTTAGTGGCCAGTTCTTCATAAATGGACAGCCTATCCATTCTTCATAGTTTGTTCTTAGTCTGGAAGTTCTACTGAAATGTGTTCACTTTGAGTGACCCTGCTGGTATTTAAAATACCACTGATATAGCATAGCATACTTCACACACTTTCAAAAAAAATTCTGTAAAGTTACACTTTACATCCTTCTGAATTAATGAATTTGCATGATTCAAGTGTGTGTGTGTGTGTGTTTGTGTGTGTGTTTAGATTTCTGCATCCATTTCTAAGATTAGTGCTATTTTTAATTATTTTTGATGGTTCACATATATGACTGCTTGTTTGAAGACAAGCCTTTAAGACTCCAGATTCTATTCTTTCTCAAAGCCCAGTACCATCGAGTTTCTTCACCACACTTTGCTATAGCAGCCCTGTCATCAGTGATCTTTCATGAGGGTGAGCATCAAGCAGGGCCATGTCATAAGTACTAATTGTTCTTAAATTGGGGCTAGAATTATGTGAAAGCCCCAAATCCATTCTAAACTTTCTTTTCTTATTGATTTCTGATCAAATTTTGTTCTCTGAAATGAACTTTTGAAAACTTATATAACAGACTGCAGTACTTCTTTTAACTTCCAACCTGATTTCTTGATTAAGAAGTCCCACAGATCTTCAGCACAAGCAAATCCCGGGGCTATCATTATATTCACCACATTCTGCCACGTTCCTTGTAGACGTTCTCGTCTGAGAACCATTCTAGTTCTCTCTCTTTATCTTCTACACCCAACCAACTACCAAGTCCTTCTAGGTCTTGAAAAAATTATCACATAAAAGACTAAAGGGATTTTAAGCAGTCAATTTGGATAGACATGAATCATGGATGTTTCTTCTAGCCATATTTACTCAATCTGTGTGCTGAGCAAATAATTCAAGTAGCTGGATTATATGAGGAAAAGTGTAGCATCAGGCATGGAAGATGGCTTATTAATAGCCTGTGATAGGCAGATAACACAACATTGCTTGCTGAAAGTGTGGACTTGAAGCACTTGCTGATGAAGATCAAGGATTGCAGCCTTCAATATGGATTACAGCTCAGTGTCCAGAGAAACAAAATTCTTAAAACAAGATTAATAGGTAGCATCATGATAAACAGGAATGATTGAAGTTGTAATAATTTCATCTTGCTTGGATCCACAATCAATATTCATGGAAATGGTAGTCAAGAGATCAAAGGGCACAGTGAATTAAAATCTGCTGCACAGAACTTTAAAGTGTTGAAAAGGATGTTACCTTGATGACTAAGGTGTACCTGAGCCAAATCATGGTGTTTTGAATCGCTTCCCATTCATGTGAAAGTCAGACACTGAATTAGGAAGACTGAAATCGATGAATTTGATTTGGGGTGTGGGAGATCAGTAGTGACAGAACTCCAGACTGAGAAGAGAACATACAAATCTCTCTGTAAGGAGTACAGGCAG
>NW_022103898.1:41699113-41702660 GCF_000313985.2 Echinops telfairi | reverse complement strand
AGAAGGGAAATTAATGGATTAATATTTATCTTTAGTCATAGAATTTCAGGTGATATTTTGTTTTTTCATATAATTATGTGCATTGTCAAAATTTCTCCAATTAATGTACATTAGCTTTATTACCAGAAACAAAATGTAAAACAAAAATAACTTTAGTGGTAAGACTTTTTCCATTTTTCTGTGTAGAGTCATACTGGATTGCCCTGTGTGCAAGTCAAGTCTAATAATGCGTGTGGATTCCCAAGGACCAGGCCATAAAAAAGCCATCATGTCAGAGACAATCTAGAGTAAGCAGTATCACAGGGTTGCGTATATGTCAAAAATTGTAAGGATAATTTATAATTAAAAGCAGGGAAAGTAAATATAGACACAAAAACCAAAAGGTAAAAAGGAGAGCTTCAAATAGGGCATGCAGACCGATAGAAAAAAAAGAATGAGAACTGGAGCAAATTAGGAAGGGATAATGGGGCTCTTTTGATTGTGATGAATTCCACATAGGACACAAGACCCACTCTACGTGGGTCATGGAGGTCCTTGAAAATTCAGGCTTGCTGAAACACACAGGCAAGCTGAGGTTGTGTAAGCTTTCACATCATAATTCTCATGCAGCAAGTCTTCTCTGGTCTTCCTTATTCAACGGGCAACTTTTACAGGTCTGTGAGGTGAGGATGACAGGGTTGATGCAAGTTTGAATTACCTTGATGGCATCTAAAATCAAGAATAGGTAACAAGTAAATAAAGAAAGCTTATTAAAATGACCAATTTGACTCTATAAAGTTTAAATATACTTTGAGGAAAAAAGGCATGTTTCTTTACATTCTGCCACATCTGTTGAGATTCTTAATGGTCTAGCTTGAGTTGGACGTCCCGAGAATTCTTCCCTATGCTCTCAATTGGGTATGATTTCTAACTCTTTCTGCCAGAGGGCTTAAGCTATACTACTGGTAAAGGATATACGTTTGTCGACATAACAAATTATCAAACTGGCCTTTCAGGTTTGAAAGCTTACACAGCCTCAGCCAGATATGTTTTATGTTGCTTTGTGTGCAATGGATTATGTATAAAGCTTAGTGAACTATCTAAATGACAAACTGCAACAGGCTTGCATGTCATTATTAAGAGAAAATAAAATCGTTGTCACATGCTGCAAATATACTCCTCATGGAAGTTGTGTTTTATCTTTGTAGCTTATATGGCAAATACCCGGTAGGTATTTTGCCACTTGCTTTTGAGTCATAAATTATTGTATGGATTGTGATAAGAGTTGTACGAGCCCCCAATAAAATGATTTAAAAAAATGTATTGTCTGAAAGCTGGCATGCTTCCCAGAGTTTGCACATTAAGTTATTATCTAGCCTGATAAGATGTCATATAGGCTCCTTTTCCTAGCCTGGTAGGCTGTAGCATAGGCCTCGAAGCCACTGACGTTTTCCAGTCAATCATATAACAACAAATCTGTTGAGATTCGTGTAGAGGCGAGAAGCAGGAATAGAGATATCAGTAAATTATGGTCACTGGCGCTTTTTGTCACATTTTGTTCTTGTCCTTAGATGATGTCAAGTCAGTTCCAACTCACAGCAACCAATTAAATGGCCAATTTTACTCGACAACGTTTTGAGTTACTTTAAACTTTACAACAGAAAGGACCACCCCCTGCAATGGCCCATGCTCCCAATCCTTATCATGTTTGAAGCCATCCCTGTGTCCCCTGTGCTCATCCAGCTTGTCTCCAGTCTTCCTCCTTTTTCTTTTCTTAATAATTAAATCATTTTATTGGGGCCTCATACAACTCTTATCACAATCCACATATCCACCCATTGTGTCAAGCACTTTTGCACATTTGTTTTCCTCATCATTCTCAAAACATTTGCTTTCTATTTGAACCCTTGGTATCAGCTCCTCATTTTCCCCTCCCTCCCTTCCCCCTCTCCCTTCCCCCATGAACCCTTGATAATTTATAAATTATTATTATTTTTTAATATCTTACACTGTCCCACATCTCCCTTCACCCACTTCTCCACTGTCCGTCCCACAGGGAGGAGGTTATCTGTAGATCCTTGTCACCGGTTCCCCTTACCGAGCATGAAGCCCTTCTTCAGGACTGATTTCTTCTGAGAACATGTCTAAAATGTGTGAGATGAAGTCCTGCCATCCTCCATGAGTATTGCAACTTTTAAGTTTTCTCCTTCTTTTTGAATTCATTTTGGCAATTTATACTTTAAACAAAAGTCATTTAGGTTTCCTTGAGTTTTTTGACATTGCAAAAGGTTGCAAATGGCCTTTTGTTATTTGAAAGAGATTTTGTGGGTCAGCAGTTATATACCTTGTGTGTGCGTGTGTGTGTGTGTGTGTGTATGTGTTATACTTTGAATCCATAACAGTATATATTTTAGCATGCAACTCATATGGTCAGATATTTTTTACTTCCCCTCCACCTCACTTTCAGCAAGTAAGGTTATATCATTTCTATATCAGAAGTTGTTCATAAGGCTTCTTCCAATCCTGATGCCATATTCTTGTCTATATAATCCAGTTTCTCTGATTATTTGATCTGCATACAGGTTGAATAAGTATGGTAAGGGGATACCACTCTGTTCCTGATTTGGAATCATGCAATATTTCTTTGTTCTGTTCACACAACTGCCTCTTAACCCATGTAGAGTTTCCCCGTGAGCACAATGAAGTGTTCAGGAAATCTCATTCTTCTCAATAATATACATAGATTATTATGATTAATACAACTGAATACTTTTGCATAGCCAATAAAACACAGCTAAATACTTTCTGAAATTTTACGCTTTCAGTTAAATCCATCTATCATCAGCAGCACTATCCAATCTTCCATTTCTCTCCTCATTCCAGCCTGAATCTCTGGCAGCTCCTTGTCAATGTATTGCTGCCACCGTTACTGAATGATTGTCACCAAAATTTTACTTGCATGTGATATAAATTACAATGTTCTATCATTTGCACATTCTGTTGGGTCACCTTTCTCTGGAGTGGGTACAAATATGGGTCTCCATATTGTCCCCACTCCATATTGTCCAGGTAGCTGTCTTGCAAATTTCCTGGCACAGACGAGTGAGTGCTTCCAGGACTTCATCGTACCGTTGACATATTTTAATTGGTATTTCATCAGTTCCTGGAGGCTTGTTCTTAGCGAATGCATTCAGTGCAGCTTGGTCTTCTTCATCCAAACCGTTGGTTCTTGATCATATGCTACATTTTAAAATGAGTGAATGTCAACTAGTGGATTCTTTACATGACCCTGTGTTCTTTACATCTTCTCTTGATGCTTCTTGAAGCATTCAATATTTTGCCCACAGAATCTTACAAATTGGAACTTGAGGCTTGAATTTTTTTGTGAGCTCTTTCTGAAGGTGATCTTCCTTCTTGGTTTTCTAACGCCAGATATTTGCACGTTTCATCAAAATATTATACTTTGTCTTCTAGAGTTGCCCTTTGGAATTTTCTGTTGAGTTTTTTTGACTTCATCATTCTTGCCCTAGCCACTCTATGATTAAGAGCAAGTTTCAGTCTCTTCTGA
>NW_022103898.1:41696018-41697767 GCF_000313985.2 Echinops telfairi | reverse complement strand
CACCACCACCACATAGGTTCCAGCTTGATCAAGAACCATTTTTTTCACCAGCTCCTACCAACTACTAAAAAGGCAATCAGTACATAATAACCACCTTCTTCATGTTTAATTCAGAAGCAATGAATCAACCCTGTCAGGAAGCAGAGATTGTAATATCTCTTTAATTTCTGCTAAGCTGCTGTGAGGATTAAGTCAAGTGACAAGAATGTATTGGTAACTCCTTTTGCCTCCCAAACGTTCTCTTTTGCCTTTGTTAATTGCTCCTGTGGAGGCATTCCAGGTTGAATAGTGTACCGAAATATTCTACCTTCCATTGGTCTGGTGAGAAAGAATAAAAATTATTCAAATTCTCATTAAAACATCAGGTTGACATGCAATATGGACCAATGATTCTCATCTCTCAATAAAGCACACACTTTCAATGGAGTACTGATTAAGAGGTAAACGAATACCCAGCAATCCGTTTTAGTGAAGGGCATCCACTGAAACAGTGAAAAGTACAATGTGTACACCTGTAGCCAAACAAGAGATCAGAGAAACACAAGGGGAGTTTTATGTCCTGGAAACCAAGAGAAGAGAATTTCAAGGAGAGAACAGCCAAGCACATTGCAAAGGCCACTCTTTCATATATACTCTCTTGCTGAAATTCATTAAGCTCATGGTCTATCTAACAATATCATATTTCTCTTTGAAAGCCCAAGCAAGTGACATTTCTATGAGCCCTCTTCTGATTTATGTAGGTAGAAGGCAGTTAGTTCATCACTGCTACACTTACATTGCAATTGGTTTGTTTTTATTTTGCACTATATTATGTTGTAATCATTTATATGTCTTTTTCCCCTGCTAATATAAAAACTCTTTGAAAATAGAGATTGCATGCTGCACTATAAATCCTAATTATATTTTTGCCTTGGGAAGTTAATCACATAACGGATAGCAAAATTAAAGTGAATATTCAGGTTGAAAACAACACCTGTCATATAGGAAGAATTAATAAATCGTGTTCTAATCACAAATGGAATGCTAAATACTGTATAAAATTAATGGTTTATAAGACTATTTAGTTAGATGAGGGTCACCCAAGTATTACATCATCAATGAATTAAAACAAAATTGGCAAATATATAAAGTTACTCGCAGCCAAAAAGTCCCTTCATATTCATACCAACCATATAGAACAAATAAGAACTGCTTCTTAGTTTCTCAAAGCTGTACATTTATGGAACCAGACTGCCTCATTTTCCTCCTGTGGAGTGGCTGGTGGATTTGTATAGCCTACTTTTTGTTTAGCAGCATGATGCTTAATCTACTGTGCCACTAGGGCTCTTCTTACCAAATTACATATTGTGTTAGTCTAGGTAAACTAGGGAAACAAATCCACATAAACTCATATGTATAAGAGAGAGTTTTATATAAAGGGTAAGTGCACATCAAGAAAACAACCCAACCCAGTGTTGCCCAAGCCCACACATCCAACATTAATTCATATGTCCAACTCCAATCCACAAAGTCCTCTTCCATCTCACAAAACACACACAATGATGCCGATGAAGGAGGAAAGCTGAATCAGTGAGTGTGTAAGCATCTCAGCACTGGCAGTGGTCTCCACACAGCTGCGCCAGCACCCCAGGCTGCATTGGGGTAGGTCCATGGAGCTTCTCCTTGGGGATGTCTTGCAGGAAGTGAGCCTTGCCAGCTGAAGCAGAGAACTGGCTAAGGCAGCTGCACTCTGATCCGACCATCGCAAAG
>NW_022103898.1:41673898-41695881 GCF_000313985.2 Echinops telfairi | reverse complement strand
GAACTAGAAAGGTGAGACTCACCAAGCCATTTCACTCTCCGCCCTTCAATTAACCCCACATGTGTTCATCAGACAGGTTGGCACAGTAAATTTTAAGTATCTCACATATTAATATTTAGATTTGAATACATGTATGTATATGTAAAGCAAGAAAACATACCTAAGGGATGAACTGGTTTAGTATGGATGTACTTATGTTTTCTTCTTTATGCTTGGTATTTTACTAATAATAAGCAATTGATAAACAGCAAAAATATGTACTTAAGAATATCTTATATGTAAATGATAAAGATTATGTTGTTCTTGCTTGGTGCTGTGGAATCAGCTCTAACACATAGCAACCCTGTGTGTAAGAGAAGGAAATGCTGTCCGGTTCTGCACCATTCTTCCAATTGCTATCTTAAAATCCATTACTGCAGACACGTGTCATTTCATCTCACTGAAGTCCTTCCTCTTTTTCTCTAACCCCACCCTTTACCAAGCATGATGTTTCTCTCCAGGGACTAGTTTCTCCTGAAACATGTCCAAGTATGTGAAGAAAAATATCATCATCCTGGTTTCCAAGGAGCACTCTGGCTGTCCTTCCATGGTAAATCTGTTTCTTCTGTCAGTTCATGCTACTTTCAATATTCTTTGCCATCAGCTTAATTCAAATGCATCAATTCGTCTCCAGTTTTCTAGAGATTTGTCAAATGCAATACATCATTTAATCTCGTGACCATTGCGTCCATGAGCGTGATTGTTGTGATATGAGTGAATTACTTAGTATGTCTCTCCCATTGATAGTTCACCTCCTTAAGGTCATCCCTACTTAGAGGAAGCAGCTTTTCCTCAGTAATTTGAATGTTTCCCATTCTGAAGGGCTTATCTTCTGGAACTGTATCGGAAAAGTTTATTCTGCTACTCATAAGGTTTTCCATGGCTAAATTTTCAGAAGTGATCCATCTCATCTTTATTCCTGGTTTTTCCATAGTCTGGAATCTCCATTGAATACTGTAGCCCATGGCTGACTCTACTGGTATTTGACATGTCAGTTGCATCACTGCCAACCTCACAGCAACAAGCAACACCATGGCACAGCCAAGTGACTGGGGAATGAATATTATATTATTTAATTTTTAATAAACTAATAAATATGTGTAAATATAATACCATAAAACTAAATGATGATGTAAGCCATTTGTATTGATTTTATTCATCCTTGCATAGTGCTCTATGCATTCAATAATTGGGGATAATTGTTAGTAATATAGGGGCTGCAGAATTGTGGGGAAATTTTTAAACCTTTGTCATTATGGTCATTAAATCTTCTGGTGAGTTTATATAAAATGAATTAAATGTTTTTATTATATTTCTAAAATAGGGCACTGATGTATTATCATCAGCTTCATTGATCCATTCTCTCTCTTTAAATTGCACCCTGAAGAGAATTCTCAAGCCTCTGAGAGATGAATCTTCAGGATGGCTAGTTGAATACACCATTTTGCCAGTTTGGAACTAACCCAGGTCATGTTGATTTTAATATACCCAATTTAGATGATTTAGCTGTTCTTGCAATGTCTGCTTATTTTCTTTTACTGTGTTTACTTCTCAGATACTCCACCCAACCCTCATAGCATTCATTACATGCATCTCTATCAGAATTGTTCATTAAGAAAATCAATATGTCTAAATGTATCTATCTGTTGTGTTATGGAATTTTGTTACCCTCCTCATCATTTTTATGAAGTGATACAATCATCCAGTTTCTCAAAGCAGTAAGAGTCTACAGCTCTTAAATTCTTTGGCCACAAAATAGTCTTTGTTTTTCTTCATATAAATTGCATAAACTGTTTTTTAAATGCTTCTCCATGGTTCTTTTGTACAAGCTTATTTGCAAAAATCATTCTTCATATTTTCCTTGAAGTTTTTCATTTTTCATAACACTTTTCTATGTTGCTATTTTATTTCTTTAACTCTTGACCCAAAGAAAGAGTGAAGTAGTTAAGTGTTTGTTGTTTTAAGGTCTCAAGTTTTGGAATAATATGTTAAACAGCAAACAAATGATTAAAACAAGTGGATATATATCTTTTCTAGTATTCTCATGTGGGTAGAATTATACAAAGTATTGTTATAATTCTTTCACATTATAAGATGAAAAATCTGAGGTTATAAAATACTTGGACATATTATGGAGAATACCATTTTGATAAAAAAAGATAGATATGATCTTGCATTTTTTAGTCAATAATGATTGTAATATTGTTTAGTTTTTAGTGCAGGCGATGAGTTACATCAATCCCTCTACAATTCACGGCCAGCCCCATTATTATTAGGTGCCACCCAGCTGGTTCCAACTACTAGAGCCTCTGTCCAATAGAACACAACATGCCCCAGGCCGGTATCCTTCTTACAATGGTAATGTTTGAGCCCCTTGTTGTAGCTGCGGAGTAAATCTCTTTGTGAGTCTTCTCTTTTCTACTGATCCTCTACTTTATCAAGAATGGTATCCTTCTTCAGGGCCTGGTTCCTCCTGATAACGTCTTCAATGTACATGAGACAAAGTCTCTCAATTCTTGCTTCTGAGAAGCATTTGCCCCATGAAGTAGGTCATTTGATTTCTTGTCCAATGCTTACATGAGCAAGATGGTTGTGGTACAGTTGAATTACTTGGTCTGTCTCTTTGATTTATAGTCTTTGTGAGTCCCACTAAAAGACAGGTTGAGAGCATACTGATAAGGTGTGTGACGTGGGGATTTGTCAGTTGTGCAATTCCACTGGATAGAGAGCGAGCTATCCCAGGAGCAGGAAGGGAGAAGTTCACAATCACTAAAAGGGAGGTATCACTAGTGAAGTACATTCAAGATCATTGCACAGAGAAGCAGCAGCATAAGGAGCAACACCAAGATCATCGGACAGAGCGATGGGATTCCCAGCCCCAAGAACCATGAAATTGAGTGCGGTTGGCTTTGAGGCAGGCTTGCCGATTGGGTGCCCTATGGTCATTAGCAGAACAAGGAATGGTATAGCACTTGCCTTGGATGAGTAGAGGACAATGGACCATGTGGCTAAGAGGAAGAGGGTTAGAGAGAGGTGTGCCTGCCCGTATGATTGAAGAGAGTTGCTGCAAACAAAAGAACTGTATCTTTAACATTCTGATTCTGATTTGTAACCTGTTTACTTCCCTAATAAACCCAGATAATTATGAGTACTGTCTTTGAGTACATTGCTATGTACCAGCAAACACAGAAGACAAATATAGTGCAGAAGAAGACAGGTTGGTGTCAAGATAGGGTAAAGAAGGTTGCATGTGAAGTCAGAGGAGGTCAGATATATCTCCATGCCATTTACTCAATTGTGTATCCAAGTGAAGTGAAATACATGACAACTGCACTCTTTTCTCTAATCAACATGACTTTGCTTACTGATTCAGGTGTGCAGGTAGGAATATCGTTTCTGCGTGTGTAATTGAGTTGTAATCCATAACGGAGGCTCTATTTTCTGATCTTTCTCAGTAAGTACTTCAAGTCTTCGTTTTGAGCCAGCCATGTTGTGTCATCTGCATATCACAGGTTGTTAATGAGTCTTCCTCTAATTCTAATACTATGTTCTTCATATAATTCACCATCTTGGAATATTTGCTCTGCATGCATATTGAATAAGTGTAATAAAAGAACACAACTCTGACACTCAGTTTTTCTTGATTTGAAACTTGACAGTATTCCCTTGTTCTAGTCACATGGCAGGTTCGTGGTCTGTGAATAGGTTCTGCACGAGCACACAGAAGTGCTCTGGATGTCCCATTCCTTTCAATGTTATCTGTAGATTATTATGGTCCACTCGGCCTTGGCACTGTCAGTAAAAGAGAAGTAAGCATCTTTCTGGTGTTCTCTGCTTTCAACAAAGGTCCATGTGACATCCGCAATAATATCACTCCACATGCTCTTCTGAATTTGACTTGAATTTCTGGTACCTCCCTATTGATCTACTATTAAATTGTTTTTGAATTATCTTCAGCAAAATTTGATATGCACATGGTATTGATGATATTGTTTGATAATTTCAACAATCTTTTGAGTCATCTTTCTTTTGAAAGGGCACAAGCATGGATCTTGTTCAATCAGTTGGCAAGGTAACTGTCTTCCAAACTTCTTGATATAGATTAATATGTGTTCCCAGTATTGTGTCAGTTCATTGAAGCATTTCAACCAATGTTCCATCAATTTCTGTAGCCCTGGTTTGAATGCATGCCATCTGACAAGTTCATGTGTATAGTCATGTGTATAGTATTGTTCAAAAACAAATGTATTTGTAATGAAGGAACCATTGGGCTTTCAAAATTCTGTCATGCAATCTCCATCTTTGTTTTTTTCACCAAGGCCATACTTTCCAACTATTGATTCTTCATCTTCATTTCTAATTTTTGAATTTCAATCAACAGTAATTATTAATGCATCTTGACTATATATTTGATAAATTTCAAACTCAGGAAGTTGGAAGATTTCTTCATTTTCTTCACTGTCTTTAACGACTAGCACATACATTTGAATAATATGAATATTAATTGGACTTCCTTAATTGGTGTACAGATATTATCTCATCACAGACAGAATTGTACTTTAAGATAGGCCATGAAATGTTCTTTTTAAAGATCAGTATGATGTCATTTTTCTTAAAATTTTCATTCCTAGCATAACAAGTCACCTGATTTTCTGATTAAAAATGACAAATGCAAGTCTATTTTAGCTCACTACTGCTCAGAATATTGATCTTTATGCATTCCATTTCATATCTTACTACTTTAAAATTTCCTACATATATCCTTTGTACATTCCCTGCTTCAATTTTGAGTGGATGTTTATTTATAGCTGTTTCTCCTCATTGTTAGTCCTGTTCAGCCAGCAAATGAAGGCCCCAAAGTGTTGGTCTGTTCACAGCATGAACGTGGACTGACTGTACTTGGAGGAAACAGCTCTTCCCAGTTGTATTTTTATTATCTTCCAGCCATCGTGGTTTTTCCTCCAGTACTATATTAGGCAATGTTTCATTGTAATTCAGAAAGCTTACAGTCAGTTTCATATAAGCTGCATAAGTCAATGAGGCATTAGCTCTCTCACTTATCATGAAGTATTCTTGAAACACATGAGCCAAAGGAAGTGTGGCTCCTGTCTTTAGCAAAAAGTAGCTCACAAAAGGAAAACCGAACCCTGGTCATGGGGATTCAGGATTAGGCGCATTATGTTCTGCTTATTCAAGTCAATTCATGAGATATTATAATGCTATTCTTGGTCTTGCCGATAGTTTTCAAGTCACAGTCTTAGGTGATTAATCATTTAGTATCATCAACTTCTACCTCAGTTAAGCTGCCCTGAGCATGAGGACACTTCACTGCAGCAAAACCACCTGAAGCATTGGCTCTGTTCACAGCTTCTCCACTGTGACTAAATGTGTACTTCCATCCACTGCCCAAAGACACTTGCAAGATCATTTATCAGAGGAGAGATGCTTGATCTAAATTGGGAAAGTAAAATTCCACTTTTTTGAAATCTGAAGTTTGTTCTGAGCTAGATAGAGGATGGAAGCTACTGGAGTTGTGATGTCTAATGTCAGTACTTGGGAGATGATCGGCTGCTGTTAAAGACCCTGAGATCATTTGTTCCCCAATTTGGTCAAAACAGAATCATAGTTCAGAATGTTTTCTATTTCAATGTGCTATTTCATTAATATAGTACAATTAGGCACCTTGCTGAAATTATCCATGATAATTTCCTGTTCTTTAATAATTTTGCCTATCCTTACTTTATTTCCCACTACATTTCCATTGCACAGTTCTCTGCTTTATCAACCTGGCTGTTCCTGTAACTCATTCTACTCCTAGAAAGGCGTATTTTAAAAAAACAATTCTATGGCGAAAGCAGTTATGACCAGGTAGGAAGTTCACGGAGCATGGTGCTTGCAACAGATGGTACATTTAAGATGTAGGAAATGTTCTGGGTCTGCAAGGGCAGGGAAATGTCAAGCACATTCTGAGACTCAGAAAGCCTATGCTCTCTAAGCAGGTACCACATGGGTGGGGAACAAATCTCCAAAAGGCTGCAACCTGAAAGTCTCAAGTAATGTTTGATGAGTACCGGGTTGGTGGTGTCTGTTACTCACTGGCCTGATCACCATGCCCTTGAGTAAACCCGTGATCCCTGCATCTTATTGCTCTGATGTGAAACCCTCTAGAAAGGTCGGAGGTTCTGACCCACCCAGAAGCAGTGCCTCAGAAGAAAGGACAGGTGATCTCCTTTTGAAGGATCACAGCCTAGAAATGGATGGGGTCACCAAAAGTCTGAAATGCCTCCATGGCAATAACAACAACAGATGTACCAGACATTATTTTTATCAAGTGCTGCCTTCCAAGGAGTCCATTGCTATTAGAATCATTGGGAAAATTACGCAGTCCTGCTTACTTCCCCTTTAGCATGAGCTACAACCAATATAGCATGAGTCAAAGTGTGGCGGTTCTAATGACTGCAAATCTTGTCTCCCAGCAGTCATAGCCTGTCCCTTCCTTTAGAAAGAATGGTTCAGGTCATCCTGGCAGAGTTCCGTAGCATTGTGACAGGCTGAGCCTCACAAGATTTTTGTTTGATGGATGAATGTTTATTTTTATCTGTTTGGGTAACTTTGTTCTGTTGCTGAGCAGCTGCTTCCTCTTGGTTTTGAAACGAAGTTGGGTTAGATTAAAATGACAGGACCATTTGGTGTCTCCTTCCTTTCATGCCATTATGTGGGAGGAAAAACAGCCGCAGACGTTCATTCAACAAATATTTATCCAGCTCTTACTAGTGGATGTACCCAAAATTGTGTTAGCACTGGAGACTAGATTGTGAGCAAGATGTTATGGTACCTGACCTCACCGAGCACATGGGCTCAGAGATTCAAAATGGTGACTCACAGTTCTGCAAACCACCCAACTGCACAGGGTCCCATTGAAGTAGACACATTCCTCACTTTTTCCTCCCAAATAGCATCATATTGCTGACTCTAGGAGCTTTATGTCCATTGGTCAATAACGATCGATGCTGTGTTTCCAGTTCATGCACACATGATTTTATTCTAAACAAAACTTGTTTTAACATGTCTCTGCAGACAAACTTTCTCAGTCATCCAAGTGTCGTCATTTCCTGAGAGTGCCTTCAAAAAACGATATCTTTTCTTCCATGGGGTCGGGGGCAGGGAGAAGGGAAATCATTTTGAGGTCAGGGATAATATCACATTTTTACAGTACTCAAATGGACATCTACCTAAATTATGGAAGCTTTGAAACAAATTTACAAGAATGCTGTCCCACACAAAGCAACAGTTTGGGGACAAATCAAGTCATCAAGGAATGTTGGAACTCCCCAAATGCGAGCCAAGAGAGGAAAGACCGTATCTCTACGAAGGGAGACTGTGGCTGAGACTGATGGGACAGGACTGTAGAATTCCCATTGACGTGTGTCCCCTGAAGTTGGGACCTCACCTGGTTCAGCATTTTTAATGTAAGCACACATGCTGGCCCCAGCAAGCTTTCATTGTGATGGGTGCCAAAAGTGTTGTACAACAATAAGCGAATTCAAAGTGCTGATTTTCCCATCATTTTTTCAAGCAAGATCAAAACTATTGAGATGATTGTGTGGAACTAACTGTAACTGATGAAGAGTCTTGGATTTACCAACAAGATCCAGAAAGCAAGGTCCAATCAAAGCAGTGGATTCTGAGGAGCTCGCCTGAGCCAGTTAAATTCAAGGCAGAATCTGGTCAACTTTGTTTTAGAATTCCAAAGGAGCAATCTTAATAATTTTTCTTTTATGTTGGTTTATTTATTTTATTGTTATTTAGGCATGTGATCATCCTGTCTGGATATCTAATTTGATTCAAGTCTACATATTTAAAAAGCGACTTCCTATTTCCTTTATCCTTTGCTTGCTTTCTTAAACACTTTCCATTTCTGTTTAAGAATGGTTCCCATGAATGCAGCTATAGACTTTAAATTCTATGAATCAGGTTCATTTTCCTTCAATCATACTTATTTTTTAAGTAGAAATCATCCCACAGCTTTTTTACTGAATAAAAAAGGAATTCATTAAATATCAAGTGATGATAATAAATATTTAAAAGGAAAAATGTTAATAGCATTAACCAAAGTTATCTGATATTTACATTTTACATCTTTCTGATAATTTAATATTAATACAATATTTTAAAAAATGATTTTTGTACCTTATTTAAATTTCCTTAATTAAAATTACTTAATATCATAAACATACTTCATAAAATTATCTTATCAGAGATGTCAAGATATAAACCTTTGGAATAATTTTAATTCCTACATTGCATTGCATTTTATTCTATAATTTATTTATCCAACTCCTCTCACATTGACTTTCCTCCATTCATTTTTGTTATTCGTAGGAATATCCATTCAAATGTTCTCTTGTTCCTTGCAAGGCTATATCTCTGTTGTAAGTTTGCAATTATTGGTTTTTTAATACCTCTAGCCCCTCAGGATTTGATTAAGCATTCATAAAATTACAAATAAGTACACAACAGTATTAAATTATGAAATATAACGATTTCATACTTTTCTTTTCCCTTGTTGCAAGCATTGATAGTTTGAATATTGCAACTTTCTCTGGTACGTTTCCATTAATTTCAACCAACTCTTCTTCCAAATTTAGTAATTTTTCTTCCAGAATAAACATACAAAATCTGAACTTTTCTGAAAGCAACCAAACTCCAAGGTCAGAATATTGGGGAAGACAAACATACCACCCATGAAGAAGCCACGCCATTACCAGGGTATTTCTATCATTTATCTTTTTCTTACATTGTGTGGGATTTGGCATTCTTGTCTACTTGTTTCCAATAATTGCAGGCAGGAATAGAAAGATGAGAGGTAACAGCCTTTGCCCACGCTCTTACTCATACAAACAAACACAAAGCAAACACCCCCATAATGCCTTACTCTGACACATGGAGTCCTGGTTTCTCATTCCTCGGTACTCTCATTATTTATTCCTTAAGTAAAAAAATTTTCAGAGATAGAGAAAGGAATGGATGCTTCATATTAATCAAGGTCATCATCATCATCATTGCTAAACTATCTTGCCCGTGAGTTGATTCTGACTCTGTGTGCCAGAGTAAATCTGTGCTGCTAAAAGTTTTTAATGGCTTTTAAAAATATCAGTAGATTGTCCAGGGTCTTCTTCCAAGGTACCTCTGGTTGGATGCAATCCTCCCACCTTTCATTAGTAGCTGAAAACATTAACCATTTGCAGCATCCAGTGACTCCTTACATGAGAGCTAGCATATATTTACTTTTGCATTTGCTGTTTGCAACGGTGCCATCAAACCATTCCAACTCACTGTGACTGTATGTACAGCAGCACAAAACACTGCTTGGCCCCGTCCCATGCTAACTATTGTGTGTTTGATTCCCTCATTGCAGGCATCATGTCGATCCATCTTGTCAAGGATCTGCCTCTTTTTCCCTGTCCTTCTACTTTACCGAGCACGATGTCTTTTCCTAAAGACTGTTCTCCCCTGATGACATTTCCGAAGTATGTAAGACAAAGTCTGGCCATCCTCAATTCCAAGGAGCATTCTAGTTGCTCTTCTGAAACAGATGTGTTTGTTCTTCGGACAGTGCATGGTACTTTCAAATTCTCTGCCAGAACCATAACTCAAATGCATTAATTCTTTTGCGGTCTTCCATATTCAAAGTCCAACTTTCAAATGCATATGCACCGTTGAAAACGCCCTGGCTTGGGAGAGGCATACCTAAGTCCTCAAAGTGACATCTTCATTTCTGTAAACTCTAAAGAGCTCTTGTGGAGCCAATTTTCCTGATACACCTGTCATTGGGGTCTTGACTCCTATGAGAATTGATTGTGGATTCTAGCAAAATGAAATACTTCTCCACTCCAATCTTCTATCCATTGATCATGTTGTTATCTATTGGTCCAGTTCTGAGGACTTGGGCTTACTTTACCTTGAGTTGCAATTCATGCTGAAGGCTACAGTTCTTGATCTTCATCAGCAGGTGCTTCCAGTCTTTACACTTAGTGCCAAAAATTATCCTAAGCTTTGCATCTGTGTTAGCTACTTTTATCACCACCCTTAGAGGAAACCATTTACTAGCAAATAGACTTTAATTCATGGTGACTCTATATGTTCAGACTAAAACTGTGCTTCATAGGGTTTTCAATGGCTGATTTTTCAAAGTGGATTACCAGGCCTTTTTTCTGAGGTGAATTGTCAGTGAAATTTCTCACCTTTCAATTAGCAGCCTGTATTTTATAGGTGAGCTATTAAGGTACAGGGAAATTTAGCAAATAAGGTCAAATAGTGAAGTAGAATAAAACTCAAATCCTGGCACTCTCATTTTAGAATTTGTGCTCTCAACATGAGATCTGGTGGTATAGTGCTTACATGTTGTGCTGTGATCCGCAAGGTCAGCAGTTCCAAGCCACCAGTCTCTCTGAGGGAGAAAGAAGGGGCTTTCTATTCCTGTAAATAGTTTCCATCTCAGGCACTCACAGGGCAATTCTATCTTGTCCTATAGGGTCACAATGAGTTGTCATTGATTCAATAGCAGTGAGTTTAATGTTTTTGTTTGTTTTAGTTTTTCAATTTACTATAATCTCTTAGTCTATCATTTCGTCTTGTCAACTGGGTGAAATAAATGTTTAATATTTGTGACAAGATTTTTCTATTTGCCTTGCATTGATATTTTAAATTAGAATTGGAAAACATAAAAGAAACGGATTATTGTTAATCCTCAAAGAAACTGTTCTAGCTTTGTTACTGTGGACACTCCCTTTTTGCTGGAGTGGGCTTCCTCTCTAACCACTGAGGGGTCCCCTTTTCATTCATCTATCTCAGTTCCTAAGAGTTAGAGTCAGTCTTCCATCATTAGCTTTTGGTCCTCTACATTAACATTTTCGTGTACTTCTTACTGCTTTATTTTTTTTTTATTAATCAATTTATTGGGGCTCATACAATTCATCACAATACATAGATCAATTGTGTAAAGCACATCTATACATTTGTTGCCCTCATCATTCCCAAAATTCTCTTGCCTCTTGGGTTCCCGGAATCCGCTCATTTTCCTTTTCCCCCCCCCCCCTCCCCTTCCCTTCCTCCTCCTCTTTCCCCCATGCACCCTTAATAATTTATAAATTATTATTGTATCTTATATTACACTGTCCGGCGCCTCCCCTCACCCACCCCGCTGCTGCCGTCCCCCAGAGAGGAGGCCATATGTGGCTCCCTGTGATCCATTCCCCCTTAATACCTCCCCTTTCCCTCCTGGTATCGCCACTGTCACCCCCGGTCCTGAGAGGTTCTTCCGTCCTAGATTCCCTGCGCTTTATTTTAAAGTGGCTGTTGTCTTGTTAGGTGCCATCGGGTAGGATCTGACTCACCAACTCTATGCACAACCCGGTGACGTATTGCCTGATCTTGCACCATCCTCCCAGTCCTTGTTAGGGTTGAGCTCACTGTTGCAGCCACTGTTTCAGTCTCTCCCCTTAATGGGCTCCCTCTTTTTCACTGATCCTCCACTCTACCAGACGGGGTTCTTTTCCAGCGACTTGTTTCTTTGGATGACACATTCAAAGGACTTGAGACAAATTCTCACCTTCCGTGTTAACTAAGGAACATTCTGGTTCTTCTTTCAAGACAGATTTATTTGTTCTTCTGGAAGTTCTTGGTGTTTCCAATGTTATTAGCCAACATTATAATTCAAATCCATTTCTGTCATCTTCCTTATTTGCTGTCTGTCCAACTTTCACATGCATGTGAGGCAAATGAAAACCTCCTGGCTAGGGTCAGGAGCTCTCTAGTCCCTCAAAGTGACGCTTCACTCGTCAGCACTTTAAAGAAGTCTAGTGCCACAGGTTTACTCAAGGAAATAGATATTTTTATTTTTTTGGCCGCTTCTTTCATGAGCATTAACTGGATCTAAGCAAACTAAAACCCTTGATTTTTCAGTCTTTTTGCTCATTTATTATGATGCTATTGGTCCAGTTGTGAAGATTTTTGTTTTCTTTTTTTGTTTATTTTTTTAATCATTTCATTGGGGTCTCATGCAATGCTTCTCACAATCTATACATACACCCATTGTGTCCAGTACATTTGCACATTTGTTGCCCTCATCATTCTCAAAACATTTGAGTTGTAATTCATACTGAAGGCTTCAATCCTTAATCTTCATCAACAAGTGCTCTAAGTCCTTCTTACCATCAGCAAGGTTATGTCATCTGCATATCACAGATTATTTTTAAAATAATCATATCAATTTTAAAATAAGCATATCAAAGATTATTTTTAATAAGCTTTCCACCAATCCTGATGCCACACACTTCTTCATATAGTTCAGGTCCTCTGATTATTTGCTCAGGAAACAGACTGAATAAGAATGGTGAAATAATACAAGCTCAAAGCATACATTTCCTGATTTTAATCGGTAATGCCACCTTGCTCCATTTGAACAATTGCTTTTTGCTCCATATACAAATTCTGCATAAGCACAAGAAAACGTTCTGGAATTCCCATTCTTTTCCATGTTATGTGTAGTCTGCTGTGAGCAGCACAGTGTGATGCCTTTGCACAGTTAAGAAAACTCAAGTAAATATTCTGGTATTCTTGAATAGGTCCATCTTGACTAGGTCCATCTGACATCAGCAATGACACCTCTTCTTTTGTCTCTACCTTGTTTTTATGGCAACTTCCTGTCAGATGTACTACTGCAACTATTTTTGAATGATAGCAAAATTTTATTTGCATGTGATATTAATGATATTGTTTTGTAATTTTCATGCTCCGTGGCATCACTTTTACTTAGAATGGGCACAAATATGGATTTCTGGTGGATGGTTGGCCAGGTAGCTGTCTCCCAAATTTCTTGCCAAAGAGTGATAAATGTTTTCAGTGCTTCATCAGCTGTTGAAACGTTTTGATTGGTAGTCTGTCAGTTCCTGGAGCCTTGTTTTTGGCTAATGCTTTTGGCTAATGCCTTCAGTGCTGCTTACACCACTCCCTTCAATACTATTAGTTCTTAAGCCTATGCTGCCTCTTAAAATGGATGTATGTGGATTTCTTTCATTGTTTTTGCTTTTCCTTGACCATAGATTCCTTCAGCATTTCAACTCAAAGCCCACCTCCACCCTCCACACCCCATTTTTTCCTCTTCCTATCCTTCAGCATCAAATATGCTGAGAGGGTTCTTCCCTTTTTGGCTTGCTAACTGCAGGTCATTTTGCTCATTGCATTACAATACTTTGCTTAGTCTTTTCAAGCTGCCCTTTGAAACATCCTGTCCAGCTCTTTTACTTCATCATTTCTTCCATTTGCTCTGGGTAAGCTACATCAAAGAACAAGCTTCAGCACCTCTTCTGACTTCCACTTGGAACTTTTCTTTTGTCTTCGATGTCATCTTATAGTTCCTCAGATTTTCTGTAATTAGTGTTCAATGTGTCAAATCTATTCTTCAAATGAACATTTCAATTTAAAAATTTAGGTAGGATACACTCAAGTTTATATTTTAGATCTCATAGGCTTTTTAAAATTTTCTTCAACTTTAACCTAAACTTCCATATTAGCAATTGATGGTGTCTTCCACAGTTGATCCTAGGCATCATTTTGGCAACTAAAATTGAGCTTCTTTGTCATTTCTTCCTGCATATATAACCAGTTTTATTACCTCCCATTTCCCCCTACTCTCTCTTTTTTTAATGGAAAGGGCAAGAGTTGTATTTAGTAGATTTCTATCCACATAAACCTAAACTATACTGATATATCCATTTCCAAACTTGGATGAATGGCCTGCAAACACTCATTGAACACGTGTCACTTATAAACTTCACTCCGTAATGTCTCTGACACTGTCCAGTTCTACTTTTTATTAATCTGCCGTACTTTAGGGTTGATGAGTGCAGAGAAATGGTTTGCTCTCTTGGGAAAAACTTCAAATATATAATTGTGAAATCAATATGAAAAATTACATAAATTATTCTGACTAGAGATAATTACATGTAAAAATAAGTATTTCCTGTAAAAAATTCATAATATCTAATAACATTTTAAAGTATTTTAATTAATATTTTATAAAATACTCCAAGATAGTATTTTATAAGTTCTGATTTTGGTTTTCAGGATTGATAATAAAAAATAAGAGGTTAATTTTAAGGATGTAATATTAAAATTAACTTAGAAATGTATATCAACAATATTTTTATTGGAGTAGTAAAACATTGTGTAACAAATAAAAACTGTTTGAAAATTGAATAGCTAGTGAGGATATATTTGTATTGATATGATGTTGCTATTTTAAATGTGGTAATTAATTAGTATTAGACAAGAAGCAACTAGGAGACAAAGAATGATTAATAACTCTGGTACTAGAAATAGATTCCGTTTGCAGAAGCTATCACTAGGTAAAAGCCAATGGAAGCTATTTCTATTTTCCTCCAACGATTATTTCATAAAGTAAAATTAAGTAGTTAATAGTGATGAGCTATTTCTGTAAAATAATGTATAGATTCAATTTAGTCCTCAAAGTAACCTTCTTGCTTTTCAACACTTCAAAGAGGTCTTTTGCAGCAGATTTACCCACTGCAATGAATGCATTGTTTCATCTCTTCTCTGCTCCTTCCATGAGCATTGATTATGGATGTAAGCAAGATAAAATTCTTGACAATTTCAATCTTTCCTAAATTTATCACAATGTTACTTTTTGGTCCAGTTGTGAAGGTTTTTGCTTTCTTTACATTGAGTTGTAATCCATACTGAAGGCTGTAATCCTTGATCTTTATCAGCAAGTCTTCCAGTCCTCCTCATTTTCAGCATTGTGTTATCAGCATATCACAGGTTTGTTAATAAGCCTTCATTCAAACCAAGGACATTCTTCTTTATATTGTGCATCTTCGCTGATGATTTGCTTAGCATATGGATTGAATAAGCATGGTGAGAGAATAGAACACACACACATCTTGTGTGATTTTTAAACCATTTGATATCCCCTTGTACTGTTAGCACAGTTGCCTCTTGATCCACGTATAAGTTCCACATGTGCATAACAAATGTTCTAGAATTCTCTTTCTTCTCCAGACTATAGTTTGTTGTGATCTACAGAATCAAGTGCCTTTGCATTGTAAGTAAAGGACAAATAAATATTTTTCTGGTATTCTTTGCTTTCAGCCAAGATCCATCTCATATCAGCAATGATCTCCCTTCTTCCACATCCTCCTTTGGATCCTGGCTCAACCTGCTGGCTCCCTGTCCATGTACTGCTGTTGGATAATCTTCAGCAAAATTTTACTTGTATGTTATATGGATAAGATTATTCTATAGTTTGAGCATTCTGTTGAGTCACTTTTCTTTGTGATTGGTACAGATAATGGCCTCTTCCAATCACTTGGCCTACCAGCTGTCTTCCATATTTCCTGGCATAGAGCAGTGGTTCTCAACCTGTGGGTTGGAACCGCTTTGGGGGTCAAAAAACCCTTGCACAGGGCTCACCTGATTCATAACAGTAGCAAAATTACAGCTGTGAAGTATCAACAAAAATAATTTTCTGGTTGGGGCGTCACCACAACATGAGGAACTATATTGAAGGGTTGTAGCATTAGGAAGGTTGAGTACCACTGGGATAGAGTAAGTGATTTCAGTGCTTCATGAGCTTTTTGAAAGATTTCAAATGGCAGTCCATCAATTCCAGGAGCCTTGTTTTTGGCTAATGTTTTCAGTGCAGCTTGAACTTCTTCCTTCAGCAACATTGGTTCTTGTTCATAGGCTACCTCCTGAAATGGTAGAATGTCAAGCAGTTTTTTGGGCACAGTTACTGTGTATTCTTTACATCTTCTTTTGGTGCTTCCTGATTTATTCAATATTTGCCCATAGAATCTTTCAAGTAATTGATTTGCTTGTATCTTGCTTTGTATGATTTTGTATGATTGTGTTTTAATTTTATATGATATTCTGTATATGACATTCAAGAAACATAGATTTACAAAGACAGTAATTGGAATGGGGCATGACTGAAAGATGGGGGAAATGGGATGCTAACACTAATGAGTATGAGAGGAAAATATTCTAAACTGATTGTGATGATGATTTATTTTTTGTATTTTGCTTTGTATGATTTTGTATGATTGTGTTTTATTTTTATATGATATTCTGTATATGAAATTCAAGAAAAGGGGTAACTAATTACAAGGGTTTATATATAACCTCATCCCTTGGGGACAGACAACAGAAAAGTGAGTGAAGGGAGGCTTCAGGCAATATAAGATATGACAAAATAATAATAATTTATAAATTATCAAGGGTTCATGAGGGAGGGGGCAGCAGAGAGGGAGAGGTAAAAATGAGGAGCTGATACCAAGGGCTCAAGTAGAAAGCAAATGTTTTGAGAATGATGAAGGCAACAAATATGCAAATGTTCTGGACACAAATGGCTGTATGTACAGATTGTGAGAAGTGTTGTACAAGCCCCCAATAAAATGATTAGAAAAAAAGAAGAAAATGTTTTGAAAATGATGATGGCAACAAATGTACAAAAGTGCTTGACATGTGGATGTATGTATGTATTGTGATAAGAGTTGTATGAGCTCCCAATAAAGTGATTAAATTTTTTAAAAATCTTAATATGGTTGAACAATTATATTATATATGGACCTTATATAAACATAACTATTAAAATTAAATGTGTTTCTGGGGGGGAGGGATGTAAATTAAATTTTTATAAAAACCATACAAGATGAAGGTTGCTTAAGTTTTTGATAAATGAGATATATTTGCGTAAAGTAAAATCAATTATATTTGATTAACCTCAAAAAATGATCAATGTGTCTTGATTTCATGGTGGATCAGTTTCTGACTGAAGACACTGGAATTCAGCTTCTGCTTCACTAACTGTAGTTGTTGGTGCATAAATTTGGATAATGTTTGAATTGATTGGATTTCTCTAGATGCGGATAGTTATAATTCTATCACAGACAGCAGGTACTTTAAGATAGGTCTTGAAATGTCCTTTTTGATGATGTGTGCAACACCATTCCTTTTGAATCAGCCATTCCAGTATAGTAAACCATTTGACATTCTGGTTCAAAATGGCCCTTTTAGCTCAGTAATACCGAGATTATCCATTTTTATGCATTCTATTTTATTTTTTGACAACTTCTAATTTTCCTAGATTCATACTTTGTACATTCCAAGTTCCAATTATTATTAGATCATTTCAGCTGTTTCTTCTCATTGAGAGAAGGTTATCAAATGATGGTCAGCAGCTGATGAAGGTCCTGTAGGCTTTACTCCCCCAGGCGTTATCCCATTGAAGTCATTATAGTAGACTCCACTAGGAGAAAGCAACTCATCTTTATTCATATCTTGAGTCCCTTCTGCCTTGAAGGGCTCATCTTCTGGCATTATCTCTGACAATGTGCTAGTGCTATTTGTGAGGTTTTAGTACCTGGAAATGCTTTCATGTGTTCAGTGGCCAATTCTTCAGAAGCAGATATGCTATTTCTTCTTCATAGTCTGTTCTTGGTCTAGAAGCTCTGCTGAAACTTGCTCATTTTGGGTGACCCTGCTGGTATATGAAATACCAGTGACATAGCATAAAGAATCACAGCAGCACACAAGCTACTGCAGTACAATGAAAAGGCAAACAAATGGTGTCAATTCCAGATAGACTCAATATCAATCCAAAGTGACAGAGTGTAGAGCTTCTTTACGTTCTTTGCTCTTTTTGTGTTTTTCCCCTCAAAAAGAATATTAAGATAAGATATGGAGTTTGCCATTCCGCTTCAGCACAATGACAACTCAAACTTATTTTTTAACAAGGAGAGGGGAAAATATTTACAAAATTTCTGCAGAGGTGAACATATTCTTGTCCTATTTTCAAAGTGTTAGCAATAATGCATAGCTCAGAGCAGAACACCCCAGGCCAGAAGCACCATAAATAGGTTTACTTAAAATGAATATAAATTTGCACACATTTCAGATTCAGAATATGAACATCTTTAGGCAGGCTCAGTGATTATGTCAGAATAGTCCAATGAAGGAAAATTATGTAAAAGGTAAGTGTCCCAGAAGTCTAGTGACAGGCTATAGTTCTCAGGATCCGAGAGTGGAGAGATAAGCTGTGACCAAGAACATTTAGAATAAAGCACAAAGCTGTAGGTTATTTGGTAAAGATGTACAAGGCATTCAGTATTGTAGAATCCAGAAATCAAGGGATTTAAGGCAGGTACTCAAAATTAGGCCCAATGAAGATGGGGTTTTTTTAAGTTAAAGGGAGCCGTTAGGCTTTAGATGAAGACAGTGTTTGGTTACAGGCACAAGAGAAGAGTCTGGTTATTGGGATTAGCATTTAAGTCAAAAACAAGGTGCTTCCAAGAAGGTATGGATCCTTATTAATGTAAATATAGAACAAATGTAAAGATGCAAACCTTGAAGTGAGACCATGCTTATTGTTAAGAGATGTCCTGGAAACCGGACCATCTTAGGACAGTTTAAGTCCTTCCAATATGATATGTCCATTCTAGAGCTCCACATCAAGCCTGCAGGTTTGAGGTCCATTTCCCGAAATCTTCTTGTTAACATCTTTATCACTTTTAAAGGACCGAATTATCTTTCAAAAGAAAACTAAATGTAGCTTTTTTGTCATGCAGGGAGATCCATGTACTCTGGAATACAAAGATCATGAGCTGACATGTAAGCCCTAGCACCTCCATTACAAAAGATAATAATGAAGCACAAGATACCCCACAGAATATTGTGCCTTAGTATTTCAAGCAATATTTTTCATCTGAATCAAGAGAAGAGCACATAATCAACAAGTTATGTTCATGCATATCAAGCAGTGAATGTCTGTGTTTTGCTACACTTTTGTTGGCACCTCTTTCAGCTTAACGTGCCAAGGGACCAAGGAATCAAAGAGCTGCATGTGTGTTCCACTATTGTTTACAGAGCCTACATCTGTATGTCATATTTGCTGCATGGAAGTAAGCCAAGAGGTCAATGACCAGTCAGTGTGCATCATGTTGTCTAATACTCGGGTTTCTGATTAAGGACCAAGAGGAACAAAACAAGACTTTTGGCTGTGTTCAGTCAGAAGGTAGATTATTCCTGTATTTTTACTGAGCAAAGGACTAAAGTCAGAAGAGTACCCATTAAGGACATCACTGAAGATTAATAGTTGTTTTGCTCTTAGACATCTAGAGACCATACCTACAATAGAATGCAACATTACTTTTGAGCTGAGTGAGAGGCTCATATTTCTTGTTGACCCTCTACCAAGCATGATGCCTTTTTTATAGACAGGATCCTCTCATAACATGTGTGAAGTACATGAGATGAAGTTCCATCATTCTTGCTTCCAAGGTACATTCTAACTCTACTTGTTGCAAGACATATATCGTTCTGCTGGCAGTCCTGATATATTCAACATTCCTTGCCAACCCCATACCTCAAATACATCAATTCTTCTCCAGGCTTCCTTATTTATTATGCAGATTTCTCATGCCTATGGGGTAATTAAAAACAACATTTAGGTCAGGTTTTCTTTAGTTCTCAAAGCAACACCTTCATTTTTAACACTTTAAAGAAGTCTTGTGTAGCAAATGCAATATATCATTTGATTTGTTGACTACTCCTTCCATGAGCTTGATTTGTGGATACAAGTAAAATGAAATCGTTTACAAAGTCTTTTTTTTTTTTCATTTTATCATGTTTCTTGGTCCAATTGTGAAGGTTATTCTTTCTTTTTGTGAAGGTATAATCAATACTCAATGGTGTAATATTTGATCTTCATGTAAATGCTTCAAGTCCTCCTAGTTTTCAGCAAGAAAGATGATAACATCTGTATAGCATGTCTTTTTAAGGAGACCATCCTCAATCCTGATGCCATGTTTTTATATAGCCCAGCTTCTCAGGTTATTTGTTCAACATACAGGTTGGATAATTATGGCGAAAGGATACAGTTCTGAAACAAGTATTTCACAGTTTTAAACCATGCTTAAAGTGCCATTATTCCATTTGAACGAATGCCTCTTGATTTATGTACAGATTCTGCATTAGAGCAATGAAGTATTCTGGGATTTGTTTTCCTTGTAAGGGTATGCAAACATTTTTTGCATAACATGTTTGTGTTGATCCACACAGTTTAATGCTTAGTTATTAAAATAAAGGTAAATATCTCTGATATTCTGTTTTCAGCCATGATCTATCTGACATCAGTAGCGAAATCTCATTTTCCACGTCCTCTCTGAATCTGGCTTGAATTTCTGGCTATTTCATGTCAATGTACTGCTACAACCACTTGTGAATAAGATAGGATTTTACTTGCATGTGACATAATGATATGTTCAGTAATTTCCTCACCCTTTGGGATAACCTATTTTAATAATTGCCATAAATATGTATGTCTTCCAGTTGATCGGTCAGAGGGCTGTCTTGTGAGTTTCTCAGCATGGATGAGTGAATGTTTCCTGTGTTGCATCATTTTTTGAAACCGTCCTATTGCTATTGGCCTCCAATTGATGTCCGGTCAGTTCCGGGAGTCTTGTTCCTCACGTATGCTTTCAGTGCAGCATGGCTTTCTCTTTTGAATACCATTTATTCTTGATCACATGTGACCTCTTGAAGCAGTTGGATGTCAACCATTTCTTTTTTGTATAATAACTGTGTATTCTCTCCATCCTCTTTTGATGCTTTCTACATCATTCAATATTTTTCAAATTGAACACTTTTGTAGGCTTTAAAATTATTGCTTGAGGCCTGAATGTTTTCTTTTTGTTCAGCTCTTTCAACTTGATAATCTACCTTTAGGTTTTTTTTAACTGCAAGACTTTGCACAATTCATTATAATGTTTAACTTGCTTTTTTGAGGTACCTTAAAAATGTTTTTTTCAGCTCTCTTTAGTTCATCATTTCTTCCGTGTGCTTCATCTACTCTACGTTCAAATGAAAGTTTTAGCGTGTCTTCAAACATTCTTTGGGGTTTCGTTTTCTTTCCTGTCTTTAAAAAGGATTTTGGATTTCTTCAGCTATAATGTCCTTATTGTTTTCCTACAACTCTTCTGATCTCCAGCAGTAGTGTTCAGTGTCTCACTTCTTTTCTGGAAATGGTCTCAAGGTCATATTTTGGCTCTTGTGGACTTATTTCGACTTTCTTCAGCTTCAACTTGTACTTGCATATAAGCAATTGATGGTCAGTTTTACAGTTGCTCCTTGACCTTTCTAATATTGACCTTCTCCATAGTCTCTTTCCACAGGTTAAAAGTAAAGAGTAGTAAAACATAATATACAAATTAATTCATTAGCTTCCTTGTATCTGTAAATAAGAGCTATATTAATATGTCTTACTTCTTTCTGTACTGGCCAAAAGAACATAAGATGATCTATTAGAACAATTAGGTATTAGTAATGTTATTTTTATAATCCATAAAAAATACTGTCACTGAGCCAGTTCTGACTCACAGTAACTTTATATATGGTTTATGAGGCTTCATAAATATTTATGGGAGTAGAATCTCAGTCTTCTCCCATGGATCGATTGGGGGGGTTTGACACATTGACTTTGCAGTTAATGGTCCAACATTTCACCAACAGTGCTGAACTTATTTAATCTATCTGATTTCTTCTAGTCAAGAATTCACCTCATACATAAGAGTTATCTTTCACACATAAGTACTTAACCACATCCTAATGCATTTCTGAGTGCCAGAAATGCTACCACATACAGTATTAGCTTATGCCAAATGTTTTAAAGTATCTGATTATGGCTTTTATCAAAGAACTGAGTTAGCTTTTAAGATAACCAACTATCTGCTTTCTTTTCTCTGCCTTGTAGATTGCAGTGCACTGGGTTTCTAATCGCATTTTGACTTTATTTTCAAGGTAAATCCTTCACTTGTATTTGGTGAATTTCCTTCCCATTCCCTACTCTTTCTTGGTATCCTGAGTCC
>NW_022103898.1:41670947-41672698 GCF_000313985.2 Echinops telfairi | reverse complement strand
CTATAAATATAGGCACATAGATCTATTTCCCCATCCTCATATAAATATATTTGCATATGTACATGTCTTTATCTAGAGCTCTATAAATGCCCCTTGCCTCCCAGCTCTTTCCTCTATTTCCCTTGATTTTATTCCAGTCCCACTATTATGTTCAGTCCCCACCAGGGTTTCAGCAATTCCTCTTGGTTACATTCCTCTTGATCATGCCCTACCAGGCCTCCCACACCCACCTCACCACCAATTTGGATCACTTATCCTGAACTCAAAAATTAATAATGCCTCTTTTTCAAAGAAAAAGAAGAATTCAGCTCCCTGACTCTCCAGATCTAGGTTTATATGTATATTACTTTTATTCCCAGTGGTAAGAAGTACCTTCTCCCTGTGTTTTAGATCATGTACTACAAAATGAACTATATGAACTGCTATCATCCTTCATTTAGTTAATGTCTCTAAAGATGTGAAGTTGACACAATTGACCCTTTTCATTTCCAAGACATATTCTTGCTTCTGAAACTACTCTGTCTCTTGAATTGTTCATCTCAATCAATTGATGTCCTATTCAATTTTACCTAAGGGCTGCTTCTCAATGCTCTGCTTGTCTTTTGACTTCCATTTGCACTGCTTAAAAACAAACAAACACCAGATGGTTTTAGTTGCTTGTTTAAATGACAACAACTATCTCTAAGTTAGTTTTCCCTCCAATCTTTAATTCCAAATGCATTTTTTATATAGTTCTATACTTCATTACTTCTTCTTCATTTTTAACTTTGCTTCTAATAGAGAGAATAAGGGATGGAAGGATTGATGGTGGGGATGAAATAAGGGGGAAGTGAGAGAAAAAAACAAGAAAGAAGAGAAGAAATGTTTTGTTTAAAAAGTTATTTTGGCTTCATCCCTACAGAAAAGAATCCAACTTTTAAAAAAAATTGCTCCCAAACGCCTTTCCCAGCCGGTAGCCAACCTCTCCTTCTGGTATTATTTATACCACTCCCTGATATGCACTCTACCCCTTGACCCAAGACAATTCCCAGAGTTTCCTGCCCAAGGCAGCCTGTTGTAAAATCAATGCTTTTGCATATGTTGTTTCGTCTGCCACCTCTACTGGAACCTTTTCACCTGTCCAGTCTTAGTCATCTTTTACACCTGCTCAAGCAGCGCCTTCTCAGTGAAGCTCTCACTGTCTTCTATAGGTAGTATTTTGAAGCCAGGAGCCCTGTTAACCTAATGGGGTACCTGGTGAACTGTTAACCAGGTCAGCAATTTGCAGTCATCAGCCACTCCAAGGCAGAAAGGTGAGACTTCTTACTGCTATAAAGAATTGCAGTTTCAGAAACCCACAGGGGAAGCTCTGCTCTGGCCTCGTGGGCTGCTCTGGTCAGAGTTGACTCAGTGGCGGTGAGTTTGGTTTGACTTTATATTTTCACCTCGCATATTCATACCTCTGTTTTTGTATGAACGTTTAACTTTGAATAAGTGAGTTATCTGTTTCGATGATCAGTGATTTCTCTAGGCCTCCCATTTTTAGCTCTTCTGTCTGCCACCAAGGATTCATTCAAATATGCTCATTGAAGGAATTACCTCTCTAGTGTTGTATAGTAAATATTTCCTTTTACTTAGAGCAATAATTAACACCAAAGGAAGTTTTAAAAAATCTAATTCTCTATTGCATTTGGGAAGATATGCTGTAACAAAAACCTCTTTAAAATGTTAAAAAGAAAAGCTGTCACTTTGAAAATGAAGGCGAGCCTGAC
>NW_022103898.1:41664050-41670421 GCF_000313985.2 Echinops telfairi | reverse complement strand
ACATATATAGTTTCCCTTTGTGGAATATAATACGTTGAAAGAAAAATATCTTCTCTCGTTTCACAGCCCATCTCACCAAGTCAGTGACAGTTTCTCATTAGCCCCCTCCCGGCCCCCCTCCCACCACATATATATGGTTCTTTTTTCATTTTCTCTTCCCACTCTCCCTCCCTCTCTACCTTCCTGTCCCTTCCCTTTATCCCCCTCTCCTCCTGGCCTCATCGTGCTGCATGGTTCCAAATCAGGAAAGGTGTGGAACATAGTTATTCCATCTGTATGCTGAGCAAATAATCTGAGAAGCTTCGCTGTATGGAGAAGCACATGCACCGGCCTGGTATCACAGCTTATTAACCACTTGAGATAAGCAGACGTAACCTGCTCATGTGTGCATGGAAGCGCACTTGAAGCGCTTGCTAATGGAAATCAAGGACTATACCCTTTATATGGACTAGAACTCAGTGCAAAGAAAATAGAAATCCTCACAACTAGACAACAACATGATCACTGGAGAAAAGATGGAAGCTGTCAAGGATTTCATTTTTTGGATCCATCATCAATGCTCATGGAAGCAGTAGTTAAGATATCCAATGATGTATTTCATCAGGCAAATCTGCAGCTCGAGACTTCTTTACCAGTGTTGTAGAGCAAAGTTATCACCGAGGACTAATGTGAGTCTGACCCAACATGTGGTGTTTTCAATGACCTGATCGGCATGTGAACGTGTAATCATGAAAACGGAAGCCTAGCGGAGAATTTATGTATTTGGATTATGGTGTTAGTGAAGAATAGTGAAAGTACCATGGACTGCTGAAAGAACAAACAAATCTGTCTTGGAGGAGAGCCATCCAGAATGCTCCTGAAAAGAAGGATGATTAGACCTCTCTGCTGTACTTGAGACGTTGTTGGCAGAGACCAGTCCACGGAACAGGACATCCTACTTGCGAAAGCAGAGAACCAGACGACTCTCAGGGAGCTGGCTGGACACAGGCTGCAACGAGGAGCTCACACCTAACCGCTGTGAGGAGGACACAGGATAGGACAGGTTGTTGTTCTGGTTGACATTGGGGCATCATGAGTGGGCACCCACTGGACAACAATGAGCAGCAACAAACATGATTGCATTCTAAGTAAGTTTATTTGGTTTGGTGTTTCCGAAAAAGCATGATGATTAATTAAAGCAATAAGGACAAGAAATCATCTTTTTCTCAGAGATGAGAGATGCTCAGCTATGCAGTTATCTCCTCACCGCACTGCTATCGAGTCGATTCCGATTCACAGTGACCCCTATAGGGCAGAGGACGCAAGTGCTCCATTGATTTCCAAGGCTGTATTTCCTTAAGGGAGTAGCTGGTGGTTTCGTACTTTAGGCCTTGTGGTTAACAGCCAAACACATCTCCTCTATGCAACCAGGACTCCTTCTGTAACCACAAACTAATTGCCATCAAGAGGATTCCATTTCATAACAAATCTAAAGGCCAAGGTAGAACTGCCCCGGAGGGTTTCCAAGACTAACATTTTACAGGAGTAGAAAGTTTCGTCTCCCTCATGAGGAGCGGCCGGTGGTTTTGAACGGCGTTCCTTGGAGTCGGCAGCCCAAGGCATCATCTCTACTCATCTGAATATTTCTGAGTTTTTTCAAATTGGAAAAGACTTTTGAGTACACAGTCACACTACATTGGAATGATGTGCACCCTGCTCCTAATTTGGGGTAATGTTAGGCACAGTAAGTTCTATGAGCACTGAGCTTTCAAAATAGGCTACATATGAATAATTCATGGCAAAGCAATTGCCTTGTCAAGAAGTAGTTAAGCAGTCCATGAAAAACCACTTTCAGAAAGCTCTCATTTGCCAACTTTGTATCCATTTGTCTGGCTTTTGAAGGTCTCTTAACAGCCAGAGCTCTAGCTGCCTGGGCTGGGCAGGATAACAAGGGGCTGAAGCACATGCAACATCAGATGAAGTCATTTCATAGGGAAAACATGGGCCCTTTCTGCTTGCATAGTTTTGTGAGAAACACATTATTTTTTCATAGCTTGGGGATTTTTTTTTTTCATTTTAGTTGTTTAATTTCTCTGAAAAAAACAAAACAAACAAAAGCTCTGCCACGAATCTCAGGCTGAGTATTTCTAACCATGACCCATTGGATACGACATGCTTAGCATGCAGAGTCCTACCAATGGACGTCCCCCTAAAGTACTGAAATTATGCCTGTGTCCAAACATTTGACACTCACCTTTGAAGTAAGTTTACCATGGTATCAGCCCCAAATTACATGTCAAACTTGTTCATCTTTACTTAATAAATTATGGCAGTACATGAAACCTCCTTGCTTTCACAGATGAAAACTGGCCTTCGGTATGCTCAGACTCTCATGTCTCAGATTCTTCTCTTTGCACACTCCGGGAGCAGTCCCAGACCTCTGGGAAGAGGCAGTGTCTGAGCACTTATGCCCACGCTGCTTCCTCAGAGGGAGGCACGCCTTGAACCTGGTCTATGTCTGTAACCGTTGATGAACACTCACCTCCTGGTGAATGGTCATAGCAGTGTTAGAAAGAGTAGAACGTTTCTGCCTCAGACACAGCAGGAGGAGAGGATCTCAGCCAGGAGCTGGAATGGTTAGGTGTGCTTAAAGAGCGGGAAGGCACTGAATGCAGAGATCACACAGAATGGCGGGGGCCTTTACAGGATGGGACTAGGATGAGAACACAATCAGTCTGGCCTCCTCAGGGCTGTTTTTCCTAATCTCTTCGAATCATTGGAGACACCGCACTAAAATTAACGCCTGGACTTGAGCTTCATAGCAAGCAAGACGTGTCTTTGCTGCTGGCCAATGGCTCCCTCCCCTTTGCAGGGAGATAACTTGGAGATGGGGCCTGGTTGCCCAGTGGTTACACGTTCTGCTGCTCACAGAAAGATGAGCAGGTTGAGCTCACTAGCTACTCCCCTGGAGGAGGAGGTGCGATTCTGCTTGCAGACGTACTACAGCCTTAGCAACACTATGGCACAGTTCTAACGCCGCTAGGAGCTAGAATTGATTCCACAGCGATGGGTTTGGATTTGGGGTTTGCCAAGTGGTCACCATGCATCAGAATCCACTCGCTGCCAGTGAGAGTGTGATGTGCATCCTACAGTAGAAGATGTAAAAGCAATATCATATGAAACCAAGTCCCTTGACTTCCAGGAACTGTTAGTTTGGGAGGGGCAGTATATCTGCTATTTCTATTTAACAAAGGAAACAAAACACACCTCAAAAACATCTTTCTTCCCTTCCTTCCTCCTTTCTCACCCTTCATTTCCTCCTACCCTCATCCCTCATTTCTTTCTTTTGCCATTCACTGCACTTTCTTGGTTTCCTTTTCTTCATGGTCTTTCCCAGTTAGAGAGCTCGAACACACATAGAGACTTCAGGAGTAAAGATCAACTGAGGGAGAACTGGTTTTCTTTGTGTATCTGTGTGTGTTGCTATATACCTCGTGGTCATTGACTTTAACTCCTGATGAGTTTATCTGTTCCCATAAAGACATACAGATGTGGAACCCCAACATCGGGTCCTTTTATTTCTAATTTGAGAGGTGTTTCCTTTTTTCAGTTCCACAGAAGGAAATGAGTCATCGCCTAGGGAAATCAATTTCCTTCTCTCAGGTCTCCCTGGAAAATTCAGCTCATCGGATCTCAATAAAAAGCTATGTCTCCATCTCTGATTACATATGGTCTAAAATTGGGAATTAAGCATGACGAATAGAAGTAAAGAGACTGAAAATTATCTTCATTTCGCAACAAAATCTTTTAGAAAGTTAAGAAAATAAAAGTAGTTCTCCCCTGAGAGGCTGGGATGTGTGCCTTTATGTGAATCATAGAATCACAATTACAGTCTCTAGTTCTCCACTCTTAATGCTACTGCTGCTGCACATGGGTGGTATCATCAATTGAGTGGTCACAATTTTGATACTAGGAAGTAACACTACTAATACTAATGCTAACAAAATACTTTTAAAAATTAGAAAGGATTAGTGGCTTTTCTAAGAGTGGTTACTTTTTGGTCCTCTGCATCCTGTGATTATTTTTTTCTTGAGAGAAAAGGAAAGAGTCATAACTCCCATGCTTAGAATACCCATGGGAATGCATTGCAGATGTGGACATCAATATTATATGTGTTCCAGCTGAAAGAGCTGTAAGACATAAACAGAAATTCTAAAATTGTGAAACGAATGAAAGAAAAAAATTTTAAACATTGGGCTGGGTGTGGATGATACAAATTTGGAAGAAAGGAGCCAAGAGGTCACTTAACTGGAAAAGAAGATCAAATCAAATAGAAAAGTACACAAAGAAAGACTGGGAAGTCTTGGAAAACAAAGTTCGTCTACTTCGTAAAGCTGATGCGAACTGAACTTGTAGGTCTATTTAGTTAAACTGCAACACAAGAACTATGCTTGATCCATATGTCCTAAAGCCCCATGATTTTATATATATATAAAGTAAGAGTATGGTATATAAGTACTCGCTGCCATGTATGAATAGGAGAATATTAGAGTAAATCCATATGGTTCTAAAGAAAGGTCATGTCTTCTTGTAGCATAGAAAACATAAAAGTACTCTCCATTCAATTAGTAACTTTTTATATGCTACCAGACTCCAGCAGGGACCCTAGACATCCGTGTATTCATTCAAAATAAAACTCTCCAAAAGCTGACCAATGGTTGGACAGGCATATCAGTAATCTATTGAAACCTTTAGCTAGCTCAGATCCAGAGCAACCCTATGCATCACAGAAGGCAACACTGCCCAGCCCCGCCTCACATTTTTTCCCTATGCCTGCGTCCATTGGTGTAGCCACAGTTTCAATCCATCGCATTGAGGGCCTTCCTCTTTTTCACCACTTTACCAAATACGATGGCCCTTTCCAGGGACTAAACTCCCCTGATGATATGTTCAAAGATGTAGGTAAAGTCTTGCCATCCTTGTCTCTAAGGAACACTCTGGCCTTACTTCTTCCAATACGATTAGTTGGTACTTTTATCAGTCCATAGTACTTTCAAAAGTCTTCTCCAGCACCACAATTCAAATGTTTCTATTATTCTACAGTCCTCCTTCTTCAATGTCCAACTTTCACATGCATATGATGCAATACAGAATACCATGGCTTGGGTCAAACACACTTTAGTCCTTAAAGTAACATCCTTGCTCTTCAATATTCAGAGCATTGAAATATAGGACTATTATATTGAGTGCTGGTTCTGCAAAAACAGGTGACAGATCTCCACATTACCTACGTTGCAACATGCTTATTCCTCAGGTCAAGCCTGTAGATTTTCCTTCAAGCAGCTAACACAAAGAGAGAGCAATCCTGGCCCAACTATTATTCCTTCCTCTGCATTCCAATCACTAATAATTATTAATGCAACTTGATTGAAAAGTTTATGAATTTTAGCTTGAAGATTTGCTTCTTGTCTTAGCAGTCCATGGCATTTTCAGTATTCCTTGCTAGCACCATAATGTAAATACATTGATTCTTATTTGATTTTCCTTATTCAGTGTCCAACTTTCACATGCATAGGAGGCCATTGAAAAATACAATGACTGGTGCCCGATACAGCTTAGTCCTCAAGGTAACATCCTTCTTTTTCAACGTCTTAAAGGGGTCTTGTGAGGAGGATTTACCTCAGGCAATATGTCTTCTGATCTCAACTGTTGCTTCCATGCGTATTGATTGTGAATGTAGGCAAGAAATCCTTGACACTTTCAATCTTTCCTCCATTTATCATTATGCTACCTATTAGTCAACTTATGAGGATTTCAGTCTTATTTACATTGAGTTGTAATCCATACTGCAATTCTTGCTTTTCATCAAGTGCTTCAAGTGCTCCTCACTTTCAGCAAGCAAGGTGGTGTCGTCTGTATTTCCCATGTTGTTAAAAATTCTTCCTCCAATCCTGATGTTCTATTCTTCATATAGTCAAACTTCTCTGGTAACTTCCTTAGCACAGACTTTGAATAAGTATGATGAGAGGATATAACCCCGACTCACACTTTTCCTGACTTTAAACTATGTGATATTCAATTGTTCTGTTCACACAGTGCTTCTTTTTCCATGAAAGGTTCTGCATGAACACAGTTAAGTGTTCTGGAATTCTCATTATCCTCATGGCTGTCAATAGTTTGTTATGACCCACACAGTCAAATACCTTTGTATATAGTTATCATTTATGTTGTTGAAGAGAAGTATTTGCTATGAACAAGTTATTGCTTTTGCAAAATTCTGTTATGTGATCTCTGACTTCATTTCTATCACCAGGTGTGGTAGTTACATAATCTGTTGTCAATTTGAGACATAAGAGTGGAGGGGTGGAGTCTAGCCTGTCAATTGGGTCATA
>NW_022103898.1:41661348-41663317 GCF_000313985.2 Echinops telfairi | reverse complement strand
CCAGATGGTTTTCTTATCCACAATGGGAAATACCAGTCTGCCTCAATTCACTAGTGCCCAAGGTATCGATCATCATACATTCCATTTCATTTTTGACAACTTCCAGTTTTCCTTGATTCATTCTTGGTACTTTCCAAGCTCCAACCATGAATAGATGTTTGCACCTGTTTCTTCTCATTAGAGTGTGCCATCATAAATGAAGGTCCCAATGGCTTGACTCCTGCAGGCTTTCCTCCATCCACGCCATTTTCCTTGAGCCTACTCTGGGAGGCAGCTCTTCCTCGGCCATATTTTGAGTGCCTTCTGACCTGAAGGGCTCATCTTCTGGTACTATCTATGTCAAATAGTCTGCTGTTAATTTTCATGAAGTTTTCAGCATGTGACAATGTTTCAGTGTTATCCAGCATGTTTTCAGTGGCTAATTGCTCTGAAGTGGAGGGTCCATTCCTTCTGTGTAGTCTGTTCATCTGGAAGCACTACTGAAACATGTTCACTTTGGATACCCCGCCCCCCAGTATTTGAAAATACCTATGACGTAGCTTCCAGCATCCCAGTAGCACACATCACCACAGTGTGACAAATGGACAGACAAGTGGTGGTCTGGCCTTTATGGACATCATGAAAGTTTTCTTTGTGTTATTATGAAGAAAATTATATTAATAGATTTCCTATAATAATATTTTTTATTTCTGAGATTAATTATATTTTATTATGCTGTATTTTTCTTGTGATTAACAGCTGAATTTTACTGGCTAGAATATGATTTAAAAGTTTTATAATGATTTTATGTTTGAGCTGTAGTGTTTTTTTATACTCTGCTGGTAGACTTTAGAATTTTTCATTCTTTATGATTAGAAATATTTTCACTTCTGTTTTCCTTTAAAAGCTTTGACAGAATTTACTAGCAATGAGGAGAAATATTTGTACTTTGACTATTTATAAACTTTTTCGATGCATTAAGCACATCCTTTCAATCTAGTAAATACAGCTATTGGAAACACAATTTGATTTCTTAGGACTTTAAACAGAATTGAACACAATCTTTACCTTCAGGAAACACCTCCATTTATAATAAAGGTATGCTTTCTGAGATCAAAAATATATATCCTACTCTAAATTTTTTAATCCTAAAAATCAGAATTGCAATATTTGAGATGACTTGGAAATTCTATAGTATCTTGCTCTATAGTTCCTGCTACCCACCAACCCCCATCTAGTGGATACACTGAAGAATTGCACAAAAATATCAAGAAATGGCCATCACTAAATTATTTCAAATGTTAGAAAACTGAATCAGAAAGTTTTTGGGTCTTCTCTCTTATGGACAGCTGAGTCATGGATAAAGTAATGTGATCAGACAATGCCACTTTTAGATTTCTCTATAGAAAGTATTAAGTGTTAAGCTTAGAGAAATAGCTCTAACATATAGAAGATTTCATAATTATAATGATAAGGGAAATTTAGAACAAAAATTCAAAGTTTAATGTTTTCCACTTTATTTTGTAATTGAATGCTCTTAGGTATATACATGATTTAAATTAGAAAAATATTTAACGAGTTCTGCTTAATAGTTTCTGGGTGGTGGTTATATGAAATAAGGGATGGAAAATATTTTAATAATGCCACCCTTTTCACTCTATTAACAATAACATTTATAGCAACACGAATCATAAATATAGTAATAAAACTTTAGAAAAAGTCTAGGACATTTAGTCTAATGTGACCAGAAGAGAAAAATAAAAAGCAAAAATAGAGAAAGAAGTTTGCTCAGAAGAGGAGCAAACTATGCACTCTGTCTCTTACCAGATAAGCCTGAGGCTAAAGTGACATTACATGGCTTTAGTGTCTTCATCTACACGGTTTATCCAAGTCTCAATTCACTGCTAGTGAGTCCATGCTGACTCACAGTGACCCCTTGTGGGTTTCTGAGACTGTGTGCTGGAGGAAAACCCAGTCAGTCTTCTCCCTG
>NW_022103898.1:41658408-41660127 GCF_000313985.2 Echinops telfairi | reverse complement strand
AATTTATTTACATATATAAATGTCTGTATTTAGACCTCTATAAATGTCCTTTGCCTCCTACTTCTTTCCTCTATTTCCTTTTACTTTCCTCTTGTCCCGCTATCATGTTCAGCCTTCATTTGGGTTTCAGTAATTCCTCTGTTACATTGCCCTTGATCAAGTGCTACCAGGCCTCCTACACCCTCTTTGCCATCGGTTTTATATAATTTTTAATATAATATTTTTTCATTGTTATAAATTATATCATTCATCCCTATGGATTGTCCAGTTTTCTTCCACATAATGACTTGCTATTGAAATGACTTTTCTATTGATGTTACCAATTCAGCATAGTTTTATCTTATCATGCATCATTTTTTCTTCATTTGTAAGATTTTATAACTGTTACTGATTAGTCTTGTTAACAAATCTAGTTATTTTTAAATCCTTTATATCCTTTAAATATAAGGAGCATTTATATTTAAAGAAGGTGTTTTAACTTATTGATATTTATTCAAATGACTATAAATTGTCTTTATTTGTTTCTTACACTTTTAGTTTTAAAAGAGCATTGCCATGCTATAGCCTCATTTTTTCTTTGCTTTTACTATATAACTTATATAAAATAGTTTTCTGAGTAGTATTCTGAGAACTATCACTATTTTTTCATATAGTCTATTTTTTCTAGTGATTGAAATTTAATAAAGAGTGCTCTTAAATTACATTTAGCTCATTATCCATATCATTAGCATGAGTGCTAAAATTGATTTTTGAGAAGTAGTTTATTTCCTTTTCCTCATGTGAGTAAGCAGATGTCTCTACAGTGTTTACTGAATAGTCAGTCCTTCCTTTCCCATTGATTTCCATTTCCACTTCTGTCAGGGATAACATTTCCAGATTTCTATGAGTATTTGGGGGGCTTCCATTTTGTTTCATTTATGAAATCTCTGTTTCTGCATCCCTAACTTACTCTTAATTTCGATAATGTTTTAAATATCTGCAAGTACATTTTAATGTGTGTGCTGGTGCACACAATGTAGTATGTTTGCATCTTGATTTGATATCTAATAGCTACGTTTGTCTAACTTTGGCACATTCTTAGGAGCTTTATCAGATCATGAACTATGAGCTAGAAATTAAATGTGGCTTTCACTCACTGAAATTCTGGTGGTGTTTGTTCTGTAGCATAACTAATCTCTCTGACCCTTAAAATAGCATATTTTTCAAATTCATGGCATTACATGCATATTTACTGTATTAATGTACATTTTTCTATAGATTTGAATAATTTCACACTATTTTAAGGTCAATTAAATTTAAAAACAAAGTTTTTCACATGTACATAGATAAACTATATTTCACGGAGTTGAAACTTTAGGCTGTGTCAAAATTGCAAGGCCAATTTCCAAATATCTAATTTAAAGCTACCATGATTAAAATCCATTAAAAACACCTTTCCTTTCTTTACTTGAATTCAACTTCATTATTTAGCAGTGATAGGCAGGAAAGTTTTGGGGGAAATGAGTTCTCCCCACAATGTCCATGAGGTAGTTAGTTTATTGTGCCAACCTGGCCTATAAACACATGTGGGGTTAATTGAAGGGCGGAGGGATAAATGGCTTGGTGAGCCTCGCCTTTCTAGTTCTCAGGTCTCTTACTTTGTGATGGTCGCACCAAGGCGCAGCTGCCTTAGCAGTTCCCTGCTTCAGCTTTCAAGGCTGACTTCCTGTAAGACATCCC
>NW_022103898.1:41635868-41658216 GCF_000313985.2 Echinops telfairi | reverse complement strand
CCCTTTATAAAAAACTCTCTCTTATACATGAGTTTCTGTGGATTTGTATTTCTAAAGTACCCAGACTAACACAGTCTACCACTCAGCAAAGCTAGTCCAGCCCATAAAGAAAAGGGTCCTTCCTAAGAGATCAGGTGCAAGCTAGAAAGCTATGGAAAGAGACACGTGCAGGAAGGGCCAGTTATGTCACACACACTTATGTACAGCATGCATGGTAGGGACCAGTTATGTTACATGTGACACACCAACTTCAGCCCATCCACTAACATCCCTACCAACACACACAGCCATGCCCTCTGAGTGGCTGTGGGAAACCATTTGAGGAGGAAGGGTATAAAGGATCATGATCTCTATGACCATGTGTGTCTCTGTGGTTTCTGGAGGTGTCCCGTTCTTGTCTGTGAGAATGCACATTGTTTTAACTCATAAAATCTTACTTTAAATTACTATGTGCTTGTGCAAATTCTTCCATGCTGAGAAGCAAGAGACCATAACCCAACAGAAGTTTATTGATTATTGGTCTCTGCTGGGTTCTGATCTCAAGATCTTTTCTCAGGGCCATATTATGGGAATGACAGTGACATCCTGCTATAATTCCTATCATAAGACAATTGGAAAACATGCTTCTGCCCTGAAACTACATTTCATATTACAATAATTGATCCAATCCTTAGTTCAATGCCATCTCTGTATGCCAGGAATTTTGATAGAAAGATCTAGAAATTCATGGATTAGCAAACTATTGACTATAGGCATAAGTTCAATGCATTCTAGCATCTCACTGACTCTAACCTGTTTTGTGTTTCTTTGCCTGTTTGTTTTATTATTAAAATATATATCTATTTAAATATTTACTATTTTAGTCATTTTAAGTGTACAATTTAGTGATATCAATTACATTTAATATGTTATATGACTATTTACAAATATTTTAATCACTCTTGGTAGAAAGTCATATCCCAATAACTTCCCATTTTCCAACATGCATTGCCATTAATAAACTTTGATTTCTATGTATTTCCTTTTTGCATTCTTTTCACATAAATGAGATCATGCAATATTTATGTTTGTTTAATTTCACTTAGTATAATGCTTTCAAGGTTCATCCATGTCAGAGAATGTATCAGAACTGTATTTATTTTTATAGCTGAATTGTATGCTGTAAGAATGTGCCACAATTTGTTTGTCTGTTCTTCTGATGGGAGATACATGGATTGTTTCCATGTTTGGTGATTGTGTATTATGCTGAAATGACCACAGATGCACAAATGAAAGTCAGATTTTATGTTATTTTCTGTGAAGGTTAACTTTTTCTGTCAACTTGGTGCACCTGTAAGAATTAAGTGGATTCCAACCTATCAATCAGGTCACAGCCTATTGATGTCCCTTTGGGGTTGTGGCCTATTTAAAAGAGACCTGGTGGAGTCCTTCTCTTTCTGTCTCTTCTCCAGCCTACTTCTTGGACCAGTAGGCCATGTGACCTACCAGCCCCTGGAGCTGTAGGAGCCCTGACATGTTCCTTCAAAACTCTAGAGGACTCTGTACCCACCAGCCGGTGACCTCCTGTTTTGGGGCATCACCTTCCTGCCTCACTGGTGTGCAGCTGTGTGAGTCTGGAACGCCTACAGCTAGCATCTGACCTTGGGAATTTCACTGGACTGGACAGGGCTGCTTACTTGAAATACATTTCTTTATCAAAATTAAGTTGTTGCTTATACAAATATGAGAGTCAACGAGTTTGTCTCTCTAGGAAACCCAACCTAAAATACTTTTTAAGCTTGGAGAACCTTACAGCCAGTAGCTCTTGTAAATGTGAACTCCACAGTTTCATATGGTAAAATGTTTATATTTTAATTTCTCATGGAAAACGTTTTTTCTCCTTCCCCTCTGTTCTACCAGAAATAGGGATCCATGTCACTTTCATGCTCCGGTGGTTATATTTTTACCAGTCATTGTTTGCCAAAGGGGAATTTCCTTGGTGAACAAGTTATATATAGTATTTTCTGTTTTTTTGTTCAGTATGGAACACCATTACTGGAATGACACCAAAGAATTCTGGGAATTTCAATACCAACACATCACATAAAATGCCTGTGAATAAAATAATTGAAAAACTGTCTAACCAAAAATGGGATTCATCTTTAATGTAGCTTAACAAAAGTAAGTGTAAACAAATACATGAAACAGAACATCTTACCTTGACTTATGTCCATGGCATTTGTTATTTGGCCTCACTGGTTTCTCTTCCTACTTCCCACGAACTGTCTATGAAAATAGAGGAAGGAGATGTTAGCTTAGAAACAACACTGAAAACCATAATCTATTGATCATTTAAGTTAGATTTGAAAGGAAGACTTAATTTGTTAAGTATGTTACAGCTGACATAATTAGGGGAAAAAATGCTTCCTGTTTATCTCCCAGATTTTGCCTCAACAGTAGAGATAGTAGCTGGGTCCTTTCCCACTGTATATTCAATGATGTAATGTCCAACATCACAGCAATCAGAAAATGAAACTATTGTTCTTCTAGTATATTTTATTCAGTGAAGGCTAGAGAAAACTGAAGATGCTGTCCAAGAAGGGAAAAGAAGCAAGATCCAGCAACCAAATAGAAAGTGAATATATCTGAGAATATTACCTGAGCTGCAATCTATGCTAAATTTGAAAGAATGAATGTAATGGTTAAAGGTGGGTGACTTTGGCTTGACCATGCTTCTTAGTGGTTTGGGAGTTATCATGTAGTCATTCACCATGCTAAGAGTGCACATAAAGTGGCCACCTCCATGATAAGATCTTCAATGAACAGTCAGTCAATTGAAAGAGAGTTTACTCAGAGGTGTGGCCTGCATTCCATACACCTAGCTACTCTGACAAAGCTCTCTTAGGCTGGATCAGGCATCTGGTTCAGCATCTTTGCACTTGAAGGAGCAGCTTACCAGTCCTGGGAGTGGTTAGCTCCAGTAGCCTGGCAGTCAACAGCCTGCCACCGCATCTACTAATCTTAGATACAGTCACTTCCCTATTGAACAACCTGCCGTATGACCTGCCAGTCTTGGGTTGGTCAGCCTCTAAACTATGTGAGTCAGAATGCCTCCATAGTAACAGCTGAGGAACATATTTGGAACTCGGCATTCCCTACCGCTGTCTGAGCTGTTTTTTTTCAAATAAACCCCTCTGCATAGATACATCCATATATAACCGTCACTGGTCTTCCTTCTCTAGAAAACCTCATCTAAATGCACCATATCTCCTCCACTTTTAAAGATGATCAGATGGCCATAACAGTTTCGAAATAAAGTAGTTATGAAAATGCAATGTTCTTTCATGTGAAGGCTAAAATAATTCAGGATAATTGCAATGTTGTTTCTAACAGAAAGACTCAAGCAAGGGTCCAAATTCTCAGTGCTGGAGAGAATCCAGGAGGCTCACATGTGATGACCATTCCTAACAAACTCAGAGGATGGCCTCAAAAGATGGCCGAGGTCTCTGAGAAAAAGAGTTTCGCATAAGTTTGGAAATTTCAGTGTCAAGTTAAGATATTTTTTTGATTGCATGCTGTGGCTGAGAGATAAAGAGCAAACAGCCTTGTTTCAGAAGATAGATCCAGAGAAATGCCACATAGTATCAGACAAGCCTCCTGGAGATAGTAAATGATTGGAAGAAACTGAATCCACCACTTGTCTGTCAGTTTGTCATACCGTGGTGGCTTGTGGGTTGCGATGATGCTGGACGCTGTGTCATTGGAATTTCAAATGCCAACAGGCTCCCCCAAAGGAAACTGGTTTCCGTGGAACTTTCTCACTAAGAACAGAGTATGGAGATACATCCGCTGTCCACGTTAGAGGAATTGGCCCCTGGAAGCCTTATGAATAGCATGGGACCCTTGCCAGATACTGAAGGCCCAGCGAATAGAAGCAGACACGAAGCTGGAGATCCCATGACAGAATTTTACAAGACCAATGACTCGTTCTTGGAAAATATCTTTTTGTCAACCACACAAAAGGTGACTATGCACATGGGTTTCTCCAGATGGAATATGCAGAAATCAAGTGACTACATCGGTGGGAAGAGATGATGGAAAAGCTCAATCTCAACAGCTAAAGCAAGGCCAGGGGCTAACTGTGCCACTGCCCATCAGTTGCTTACATGTCAAGTTCAGGTTGAAGCTGAAGAATATTAAGACAAGTCCACGAAACCCAGGCACCCCGAGAACAGATTTGCTGCATTGTTCAGTAGTGACCGAAGACCTGATGAGCTGTGGGAGGACGTCAAGTCCATCGTTCGTGACAGAAGCGAAAGGTCGTGAAAAAGACAGGAGAGAAAGAAAAAGTCCAAGGGGACGTGAGAAGAGTCTGAAAGTTGCTCTTTGTTGTAGTGTCGCTGAGGCGACTGGAAGAAATGATGAGGTCAAAGAGCTGAATGGAAAATGTCGATAGGCAGGTGAAGGCTACAAAGTAATCGTTTACAATGAGATGTGCAAAGACCGAAAATTAGAAAGCCAAAAAGAAAGAACAGGCTCAGCACACCTTACTCTAAAAGAACTCAGGAAAAAAATCCAAGCCTCGAGTTGCAAGATCAAAAGTCTCTATGGGAAAAATATTGAACGATGCAGGAAGCATTGGATTGAAGTTGATAGCAAAGTGGTACGCCTCTTTGGGCATTTATTAGCTGAACCAAAACTTTGTAACATGTCCTGGTAAACAAGTACTCGGGGCATTTCTCACTGGGATTGCAATTTGTTATGCCTTAATACACTGTTTAATCATGACTTTTGTCTTTGGGTTTCTGTGTAGTCGTTGCAATGGATTTTAGAACCCAGATCAGTAAAACAGAGATCACCAAGTCAGTGTAACACCTAACAGTAGCAACCTACTTTGAACACAGTTGGAATAGATGTACTTAGCAGGCAGTTTGGCTTCAAACTTGCTTTGGTTCCAGAACTGGATTCGTGTCTGCAGCGATGCTACTGTGAGTGCTCTTCAGAATTTGCCTTTTTAATATCAATATTGGATACGAACCTGGAGTTTAGGGAATGCTTAGTTACACATATGAAAATAATTTTAAATGTGTTCATCCTATATATTGGACTAAGTAGTGGGATGGAGGGGTCAAAAAGAAGTGATAATTTCTAGAAAGAGTCTAATGACAGACCTCCAGCAAAGTCCAACACATACAATTAGGTTAATAGAAGCAGCAGCTGACTGTCTAGAGCCCCAGTTAGACATTGCTTTTGAACACCAGGGCTGTGGGAGAATCCTAAACCCATCGCTACCAAGTTGATTCCTACTCACATTAACCTTGGGAGGCAGAGTACAACTGTGCCACCGGGTTTCTCTACCTGCCTCAGGCCGCGACCCTTTCATACAGTTCTTCATGGTGTGGTGACCCCCAACCATAAAATTATTCTTGTTGCTACTTCATCACTGTAATGTTTTGTTACTGTTATGAGGTTTTGCTACTGTTATGAATTGGGTAACCCTTGTGAAATGGTCGTTTGACCCCTCAAAGGAGTCGTGACCCACAAGTTCAGAGCCACTGCTATAAATCTTTACAGAACCAGTTTGGTGGGTTTGAATGCCCCTGCTCTCAGTTAGCAGCCCAAAGCTGAACCCACTGTGCTACTGGGTGAGAAAGGCAGAAAGGGGGCACCAATGGCAATGAATGGCACATAATACCCACCAGCCCCCATCCAAGGGGAATAATAACCAGAAGATACCAGAGGGGAAGATACCAGAGTGGAAGGCAGAGGGGAAGGGAGACAGTGGTTGGTAAAGCATCACAACTAGATGGGTCTTTGCAAAGGAACCACAGCATGACTGTTGCATTACTGAGCGTAGGAGAACTGGGTTCTACAAGCCTGCTTGGGCTTTTCTGCAACATTTGCCATTGAATCCGGGGATGGAATCAGGACTCTTTACTCATTAGTATTTATTCCACAGAAGCCAGCCAGAAAGCAGGAGCATGTTTGTATATTTTCTTGCTTCAGAAAATAAATATAGAAAAGCATGTAATTTTTCCTTTAATCTTTAAAGCTTCATTTAAATAGGTCTAAGTACTATGTCGTCTGTCCTTGTGTACTATGCCAATGTAGAGGCATAGGTTACCATTCACTCGCATTTAGAGGGAAGCAGAAAGAATCAGGTGATGCAACATTGAAACACAACAGGGGCAATTATATAAAATCTTGGAAAAACTAACTTACAATCATAGCTATATGATATTAAATAAAACATCCAGACAATGCTGAGCGGTTAAAACAATTTTTCTGAGACTGTCTTTGAAGAGTTATTTATTCGGATTTAGAGTTTACTTATTTGTTTGTGTATTTATTTGCTTTTATTAAGAAATATTTCCACAGATTCACATTAGTAACGTCTGTTGTTACAAACTTCACATTTTCTTCCCCTGAGATAATGTAACTGGCAAATGATTTTCCCGAGGTTGAGGTTTTTTTGTTCCACATAAGGAACACATGTTAACATTTGCAACAAGTGAGATTCCACAGCTGAGCAGAACCTCATTCCTTGGCTCACCAGATGGATAAAATATGATAGGGACATTGTACTGGAACACAACAAACTGGAGAAAAACACTCCTAGATATACAGGTATAGGTATAGATATAATTATGTAAAAGCATGCCTAATAAAGAGCCAGAGTTGAGACAGTGGGAGGGAGTTCTGATTTTCAAGAACTATGACCAGAAAATAAAAATAATCAAACTAACACTAACATTGTAGGGAGGAAGAGTAAAGAGAAAGCTTTAAAATGGGGGTAATTAAGCAAATATTGAGAGAATACTCAACACAAATATTTGAAAGTAGGACCACTACAAATGAAGCTTAATCAATTCGTTTCAGTCAATTTCTAATACCTGGTTTAGAAAATCTTGAGTTAGAAGACAAAAATGGAAATGTGCAAATAATAACAGCCCAGAGACATATGGCCTGGGCATCTATAGATATATTTTGAATGAAAGGAAATGAGTAGAAAGAAATCAAAGTTTCTAAAAAGGTTCTAATTTATTTTGTCTCTTTGATAAATTGTCTGATATATTATAGGATTTTGTCACAAAAATAAAATCACCACTCCCCTAGATTGTGATAATGATTGAAAGGAAAAGTGTGATATCTACCCTGTTTCCCCGAAAATAAGACAGTGTCTTATATTCATTTTTGCTCCCAAAGATTGCTAGGTCTTATTTTCAGGGGATATCTTATTTTTCCATGAAGAAGAATACGGTACACATTTATTGTTGAACAACAAAAAAGGAAATTTATTACCTGTATAGGGTACAGTAGTAGTTGTCATCACAAACCAGCATAACCAGACAAACTGTGAATCCTGCAGTATCAAGAATTTCTTGTTACTACCATAATTTCCATGTAAATAATCTATGGTACATTTACTCATTTCTTCAATGACAGTCATGTCATCATCCTTTGGAGCATCATCATAACAATCCAAACCTTTATTTTGGGGGAGGTCTTATTTTCAGGGGGACGCCTTATATTTCAGCGAGAGGCAAACTGTCTTATTTTCGGGGGATGCCTTACTTTAGGGGATACAGGGTAGGAACAGTAATAATGACAAAAGTAAAATCACCAAAGGCTCATCAGATTTTTATTTATATCTTAATGTGCAGTAATTTACCTTCTATTATCACAATTTTAATATATTTTGAAAATTGAGGTTGAAACCTTGCAAGCACTTTAGAAATATATGCAAGTGTTCAAGTTGAGTAAATTATCTAATTACTTTTAATACAATTGGCTTTCATATATTTATTGATGTTACAATATGATATTTTTTAAAATTACACAAAGGAGCTTCAAAAAGTTCATAGAAAAATGGATTTTCCCCCACAAAATTTGAAATTCCTTCATTTAGTGCAGTGGTTCTCAACCTTTCTAATGCCACAACCCTTTAATATGGTTCCTCATGTTGTGGTGATCCCCCAACCATAAAATTATTTTCATTGCTACTTTGTACTGTAGTTTTGCAGCTGTTATGAATCAGGCAAGCCCTGTGAAAGGGTCGTTCAACCCCCAAAGGGGTTGCGACCCACTTATTGAGAAACACTGAATAGTGAGTGGCTTAATTATTTAACCAATTAATTTTTCCACCAAATTTGCCAACTTTATAGATAAGTTAAAGTAGAAATTTTAGGAAAGATTCACTGGTTTAATTGTCTCTTGTTCAGCACGATTCATGTGGAAGATCTTAAATAACACATGTGGTGTTATCATATTTTTAATCCTCAAAGAATCTCAATGTTACACTATGTCCAAAATTTCATAAAAATAGCCCAACTGGTCTTAAGATCATATTAATTAAAAAACAGAAGATCAAAGAGGTTGAAATATTTCCATCAGTTTTTGCCATCAACATTTTCTTTCCTTTTTTTTTTTAAACCAGCAGCCTTACATTATTTATTGTTAAACTTGATGTGGAAGCATAAAAACCAAGGAAGAAACCAAATTATTTGCCAATGCATGTTCAATTGATCAGATGATGGCAAAAGTCTTAATGCAGCTCAACATGATTTGAGCCTGGGCAAGTGCAGCTCTGTGTGCCCTCCCTCAGGGTGTCCTTATAGAACCAGCTTGGTTCTTCTCCAATGTCTTCTCTTGGAGTTGTACCTGATCTTATTACTGCTTTTCATTTGAATCCATTGGGGAATGGGTCAATTCTGCTTCTGTTCCTTGGCCAGGAATCTCTTGATCCTGAAAGTCTTACGAGATGACATGGTGAAGTCGGAGCAACACCACACTCAGGATGGCGAAGAAACAGATTTAGAACATTATTGTTGGTGCCGACAAGTTATTTATGACTCATGACAACTTTATGTACAACAGAACAAAGCAGTGCCTAGTCCTGTCCCAACCTCACAATCAATAGCATGGAAACAGCAGTCACGAAATCATGTGATGTTTTGCAATGAACATATCTGTTGCAAAAGCAACACTCTCATTTTGAAGATTAATATACACCTTACCCAAGTCATATATTTTTAACGACCCCTTAGATTCTGAAGTCTGTAACACTGGAGGCCTTAAGAGATGGTGAGAAACAGAGGTAAAGAATGAGTGACAGAGTTATTAGAACCAGGAAACTGCCAGAAGAGGGTGCAATGGGCTCTCAAGCCTGTGGAGTAAGAGCACTAAGTGCCTTCCAGCAGGATTGCTGCCCCAGTGGGGTGCCTCTGGGTATTTACAGGTGAAGCTAAAGAGCTTTGTAACCCTTGGGCAATGGATCCAAAAGGCTCAAGGGGCCAATGACTGAGTGCCTAAGGACCAGGAGAGGCAGAGTGTCAGAGAGCAGACTTCCTGCAGCACAACTGATCAAAGAACTGCATCCTGAACCTTTCCTGATCTTGAATTGTAACTTGCTATATGTCTAAATGAATATTGCCTGTGAATACTATGTTATCATTGCAATGAATTATTGAATCCAGAAGAGAAATAGAGAATGCTGTGAGAGGGATGGCTGCTGTCAGAAAGGGTAAAATGATCAGAGAAAGAGGCGTGTTCGATTTCTGCTCCACGGGAGTCAACTGTTGGCTCATTCTGCTGAGGGTGATTCTTCCCCTTTGGGAAGTTAGATGAGAATATCTATGTCCTGGTTCGATCATTTGATAATTCTTTCAGGTACATTGTGCATTCCATCCACCTCTTCTGATATTTCCTGCTGTGATTGATGTTTTGAACAAAGAAGACTTCCATATTGAATTCAAAGCTTGTATATTTTCTTAAAGTTTTACAGCTTGAGAAGTGTTGAGTACGTTCTTCCATTTTGATTTTTTGCATTATTTCATTGAATCATTTTTACTATATTAATTTATACATTCCTTCAACAATCTAATCATAGTTATGCCTATGGTCCGCATGGGAAAAAGATGAAGCTGTTTATTCCCTTACAGATTTACAGCCTCAAAAACCCAAGGTGCAAGTCTATTCCATTCTATAGAGTCTCTGTTAGTCAAAATTGTCTATATTTTGTATCAGAATTGTCTCTGGGGTGCTTGATTTCTACATGGATCTTCTTTGCCAGGAAACATATACATGTCCACAGAACATTTTCATATATTTTGAGTCTGTTGCTGGATTCCTTGGAGGCTAATGGACAACAAATTAATCATCTTTATTGCAAAGTAATATCTAAAATATTATTTTATGCTCATAAAATAATCATACTTTACCACTAATCTCTCTGCCTCCTATCATCACTCTTCTCTTTCCTTCCCAGGAACACACATTTTAATTTATTGAGTTTTAAAGCACTAAATAAACACAGTCCATCATCTTAAGAGATTCCATTTCTAAGAATCCTCACACAGTTGCATAATGCCCAGCTCTTCCTTGAGTGTCACTCATTGCATTTATTTTTATTCATTTTTCAGAAGCACCATAAGTGACTTAGATTCTGTGGAATCTGATTCACAATGAGGATCTGGAAATCCTGGAAGTCATAAATCTTAGGAAAATATCCAAATTATCAGGTGCAAGTTAAATTAGCAAACTTACTGCTGATTTGGGCATGAATTTTAGTTTTAGAATGAGAAATTAAAAGCTGTTCAATGAATTTGGTTTATGCAAAACAACTCTAATTGAAGTATACTGACATGAGGAAATGGAAATACTCATTTAAGTGTACAATTTGATGTTTTCTTTTATGTTAAAATACGTGAAGCCATCACCACAAAACACTAAGCTCAATCAAAATAATAAATAAAAATTTCCTTTAAAATAACAATTGCCTCTTCTCTAGCATCTTTGTAATATCTCCTCCACATACTCTTCCGTATGGTTCTGGTTTGTGTCATAAAGGAGGAGACCTGTTGGCACAGTGGGTTGTGTTGGGCTATCAATCAAACAATCAACATCCATATGAAACAATCAATCCCTGTGAAAAGACGAGGCAGTCTGCTGTAGGAAGTATCAACAGACTTGGAAATCCTTACGGAGAGGTTCTAGTTTGTCCTATAAGTCAGAATCATGTCAATAGCTGTGAGTTTCATGAGTCATATATTAGTTCATATATTCTAGAATTTTTTAGCAAATTAAATCATAATGCATGTTCTTTTTATATTGTGCATTTTCACTCAGCTCAGCAAAATTATTTTGAGATCCACCTGTGACTTATTGTGTCAGTATTTCATACGTCTCCATAATTATTTTATTATTGAGTAGAATTCCATTGTACAGATACATCACAATACGTTCATTCACCCACTGATTTGAGTTGCTTCCAGTTTAGGCTATTACAAATAAAACTGTAATGATTTTTGCGTGGACCGCCACTTTCATTTTCTTATGGGCTATGTTTATATACTTAAGAGTAGAATGACCAGATGATTTGGTAAGTGTGTCAGGCTGGGTTGTCTAGAGAAACAAAACAGTGACACTCAATTTTATACAAGAAAGAACTTATATTAAAAAGTAACTTTACATCAAGAAGATACCAAACCTGTCTACATCAAGTCCATAGGTCTGATGCTAGCCAGGCCCTATTCCGACTCACTCCACTGCAGGATGATACTACAGAAGGGTGAAGCAGGAAGCAGGGAGATCACAGGCCGGAAAGTGCAGACTGACACAGATCCACGGTTGGGGAATGGATAGCAAGGCCAACCGCTCTCGGGGTTAGGCTGCCCCCACAGGGGACCCCTGGAGACAGACACAGATTGCCAGTGAAATTCCAGCAAGGAGAAAACTGAAGTGGCAGAGAGGAATCATCTTTGTTAGATCTTGTTCTTCTACAAAGTGTCTTGATGACACTCAAGGAGGTGTCAAAAGCTACCACTTGATTGATAGGTTAGACTCTACATGTCATCAGTAGTGTCCAGTTGACATAATCCTAACCATCAAAGGAAGTCTCTACTTAACATTTCAGAAACTGCCAAATTGTTTGCCAGCATGGTTATACTATTTTACATTTTCTCCTTACTGTAACAGTGAAACAGTTGATCTACATTCTAACCCTGGGACACATGTAATAGTCAGTCTTTAATTTGAGATACACTAATAGTGGGTAACAGTATCTCATTATGATTTTAACTTATATACATTAATAAATAATGGATATTAAGCACCTTTAATGTGTTTATTTGCATATTTTCCTGAATTACTATTCAAAGACTTTGCTCATTTTTCTTACTTTTGAAGAGTTTCCTTTCCATATATTTTAAAGAAAATATTTTTTTAATCAATTTATTGGGGCTCATAAAATCCATCACAATACATAGATCAATTAATGCAAAACCTTTACTAAATAGATGTTTTGCAAGTTTTTTAACCAGTCTGTGGCTTGTCTTTCCATATCATAAACTTCAATAGCATTCTTTGATGTTAAAAAGTTTTCGTTTTGAGCAAGTATAATTGACTAATTTTTACTTTAATTGACTATTGGTGATGTATCTATAAAATTTTAATGTACAAAGGTCAAATTTATCCTACAATTTCTTCCAAAACTTAAATTACTATGTGCTTTATATGTAAGTCTGGATTTAAGTTAAATTTTGGACAGTGAATTTGGTTAGAAATGTATAGATCAAAATTAATTTACTTTGCTTATGCACATCCAATTATTCTATCACAATTTATTTAAAAACTCTTCTTTTTTACTGAGTTACCTTTGACTATAAATAAATTAAAAAATCAATTGATTATACAAGCTGTGTGTCTATTTCTGTATTCCATTGTATTTCCTGATTTATTAGTCTTTTTTTATGCCAGTAATACATTTTCTGATTCTTATAAATTTCTAATATCTTTTTTTTGGTCATTTACTTTTAATTATTTATTATATTCACATATCATTTTTATTTACAATTTTAAGTGATTATTTTTTATTAAGGTTACAAGTATTTATAGTCAAAAATTTCCAAGAGTTGTTATGAAAAACAGCAGTTCTACTATTCATATTTCTGTTATCAAGTGGCAACTATTTTTTTATTAAAAAAATTGTACTGTAATAAAATACATATATGGGGTTGCTTCAAAATGTTCATGGAAAAATCCTACCTTTTAATTATTTCATCCTTTGGATTTTTTAAAATCATTTTATTAGGGGCTCATACAACTCTTATCACAATCCATACACACATCAATTGTGTAAAGCGCATTTGTACGTTCATTGCCCTCATCATTCTCAAAACATTTCCTCTCCACTTAAGCCCCTGGCATTAGGTCCTCATTTTTCCCCTCCCTCCCCACTCCCCCGTTCCTCATGGGCCCTTGATAATTTATAAATTATTATTTTGTCATATCTTGCCCTGTCCGACGTCTCCAAATAGCACAACTCTTCTAGCTTTGTACTTCTTTTAGAAAATTATTTTGCTGTTCTAGGCTTTTTGCTTATCCAAGTGAATTTTAGATTCAGCTTATAAATTTTTATTAAGCTCATCTCCTATTATTTTATTTGGGATTGCATGGATTCTAACAGCTGACTTGGAAAAACATAATATCTTAATGATAGCAAGCCTTTCCATTAGTGGACACAATGCAACTCTCCCTTTACTTTGGTTGTTTTGTTAGACTGGGTTGTGTAGAGAAACAAATCCAGTGATGCTCAGCTAGGTATAAGAAGGAAGGTTATACCAAAAGGTACTCTTATGGGTAAACTCATATATCAATAGACATTCCAGTCCAACTCGGGTCCATAAATGCAATGCTAGCCAGCCCCTTTCTCAGACTTATGCAGCTGCAGGCCAATGAAACAGAAAATGTGGGATGCAGGAAGATCCCAAGCTATGGGGTGCAGATTTGCCTGGGTATGAGGTTAGTAGAAATATAGAAAGGTGCAGACAGCTCTCAGGATCGGGCAGCCCACTTAGGGCTGCCCCTTGAAGCAAACACAAAGTCCCAGCAAACAGGAAGGTGAAGGGGCAGAAAGAGACAGGGAGGTTCCCACTTTCCCCCTTACGAGGAGGGCCATATTTCCAGTCTGGCCACATCATCAGGCTGTGACTTGATTGACAGATTGGACTCTATCCCTACACTTTCATCCAAATTCAAGTTGAAGTAAGGTCATCCAACTATCACAGTTGTCATAAATTTTTTCTCAGCAATGTTTTTCGTATGCTGCACTTCTTTTCTAAGCCTTATCTCTGTCTCTGGAGAAAGTATTGTTTCTTCTTTGGTTCTTTGCTAGTATATACATGTGTGTGTGTGTGTGTGTGTGTGTGTGTGTGTGTGTGTGTATGCATATGCTTGCATTCCTATTTGTAGTTATATTTCTATTTATTAGCAATCAACAATTATAAAATGGTATAAAAGTAGAAATAATGCTTTTCTCTTTTATATACATATTTATATATTATGAATATATATTATAAATAAATTTTCATATATTTCCTCTTATATATAGTTATGCACTATACATATATTTTATATATTCTTATTAAATATTTATATTTATGTATACTAAGAGCAAACAATTATAAAATGGATCAAAAAGGAAAAATGCTTTCTAAAGACATAGAGTTAAGACTAGTAAAAGATGTGTTATTTCTGAGAAAAAATGTATTACAATTGTGGTAGCTATATGATTTTATGCCAACTTGGCTTTGTGTGATAGTATATGGGTGGAAATATGAGGAACGCCCCCCTCCCCCAACCAAAACGGGAAAAACTCTGCTACACAGAGCTATCATAGTATGCCATTTTTCCTACTAGGCAAGCATCCAGCAACTTGCTCTGAGTTAGTGCATCCAGGGGCATCACTTGGGAAGGTTCTCTGTGGTCCCAGTGAATTTTTTTGTAAAAGCAATTTGCTCGAACCTCATTCTTTGGATGGCTAATTTAAGAGAACAATGTGTGGCTGTGAATTTTTATTTCCTGTCCAGAAAAAACACTGCAGAAACTGTTGTGATATTGGTTACAGCGAGTGGTTTTCGCATTTCAAAAAAGGTGAAATGTCAATTGATGACAAATCTCATTCTGAATGTCTGTCAACATTGGAACTGAAGAAAATATTGACTCATAGTGCATTTGGAGTTCATTCTTTCAGGTCAGACTGTTAATCAAGCTTTCTATTTCAAGGTTCTGAACAGTGTGTGACAACAAAGGGCTGATTTGTGACAGACAAGGGACTGGTCTTGCCACCACAGCAATGCAACTGCTCATACAGCCATCTCGGTGCACTGGTTTTTGACAAAACCACCATGCCTCTCTTGTCCCACACACCTTACTCATCTGTAAGACTTATCTTTGTTTCCATGAACGAAGAGGGGCATGAAAGGACAGTGATTTGATGACATAGAAGAGATGAAGGAGAAAGCGAGGGAGGTGCTGTCAACCATCTAAACAGATGAGTTTGAAAAAATGTTTCCAAGAATGGAATCACAGATTTGACAAATGTATTAAGTGTAATAGAAAGTACTTTGAAGGTGATAAAGTTGTTTTGTAAAAAAACTTAAATACATAGCTTTGAAAAAACATCTGGTTATTTTTGGGTACCCCTCATATTGGGTTGCTCACTGCAAGTTAAGCAGTTTGAAACCAGCAACGGGAAAAGGATGAGGCGCTCTACTAATGAAGGAAAGCCGGGAGGTTTCACCCTGTCTCATAGGCTGGCTATGAGTCAGAATCGAATTGATGATAGTGTTTGAGTTTAGTATGTATATAAATGCAATTCGTTTTTGTGGTTTGACCAGGTATCTTGCAGATTTATGAATTCACCTATTAATCATGGTAAACTTTTTTGTATATCTAATGACATTGTCTACATAAACTTCAGATAGGGTTAAAATTCTTTATTTCCAATCTGGATGTTTTTTAGTTCTTTTTCTTGTAATATTGCTACAACTAAAACCTGGTATAATTTTGAATAGAAGTGAGAACGATCTCTTTGCTCCATTCCTGATCTTAGAGGAGAATCAGTCAGTATATCACAATAACAGTGACGTTAGTTGTAGACTTTTCTTAGAGGTCTTTGGTAGGCTGAATGATATTTCCTAATCATGAGGAGCCCTGGTGATGTAATGTTACTCGTTGAGTTGCAAGCCACAAGGTCAGCAGTTTGAATCCACCAAATTCTCCATGGGAGAAAGATGTGCTTGTCTACTCATGTCAACAGGTTCAGGCTTGGAAACCCATAGGTGTACTCTGTCCTATAGGATCAGTACGCATCGCAATCCACTCAATGGCAGTGGTTTAGTTTTTTGAGTTTAAGATAGTACATGAACCTGTATAATGGTTTCCTAAGGAAGCCCATGAATCCATGGATCTTACAAGGAAATTTCCTTACAAGGAAATTGGAACTTTAGAGATGTTATTAAATTAAGGATCTTGTCCTTAGGAGATTTCAATGATATGGCTATTGCCATGACTATCAGCTTACTCCATCCCCATAATCTTATCACTACTTGTCTGATTGAGTGTTCAGAGACTGTAATGTCTAATTTAGGATATAATCCTTATCTAACAATGGAACACTTAGTGCACCAACTACAGATAACATAAAAATGGAAATAAAATGAAAATCAGAAAATATACTGTTGATTTAGCATAACCCCATCAAAATTTCTGAGACTCATTCATATGACAGAAATAAATAGGTTTATGAATTAATTGGCAGATTTTATTTAAAGCTTAAAGGATAGCATTGTTTATCTCTTTAGGGATATGGTATCTGAACAATAGAATCTGTAGAGAAGAATGGGAATATTAAAAGGATAAATCTGCATAGTTTTTATATTCAGGTCGTCCAAATTTTACTGATATTTAAAAGTTCTCAGCAATGCTGGGTAGTGGTTGCAGATGCTGGGGATTAAAATTGTGGCCTGTCATTTCCTTCTGGGTTTTTATAAGACTCTATCTAAAGAAGCAATAACTACCATTGGCACAGACTCATATTCCTTGCAAAGAAGTATTTGATTAACAGTAATGCCAACAAGATGATTCGTCTTCCTTTTTAATTCAATACTGCTACAGTCTTCTAAAACTAATAAAAGTAAAGCCTGATGTTTGGGTTTGTGCAGTGAAACTGTTGTGCTTAAATACTTAGAATAACCAGTGAAGAAGCTTAAAACTAATCGTTGGCTTCTATTTCATGTGTAAGTCCTTCTTAAATGAAAAAAAAAGTGTTTGAGCTTTGATCACATTGCTTTGTTGAAAGACTAATCTTTCCTGCACCATTTTTGACTTCCAGGCATCAATTAATTTTAGTACCAGCTATTTGTTAGTTTTCAATTAGCTAAAAATTTAAGTATTTGTTGGCCTGATCATTTTTTCTATCTCTTAATTTTTTGACTGAGCTATGAAAATCAGTTTTAAATTGTTTTTTTTGGACTAGCTCCTAAAAAGTAAGATTTTCAAATATAATAAAGGGGAAAGTATCAGAGCTTAAATTGTGAACACCCAGTTTGTAGAAGACTATGAAAGAGATGGGGAGCCCAAAAACCCATCTGCAGTCTTCTGAGGCAGATTAAGCTGCTGACAGATCCCCTGTAGCCATAGATGGAATGCGAACAGCTTTGACATCAGACAGAGATCATCAGAAACTTGATTATGGTGGATCAAACCATGGTGTAATATGAGACTTGGTCAGTTCACCTACCTCTTGACTCAACCTGAATGTACTCTAGACGGAGGTGTTTCTTACCGGTGTCAGGAAAGAAATTTCATCTCTGGCCTTTTAAATGTTGATGGTGTTTTTTTCTTTATTAAACTTTATTTGTATTTTTATCATTATATTATTATTTTCTTCTTGCCATTTTGTTTTGTTTTTATTGCACCTGTTGAGTTTCCCGGTTTGTGAAGCACAGGCGGAGTGGTGTGCACAGACAACAACAGATGCAATGGTTTAATCAGAGATGTGGAGGGGGTAGGGAGAGTGAGGGAATTTGGAGAGCAAACAATGAATGTGGGAGACGGCAGGGAGCACTAGAACTGATGGTTATGATATTGATATATAAATAACTATTTTTAAAAGAAGCTCAATCACGGAAATGTATGATATGTGAATTCTATATCAAGAAAATTACCACCACCACCCTCCCCTCCCCCACCCCCCACCTCCCAAAAAGAGAAACCAAATTGACCAATATTACTATGGGTGAAAGAGAAGGAGTTGTTGCTTAGGGGACAGTAAGTTTATGTCAATAGTAGTGGAATAATTTGGAAAAAAGTATCAATAATGGTTGTAAAGCAGAAAGAGTATAATCAATAGCTCTGAATTATACATGTAGAAGTTGTGGAATTATGGAATATTTTGTTGTGTACATTTTTGCCACAATTATAAAAAAATTACTTGAATAACAGTGAGTACAAGGAAGAAGAAAAAAATTAAAGGAACAATTCCAGATGCAATAAAACACTTAACATAATAATATGGTGATAATGATGACAATATCTTGAAGCATGTCATAAAGTAGTACCCATTTGTTATTAAAAACCATTGCACATACTTCAAAATTTTAATATAATATGTTTCACAGCTTGTGATTCCAGGTTGTTTGTAAATCAAACGTTTGTAATCCAGGGACTGCCTGTATTGGATTATCTCACTCCTTAAAGTCAGTATTTGACTTTTATGACGTTAGAAAAGTTTCCAGACTCTGAACTGTGCAGGTTTGGTAAACGGATGGTTGTGGGGAATAGGACTATAGCACAGTGCTTAGGGAAGAAAGATCAGGGAATTCAGAATGAAAATTGATGAATCGGTCCAGAGCATGAAAAATGAATGTTTCAGCTCTATTAGCAATCTTTGTGTTTAAGTGACCTAAAATGAATATTTCAACTCTATTAGCAATCTCTGTGTTTAAGTGCAAATTTTTTTAAAAGTAAAAAAAAATGTGAAATAATTTTTTTTCTTTTGAGTCAAAACCTATAGGGCTGTATGTCATGCATAACAGATGGGAAGTATGAGTCAAAAACGGAGTGGTACAGTGCTCAATTTCATCTACTGCAGATGTCTCAAAAATTTGCCTGTAAAGTCATGTCTGCACAACAGTTTTAATAAATGACCTTAATTATCTTAGATGCATTACTTTTTCACAGGAAAGTAATTCTTGACTTTTTTTCTTGCCTGAATGTAATGCTTCCTAACGAGTTTATTCATTTAAACATTCATTCATTCATCACTCACTTCCAGTTCCACATTGTTATTGTTAAGTGCCATCATATGGAACTCCAATTCATAGTGACTCTATGCAAAACAAAATGAAATTTTGCCTGGGTCTCCCCCATCGTCGAGATGTTACTGTTTGTGTTTCCTTCAGTATAGCTATCTGGCAGAGTTCCATAACAATTCATGAGGTGGACATTTACTAAATGTATGACCGTATTTTTTCTCTTGCTGTTGTTAAGTGCTGTCTAACTGTTGTTAAGTGCTGTCTAACTGTTCCAACTCATATTGACTACATGTTAACAGAAGAAAAGCTTGTGTTGTCCACACAATTGTTGTTATATTTGAACCCATTGTTGCACCCACTGAATCAGTTCATTTTGTTGAGAATCTTCCTCTTTTTCTTACTGATCAAGCACGATATTCTTTTCCAGAGACTAGCCAACCTTGATAACATGTCCAAAGTACATGAGATGAAGTAACACTATCCTTGCTTCTCTGGAATGTTACAACTGTACACCCCTCAGGTCAGTTTCATTCATTCTCATGGCACTCCAAGGCACTGTCAATATTTTTCACCAACACTCTAATCTAAGTGTATCAATTCTTCTCTGGTTATCCTTATCCAATGCCCAGTGTTCATATGCATCTGAGGTGAAGGAAAACACACTGGTGGAAGGGTGCACCCTAGCCATCAAGGTGACGTCTTGGCTCTTAACACTTCACGGAGGTCTTGTTCAGATGTGTCCCATGCAGTCCGTCACTTACTTTCTTGACTGCTGCTGCTACGAGTGTTGTGAAGTTTGTTACAACTTCAACCTCTTCTCAGGTTATTATGCTTTATACAGACCAAAAGGAGGTTGTTTGACCACAACAAGAAAATACTGATGCTATTTCTTGGTCCAGTTGTGAGAATTTTTGTTGTCTTTACACTAAATCCATACTGGTGATTGTAATTTATGACTTTCATCAATTCCTTCGAGTCTTCCCACTTTCAGAAAGCAAATTTATCACTGGTTGTTAATGAAACTTCCTTCAATCCTGTGCTGCATTCTTCTTCATATGGGCCAGTTTCTCAGATTATTTTGTTCAGCATACAGACAAAATAAACAATTTGAAAGGACACGCACATTTCCTGATTTTAGACCATGCAGTGTTTTCTTGTTGTGGTCAAACAACCTCCTTTTGGTCTGTATAAAGCACAATGAAGTGTTCTCAAATGCTCATTATTTTCAGTGTTATTCATAATTTGTTATGAACAACAGTCCCAGTTCATTTCTCTTCACACAGTCCATTATATTTGCATAGTCAATACAACATAAGCAAGCATCTCTTTGGTATTCTCCACTGTCAGTTAAGATCCATCTAATGCAAGTAATGATGTCCTTAATTGCACACCATCTTCTGAATCTAGCTTGAATTTCTGGCAGCTCCTGTTGATGTACTGTTTCTATAATTTTTTAAATTATCTTCAGAAAAAAATTACTCACATTGTGTAAGGTCACCTATCTTTGGAATGGGTGCAAGTACATATCGCTTCCAGTTAATTGGCCTCGTAGCTGTCTTCTACATTTTTTGACATAGACAATTTAGTGCTTCCAGCACTGTATCGGTGTGTTGAAACATTACAGTGGACCTTCCTTCAGTTCCTAGAGCCTTGTTTTTCACTAATGTCTTCATTGTAGCTTGGGCTTTCCCCTTCAATACCATTGTTGGTGTTCATATGCTACTCCTTGAAGTAGTTGAATGTCTTCTACTTCTTTTCAGTGTAGTGACTCAGTGTATTCCTTCCACTGTCTTTGGCTGTTTCATGTATCATTCAATGTTTTGGTCATATATGCTTTCAACATTGCAGTTTGATGCTTGAATTTTCTCTTCAGTTCTTGCAGTGCAAAACATGCTGAGTTTCTTCTTATGCAGGATTTTCTAATTTCAGATATTTGCATGTTCTTACAATGCTTTCCCTTGTCTTCTTAAGCTGCCTTACAAAATACACTATCCAATTATTTTATATCATTACTTCTTCCATTAGATTTCCCTACTCTACACTGAAGAGCAAATTTCAGTGTCTCTTCTAACAGCCACGTTTGTCTATTCTTTCTTTCCTGTCTTTTTAATGATCTTTTGTTTTCTTCGTGCATAATGTTCTTGAAGCCATCTCACAACTCATCTGATTTGGGGTCACTAGTTTCCTAACCTGTTCTTGAGAAGTTATCCAAGTTCAGGTGGTAGATATTTAAGACTCAACTTGGACTCTCGGGGGCATGTTTTAATTGTCTTCAGTTTCAACCTGAACTTGCATATGAGTAATTGATGTTGTTTTCTGCAGTCAGCCCCAGTCTTATTTTGGCTGATGGTAGTAGGTTTGATATCTGTGTATTTCCTCTAGGAGGCCCATATAGATAGCTGCAGTTTATGTTTTCACAAAAAGGTATTTGCAATGGAGAAGTCATTGATCTTACAAAATGCTACCATGTTCATGTGATCTGTAGGGTTTTTTCAGGCCATATTTTCAAATGATTGTTCCTCTTCATTTCCAATTTTTGCATTCCAATTGGAAATTATCCTAGTAATTATCAATGTATTTTGATGACAGGCTTGATCAGTTTCACACTGAAAACATTGGTAGAATTATTCAGAACAAGGGACTGCTGAGTGGTTTAAAATCAGGTAAGGTGTGCATCAGGATTGTATCCTCTCACCATACTCATTCAGCCTATATGCATAATGATTATTCAGAGAGGCTGGATTATATGAAAAGAATGTGATATCAGAACTGAAGGAAGATCTACTAACAATCTGAGGTATGTAGATTAGACTACCTTGCTTTCTAAAAGTGAAGAGGACTTGAAGCATGTGTTGATGAAGTTCAAGGATTGTAGCCCTCAATGTGGATTCCAACTCCAAGTCAAGAAGACCACAATCCTTACAACTGCACCATTAGGTGACATCATGATAAACGGAGAAAAGCTTTATGGTGGAAAGGATTTTGTGTATCCACAATCAATGCTCATGGAAGCAGCACTCGGAAATAGATCAATGTACATATATTTATAGGTCAAGTATTAAGAAAACAGATGGACAGTGGGCCCCTACACAGGTGCTCCCCCAGCACAAGAACACTTTGTTCTAACAATTAGGCAGTCCGAGATGCTCACCTTCCTGACATTATCGCTGAAGACAATGGGTGCACAAGAAAATGTGGTGAAGAAAGCGGATGATGCTTGGCTACCAAAAGATATAACACCTGAAGTCACTGAAGACAATGGGTGCACAAGC
>NW_022103898.1:41624703-41634635 GCF_000313985.2 Echinops telfairi | reverse complement strand
AAAAAAAAAAGATCAAGTGCTACATTGCTTTGGGTAAATCTGCTGCACAAGCTCTTTATAGAGCATTAAAAAGTAAATATGTTACTTAGAGGATTAAAGTGTGCCTGATTAGAGCCATGGTATTTTTAATTGCCTCACCTGCATATGAAAGGTGGGCATTGCATAAGGAAGACTAAATAAGAATTGGTGCATTGGAATTATGGTGCTGCTAAAGGATAGTGAAAGTACCCTGGGTACTTTCAAAAGAACAAACTACTCTGTCTTGGAAGAAGTACAGCTAGGGTGCTCCCTAGAGGGGAGGTTGGTGGGACGTTGTCTCTCATATTTTGGACATGTTGTCTGGAGGGACTGGTTGATGGGTAAAGTAGAGAGGCAGTGAAAAAAGGAAGGCCCTCTACACGAGGGAATGACACAGCGTTTGCAACAATGGATTCAAGCACAGGCCCAATTGTGAGGATGGTGCAGGACGGGGCAGTATCTCATTCTGTTGTGCACAGGGTCACTATCGGTTAGAACTGACTGGATTTCACCTAACAATAATAACAACAGCAGTAGTAGTTGGTGGGTGACTGAATAGTAGTTATATTAACTGGTTTTTCTTTAATATAATTATTATCACATTCAGGAATTTCAGACAGAACTTTAATTGTTCTATTTGATGACACATGGGATGTTATGGATCTTGAATTTGTCATTCTCTGCGCAATAAACCATATGATTGTTCTACTCAAAATATCCAATACCAGTGCATTTCTCTTCATTAATGCTGAGGTTATTATTCTTAATGTCTTTCATGTCATATTTGAAGGATTAACATTTTAAAGATTTGGTCTTGGTACATTCCACTTAATTATTTATATATGTTTGTAATTGTATCTTCTCAATTGGGATCAAGACATTTAGGGAATACTTGTAGGCTGAACATACAAATTACTAATGTGGTTGCATAATAAAATTGTCATAAAGATATATTCTCTGAACTGTAGTTGAGACAGCTAAGGCTTATTGTCCCAACCTGGCTGATAAAACACATGGGATTGATTGAAGGGCAGAGAGATAAATGGCTCGGTGAGCCTCGCCTTTCTAGTCCTCTTGTCTCTTGCTCTCTGATCGTCAGACCAGTGTGAGGCTGCCTTGGAGAGTTCTCTGCCTTGGCTGGAAGTCTCACTTCCTCACATCCCTGAGGAGAATTACCCTGATGCAGCCCTGGGTGCTGGAGAAGCCACACGGAGGCCCCTGCTAGCGCTGAGATACTTACACTGCCACTGGATTCAAAGACTTTCTACCTACTGGCCTGTGCTCCTCCTGCATTTGGCATCATTGTTTGTGTTTTGTGAGATTGAGGAGAACTTTGTAGATTTGTGTGGGACATATGGGCTTAATCGGATTTATGGGCTTGGACTGAATGGTGTTGGACTGCTTTCTGAATGTACACTTACCCTTTATATAACACTCTGTCTTATATACATATGAGTTTCTGTGGATTTGTTTCTCTACTCTACCGAGACTAACATAATAGTTAAATGGTTTATATCAACGAAGTTTAAATTCATGATGTTGAGTGAAGAAAGAAAATAACAGAGCATTCTTTAAACTATGAAAAGCTTTTTAAAGGTCTCAAAAGCAAACCCAATATTTAGAGATCCCTAAATTAACCACTATAAAATAATAGCAATGATGATAACGATGATGAAAACTTAAGGGTTAATAAAAAAAGGATAGTGGATTCCACTTCAGATGGAGCCAAAGAAAAGTAAATGAGGGAGGAGCAGCATCATTGATATTATAACTCAAACTGCAAAGTGGGGTCAAGTGTCTTAATTTTATTATCATAATTCATAGTGTTTATGTGTTTAATATATGTGAGATATTGTTTGATTGTTTACATAAAAGTCATGTATGTATCAATCATACATAAAAGTGTGAAGGCTTTATTAAGCTATCCCATGTTTTTTATCTCCTAGCTCCAATGAGGCTCTGCTGACTGGTCAATTCTGTTTAATCTCAAACTGCATTCATTTTCACTTATCTGATTATTTTGAACCAAATCTCTTACACCTCATGATTTCATTTGTTTCATATTTTGGTATAAAGCTCTAAAATAGAAAATAGTATCCAAAATAGTAAACACAAACACAACTAAATTAGTATACTTTAAAAAGGTAAATTTAATTTATTAGAATAGTTAAATAGTTAATATTTTAATTCCCCGTATGTCACATATATATTTTAATTATATGTTTATTTTCAAAATAAATATTCCAATAAAGACCAAGCATATTTGATTTATAGATTCCACTTTCATTTCTTTTCCTGAATCATATGACTTGTGGAAAACAGTTGTTTACTGTGTGAAATTTTTGCTATCTCTCTCAATTTTGTTGAATCATGCTGAGTTTATCTCATGGTTTTATTTAGTAAGTGTCTCTGCAAGTTGGTAATGAACTGAGTGATTGGATCTGATTCAGTTTTTGTATTTTTTTGCATGATTGCATAGCAATGATATACTAATAAACTTCTCTGAGGAGGGATACACAATATTTTTAAAACTTTCTTCTTGTGATATTAGCAACGACTGATAATTGCATAGGCAAATCAAAGGACTTGGAGTTGAAAAAGGATGACACTCTGATGCTTTCTTCATGTTTTAGCTGACTCATTTCTCTAAACAGAATCACTCACCTGCAGCAGCTACTTGGCGACTGTGCAATGCAATTGGTGTAGGAAAGGCAGAAATAATTCCTTTCATTTACTAATTTTCAAGAAAATGAGTTGATTCCCAAGCATCCTCCAATATTAACATTAAATAGCATGTGGTTAAAAATTCAATCCATTGCAGATACATACTCACTGGAGTTTATTTGCTTTTCAATCTTTTACAAGGGAAGAATTTGAGGGTGGGGGGTGAAAGCTGGACTTTATACCTTTCCTGACACTCACCCAAAATTGTGAATCAGTAATTTCTCTACATCTTGTTTCTTTTCATGAGAAATTATATTTCAAAATTATCATCTGAGTAGTAGGGATGCTCATCACTACCAGGCAGAATAGTTGGTTATTTTTTTCCTGGGTATTTTCACTGGAAAACCTATCTTTCTATCAATTTAAATATAAAATAGAAAATCCCCCTTTTCTTGGACAATATTTTATAGGAGCACTGTTGTTAAAAGTCAAGAAAAGGTTTCCAAACGAAAAATAAACAATATTCTTTGATGGTTATTAGAGGTGGGAGGGAGGAAGGGGCAAGTCACTGAGTAGAGGATGCACCTGTCAATTTTTGTAAAGTGGAAAGCAACACATAAGAGAAAGGTTGGCAAAAACTGATGAGGTAGGGGAAGACACTGGAACGATTGTAGGAAATAAAGACAACAGGGTGAATACGATTAGATATACAATCCTGAAGTAATGATTATCTACTAGTAGATGCATAGGTAGGTATACAAACTGAACAGGTGTGGAAGAGCAATGACAGTACACGCAAAAATATCTATTTTTTAAGTTCAATAGAGGCTCTTTTTACCTGAGTATCTATGTTTGCTGCAAAGTTAGTCATAAATGTAAAGCATATAGGGGCAGATTAAGCAAACTTCACATACCTTAAAAGAGTGTCATTGAGTCTGTGGGTTCAAGACCATAGCATTAGGGAGACAAAGCCCATTGGCAGAAGATAGTCCACAAAAGCGTTGCTCTAATCTTACTTTGGTGAGTAGTGACTTGGGCCTTAAAAGATACGAGTGGCCATCTAAGGTGAAAATATTGGATGTTCCTTTTCTGGAAGAAATAAGAATGATAAAAATTGAAGACATTTGGAAATAATTTGTCCAATGGACTAAGCTAACATCAGTCTCCACGACTCGGAGACTAGAAGAGATACATGAAGACTGTCTACCATTGCCACTGCTCTGAACGGTATCACATAAGAAAGCCCTGGAGGGAAGGGAGACGTCGGACAGGGCAAGATATGACAAAATAATCATTTATAAATTATCAAGGGTTCATGAGGGAGTCGGGGGGAGCAGGAGGGGAAGGGGAAAAACTGAGGAGCTGATGCCAGGGGCTTCCATGGAGAGCAATGTTTTGAGAATAATGAGGGTAAAAAAATGTACAAACATGCTTCATACAATGGATGGATGTATGGATTGTGATCAGAGTTGTATGAGCCCCCAATAAAATGATTTTTAAAAAAGAGCTCAAGGACACCTGAAACTGGACCCAAATCTTAAGGGAATTAAAGGGATCAGGATTTTTTCCTTTCTTCTCTTCCTTCCTTCCTTTTCTTCTTTCTTTCTTTGTCTTAAATTTCAATGACATGTCCTTGAAAGTATTTGATTAGATCCTGGAAATTCTTGCAATACATAGTAAAAATTACTACTATTTTTAAAAATATCTTTTCTTTCACAATGTTAAATCTCAATAAATGCTCTTAGTTTAAAAAAAAAAGAAAGCCCTGGATAAAATAGAAGAAAACCGTGGAAGAAACCTCAAACTCATAAACAGAGCAGACTTACTGGTTGGATGATGTCTTGGGTTGGGGTCTCTAGAGAAGCAGCACAATGACGTGTGTATGTGTTGTGTATAAAAAGAGACTTACATCAAGAAATAGTCTAGACAGTTATAGAAGTGGATGAGTCCAGTCTATTTCTAGTCAAGCTTCTCCTGACTCATGGTAGCTGATGAACAGGAAGCAGGCTGATGAAGCAGACAGCAGGGAGCACAGGCTGGTGGATGCAGAGGTTTTAAGTGTTGACTAATCCACAATGAGTAGTCCACTGATGGCTCTTGGGATCTGCAAGCAATGCAACAGGAAATTGAGGAATCAGATGCAAGGTCCAACCAAAGCAGAAGGCAAAGGGTCAAAGCGAAATTGACTCTTCTCAGTCTCCTTCTTATACACAAAGGCTTATGGAGCCAAGAAAGAATCATCAGGCTGCAATGCAATTGATAGGTTGAGCTCTGCCCCTCCCCTTACTCAGGAGTTCCTAGTTGACATAAACTCTAACCATCGTAGACAGTGCCTGGTAGAACCCAAAGACTACTGTTCTTTGACACCCTTAAAGTTTGAAACTAAACTCACGTCTATGGTTCAATTCTCAACCAAACAATAGACAAGATCAAAGGAGAAATAACACTAGTAAGATAGGGACCCCTATTTAAGATTAAAAAGGCAGTATTTACTTAGGGACAAAGTGCAGATAAGTAGAAATGAAGGAAGAACAAAAACAAGAGACATATGAAAGTGAGATAAGTGAGGCTTGCAATCAATGAGAGTAAATGTGTGCTTAATAACTATATTGTTGATTCCAACTCATAATGACCTTCTATGTGACAGAAGGAAACAATGACTGGTATGGCATCATATTCACAATTATTACTTTGAGCCTATTGCTGCAACCATTCTGTCAATTCCTCTCTTGAAAGTTTCTCCTCTTTTTTTTACTTTTGATAGACAAGTGTAGGAAATGAAATATATAAATTATTGAGTGGAAAATCTGGTCCCCAAACCTAGTACATAGTGATCAGAACAGCGTGATACTGGCATTATGAGAGATTCATAGACAAATGGAACAGAATTGACAGCTGATCTGTGACAAAGGACTGAAACTCATTAAATGGAGAAGGGATAGTCTTAACAAATGGTAATGGTTAACTCGATATCCATCTTATATCATATACAAAAACAAACTCATGATGGATCACACTACTAAATATAAAACTTAGAACCATAAAGCAACACCATGATGAACTACAAAGGTACTTAATAAAAACTATCAGGACAAATGTATGGGCCTTAACACAGGTATAACATAATGAAAGACATAAACAACAGAAAATAAACTAGATGACTGGGACCTCCTAAAAACCAAACATTTATTTGCATCTAAAGATCAAAAGAATCAAAGGAGAACTCATAGACTGGCTGAAAAATTGGGCAATTGTATTAGACAAGGGACTAATCTCTGTGGGTTCAGGACCATGATCTCAGGGAAGACAATAAAGTCATTTGGCATAAGCTACTTCACAAAGGTAATGTTCTCCATCTTAATTCGCTGAGGAGCAGTTGAGGTCTTAAAACATTTAGGAGCAGCCATCTAAGGTGTAGATATTGGTCTCCCCCTATCTAGAGGAAGGGAAAATGATGAAAATTGAAAGACACATGGAAACTATTAGTCCGATATACTAACAGACCAGACAAACATCAGTCTCCACAGCACTGAGACAAGAGGTAGATAATAACCAGGTGCCACTACCAACAGCTCTGAGAAGATTCACATCAGAAAGTTCTGAATAAAGTTGGGGGGAAACTTGGATCAGAACCCCAAATATTTTAAAAGCCTTGCTTGTCAGACTGGCGTCAGAAGACTGTGACCCTTAGTCACTCTTCAGGTCAAGAACGGAATTTACCCCAGGTTAGAATAATCAAAAACTTAACACCAAACTGGACACTTTTATTCAAGGTCAGAGGGTTAGGAAAGAATGAAAAACAGGAAAAGGAAACACTGATGAAGTAGGATAAGCAATGGTACATTGAAGGATTTAAAATGAGTGAGTTGGAAAAAAGTGCATATAATTTTTTTAATGTAAAATCTGTTCTGCAAACTTTCCACTAAATCACAATAAAACGTTTCTGTAAACTTTTACCCAATTCCCAATAAAAAGTTAAAAGAAAAGAGAAGAAGGAGAAAGAGCTGAGGCTTCCTGGGCAGATAGAGACTGGTGGAACACTGGAGAGTGTGGCCTTTGGCAACCCTTCAGGTCTAGAACAGAACTCATCCCAGTGGCTCAATTTTCAGCCAATGTTCTTATGTTGTTACGTGCCATCAAGTCAGTTCCACTCCATATGTACAACACACGGAAACACTGCCCGGTCCTGTACCCTTCCCCAAATTGTTTCTATGCCTGAGCCCAGTGTTGTAGTCACTGTGTCAATCCATCTCATTGATGGCCTTCCTTTTCCCTACCCCTCAGCTTACCACACATGCTGTCCTCTAGGGAGTGATTTCTCCTTTTCTTCAATTTATCATCATGTTACCTATTGGTGCCGTTGGGAAGGTTTTTCAGGTTTTCTTGACTTTGAGTTGTCATCCATACTGAGGACTGCAATTCCTGATCTTCATCAAGTGCTTCAATTTCTCCTCTTTCAGCAAGCAAGACTGTGTCATCTGCATATTGCAGGTTAAGAAGCCTCCTTCGAATCCTGTGGCCACATTCTTATTCATATAGGCCAACTTCTCTGATTATTTTCTGGGCATCCAAATTGAATAAGTATGGTAAGAGGATAGATACACCCTTGACACACAACGTTCCTCATTTTAAACCATGCAGTAGTCCTTTGTTCTGTTCACACAACTACCTCTTGATCCATGTATAAGTTCTGCAGGAGCACAATAAAGTGTTCCGGAATTCCCATTCTTCTCAAGGTTATCCACAGTTTATTGTCATCCATATTATGGACAAATGCCTAATAAAGGCATAGCTAATAAAACACATGTAAACTTCTCTCTGGTATTATCTGTTTTGAGCCAAGTTCCATCTGACATCAACAATTATATCCCTTGTTCCACATCTTCTGAATCTCACCTGAACTTCTGGGAATTCCCTCTCAGTGTACTGCTATAACGGTTATTGGATGCTCTTCAGCAAAACTTTACTTGCGTGCGATATCAATGGTACTGTTCTATAGTTTGAGCATTTTATTGGGTCACCTTTCTTTGGAATGGGCACAAATATGCATCTATTCCAGTCTGATGGCTAAGTACCTATCTTCCAAATTTTCTGGCATAGACGACTGTTTCCTGAGCTTCATCAGCTTGTTGACACATTTCAATCAGTAGTCTATCAATTCCTGAAGACTTTTTTGTGGCCAATGCATTCAATGAGCTTGAGCTTCTTCCTTCAGCAGCACTGATTCTTGCTCATAGCTGCCTCCTGAAATGGGGCACATTTCTGGATTGGGGGTGGGGGGGCATACAGTAACTGTATTTTTTCCATCTTCTCTTGATTCTTCCTGCATCATTCAGTATTTTGCTCATACAATATTTCAAGATTGCAACTCTAGACTTGATTTTTTTTCTTGGGATATGTAATTTTTTCCCATATGTTTTTCCAATTCTAGATCTTTTCACGTTTCATTATAACATTTGGCTTTGTCTTCTCAATCTGCCTTTTGAAAATTTAGCTCTTTGACTTCATCCTTTCATTTGCTTTAGCTACTCTACCATTCAGAGTACATCCACTTTGATCTTTTCTTTATTTCCTGTATTTTTAATGACCTTTTGCTTTCTTCATAAATATATTTCTTGATGTTATGACACAGTTCCTCAGACCTCTGTCATTAGTGTCCAGTGCATCAAATCTGTTCTTGAGATGTTCTCTAAATTCATTTGAGATAGACTGACAGTTTTATTTAGGTATTATAGACTTGTTTTAATTTTCTTCCGTTTTATCCTGAGTTTACATGAGTGATTGATGGCTTATTCCACAGACAGCCACTGACCTGGTTTTAGCTGCTGGTATTGAGCGTCTCCACCTCCTCTTCACACAGATGTTGTCAATTTGATGTCTTTCTATTCCATATGGAGAAGTGCATGCATAAAATCACTTTTTGCTTTCTTGAAAAAGGTATTTGCTATGAACAAGTTGCTGGCCTTTCAAAATTCTATCATGAAATCCCAGCATCATTTCTATCATCAAATGCATGTTTTCCAACTGCTGTTCCTTCCTCTTTGTTTCCAACTTTTACATTCCAAGTGCCAATAGTTATCAACACATCTTGGTTTTATGTTTGATTGATTGCCAACTGAAGTTATTGGTAGAATTCTTCAGTTTCTTCATCACTAGCTTTTATGGTTGGTGTATAAATTTGAATAATAATTGTATCTATTGGAGTTCCTTGAAGGCAACTAGATATAATCCTATTACAAATAGTGTTATACTTCATGATTGACTTTTCAGTCCTTCTTGACAGTGAATTACATGCCATTCCTCTTGAGTGTGTCTCGCTGGCATAGGAAATCACGATTTTCTGTTTCAAAATGGCAATACCAGTCTATTTCAGCTCACCAATGCCCAGAATATTGATTATCATGTGTTCCATTTAATTTGGGGGCACTTCTAATTTTCCTAGATTCATACTTTGCACATTCCAAGTTTCAATCGTTAGCAGATTTCTGCAGTTGTTTCTTCTTACCTTGAGGTATGCCCCATCATCCAATAAAAATACCGAAGGCTCCACTCCCACTAGCTTCATTCCATTGACTTCATGGCGGTCAACTCCACTCTGAGAAATCAGCTCCTCTTCAGTCACCATTTCAGTGGCTTCAGTCCGAGGGGCCTATCCTCTGGCAATATCTGCAACAGTATTAAGCTTCCATTCATTAAGTCTTCAGTATCTGACCATATTTTGAAGATGTGCATAAGGTATAAACATAGGCATGTACATATGTAAATATATTAATATATAATGATAGGGATATAGGTCTGTGTGCATATATTTATAAGTTAAGTATTAAGGTATCATACAGACATGGGGCCTCTACTCAAGGCCTCCCTCAATGCAAGCATGCTTTGTTCTAAAAAACTGGCATTCTGTGATGCTCAACTTCCTTACATGATCGCTGAAGATGAAATGGATGCTTAAGTTAATGTGGTGAAGAAAGCTAACGGTGCCCCTCTCTTACAAGATATAACATCTGTGGTCTTAAAGGCTTGAAGTTAAGCAAGTGGCCATCTAGCAGGGAAGCAAAAAAGTCCACATTGATGAAGCCCAACAACCTATGTGCTCACAAGGTGTTACTGGGATCAGGTATCAGGCATTAAAAGACCCAAAACAAACAACCGTTTTGATGAGAATGAGGGGGGTTGGAGTGGAGACCCAAAGCCCATCAGTAGACAATTGGACGTTCCCTCACAGAAGGGTCAAAAGGAAGGGATGA
>NW_022103898.1:41620891-41622879 GCF_000313985.2 Echinops telfairi | reverse complement strand
GGATCCCTGGTGCTGCAGCTGGTTAAGCGTGGGGCTGCTAACCTCAAGGTCAGGAATTCAAACTCACCAGCCACTTGATAGTAGAAAGATGAGGCTCTTTGTTCCTATGTAATTTTCACTCTCAGAAACTCTGCTCCATCCAATAGGCTCTGTCTGAGTGGGAACCAACTAGGTAGGAGTGGGTTTCGTGGACAGTAGTTCCAGGAAGAGCCCTAGGAACAGAATCCTCAACTGCTGGACTGCTAATGAGCCTGCAAAGCGAAGGTTCCGTGCCATCAGTGGTTCCACCAAAGCAAAGGCCTGCTAATCTGTTCTTGTAGCAGTTACCACCTCAGAAAAACGGGGCAAGTCTACTCTGTCACACCTATTCAGTATGAGTTAGAATCTACGTAAGGGCATACAACAACGTGGCAATAGAGCTGACAGGTTATAGAATATTTCCGAAATATAATCATCATGATCACATTCCTATCTGGTGCCTAACTTTAGGTTTTTTCCTATTTATGATATTATTCATGTGAATGTTAAGAAAGTCAAAAATCCTCTTCTAAAATATGTATGTTCTTTCCTTTGCTTAATTTCAAGACCAAATTATTTTCTGCTTTGATATATATATTTTTTGTTTTGTTTTTGAAACAATGTGTTTTCAGTAATGGAAGATAATTTAAATGGAAGGAAAAATATTGAGGTGATAGGGAGTCTGACACAATTTGTGGAACACATATATCCTGGGGTGGGGGAGGTGCTGAGGTTGGTAATAGAGAACCATGAAGTCATACAAGACCCCAATAGATGGCAGCATGCACTAAAGTGGGAAAGTGGGATAGAAGATTCCCAATGAACCCCAATGCTAGAAAATGTAGGTTATTACTGCATGTACCATGGGTCACAAAGGGTTAAATTCTTCAGCAGATATCCATGTTATTAATCAAAATGAAACATGTGGCAATTTAATAAAGATAGCACAAAATTGAATAGTTCAATGAAATAGTTTATGTTTGCGCTTGCAACAATCCAGTAGGCATAAACTGGTATTGCAGCTCTGAATTTTACAAGGTCCATCAGGCACCTAGATTCCTTTCACCTTAATAACTTTTATCTGCTAGAGTGTGGTAAAAATTGACTTGCCACCATGACCACATACAAGGTTACTAGATGGGGAAAATGATTAAATCTATAACTAGATGCTTCCTTTTAATCGAATGGTACCATTATTGCACGCATTATTTCTACCTAGATTTCTTAGTACAAACTTCAACATAGCACACAGAAGTCTGGGAATTATTCCCTTTAGTTAATTGGCCATCTGCCTATTAAGAAATATAATTTTTTGAGGGGGGACTATAAATTATGTTTAATGCAAGGTAATGACATAATTTATCTGGCTCTAAAACAAATCCTTGTCTACCCAGCCCAGCTGCAACTAACAGTACTTGACTACACTTTAATTCACGTTTAGTATTGAGCCTTTGTTTACAGATCTGACTTTGATTCCAAAGATTTATTCTCAACATTATTGCTCTTCATTGTATTACTTATGTGTTTTTCTGTAATGAAGTGTGGAGTTGGTACTTGAACATCAGTGAATTCTGCATCAACGTAACTAATTACCAAAAGGAAGTTCTTGCGGCATGTTTCTGGTGGAGAAGATGTGATTTGGATATTACACTGAAAATGGACTTAAAAAGCCCTTCAATTAGCTTGGTGTTGAGTGGATGACAATTTTGCCCAGCAAGGTGGATCGGTATTAACGATTGAATAATTAGGGATTGGTGGGAGGTAGCGTCTATCTTCTATATCTCTGTGGAATCTGGTTGTTATGCTGTTTCTTGTTTTCTTACTTTTTATTTATTCTTTAGTTATACTATTGTTGATAACTATTTTAAGAAAGAATAAAACAGTCAAATAACCACATATTGCTTTTTTAGAGCCACCAACATTGTTTTTAAGCAATGTTAATTTGTATTTTTTTTCTATTGTGTCAATGT
>NW_022103898.1:41615047-41620218 GCF_000313985.2 Echinops telfairi | reverse complement strand
CTATGTGGACTTAGTTGAGGTCTCACATGCGTAATGAATGGTGGACCAGAACTACCATGTATTTATTTTAATGCCCTCCTTTCTTTATAATGACAACGATTACTCTGGAGGCATCGTTCTGCCTTTGTGAATGAACACTATTGAAAGTTTTGCCCTATCATCAGCTCCCAATGTTACTGTAAATAATGTCTCATTACTCAAAGGTTTAATCTGTACAAGTCAACAATTCATGTATTGTAGTTCATAGCCATCCTATACTTGTGTAGTTTCCTTTCCACAACAGGGTTTTAAAGTCTATTCTATTGGCTAGGTAGATGTTACTATCGATGGAATTAACTTATGCCTCAGTGAAATGATTGATAATGTTATTTAACATAAAATTATAATGATATCTCTAAAGTGAACCAAAGGCATGTATAAACAATAGATATATGAATGGAGTTTGGACTCACACTTAATTCTAGCCCCAATGTAAGAACAATTCATTCTTATGACATGGTCCTGCTTGATGCTTGCCCACATCAATAGATCATTGAAGGTATGGGTACTATAGCAATGTATGGAGAAGAAATTAGATGGTGCCTGGCTGTGGTAGTTACATAATTTTATGTCAACTTGAAAATATATAAAAAGGTAGGGATAGTATCCAAGCTGTCAATCAGCTCACAGCTTGGTGGTGCCTCTTTACAAGTGTGGCTTTCTCATAAGGAGGGGCCCTGGGATCTTCCCTTTTCTCTCTTCCTTCTCCCTCTTGCTTGCAGGCCACCCTAAGAGCTGCTGGATCCCTGCCATATTTCCACCTACCTCAGAGCCACATGATTTTTCACGCATTGGCCTGTGATATTCCTGCACACTACATCATTGCATGTGGCTGTGTGTGTCTGAAGAGGGACTTATGGACTAATGCTGGACTTAAGTACTTGAATTGCACAGGCTGTGATACTTTCTTGATATATAATTACTTCTTGATATAAAGCTGTCACTTATACATACATGAGTGTCACTGGACTTGTTTCTGTAGTTCACCCAGCCTAACCCACTGGCTATTAGGAAGAATAGCACCTGGTCTTAAAGCCTTGTCTTCAAACTAGCAGTGATCTAAGATTGACATCCTCTTTTACTGTGTTTCATCACTTATTTACTGACTACTTTGTTTTGAAAAATGTGATCTTATTAGAAAAAACCTAATAGACCTTTCTTGTCATTATGTGAGAGAATTTAGTACTACTTAATTATTTTTTCAATTATCCCAAAGGTGTCTAATAGCTAATATCATTCTAGATACATCGAAGATGAGTCAATTCATTGCATATGGTAAAAATTTTAAGGAATTATAGCTTAATTCTATAAGAATTTCAGTTTGGCAAAAGAGGAAAAAGTATTCCAAAGCAGTATCTGAAAAATAGAAAATGTCCTTTTGAAATAGATTACAAGATTGTTAGTACTGGAAGGCCAAAAATAGCAAGTCCTTGGCCGTAACAGTAAAAACATCTTTAACTATTTTTTTAGAATTAGGAAAATTTCCATTTAAAAAACGGGTACTATTATGAGTTTTTTACTATCTTTATTTTAATCTTCTATGAGAAGACATGTATTAATATCCTTTACTTGATAAACTTTGTCAAAGTATTTCATTTGAAATATTAGCACAGTGAAATATTAGCACATAGAAGTCACCCTGTGAATATTAGTTTCCTTCTCCTTTCCCTTTGCTTTTTCCCCCCTCGCATCTTTTCTCCTGAATAAAATTATAAATGGATTGTATTCTGTTATGTTCCCATTCTATTGGTGAAAGTAAAAACAATCATGTGGTGAAAGGATACCCTAAAATTCAATAGTTTGATAAAATAACTTATCACACACTTGTAACGTTCTGTCTTGGAAGAAGTACAGGCAGGGTGGTCCTTAGAGGCAAGGATGGCAGGCTTTACCTCACGTACTTTGGACGTGTCAGGAGAGACCAGTCCCTGGAGAGGGACATCTTGTGTGGTAAAGTCAAGGGGCAGTGAGAAATGAGGAAGGTCTGAGGATGTGCACTGACACCGTGGCTGCAACAATAAGCTCAAACAATCGTGAGGATGGTCCAGGACCCAGCAGTGTTTCGTTCTGTGGAACATGGTGTCTCTACTTGTCAGAACCAACTTGCTGGCACCTAAGAACAACAATGCCTGATTTCATCAGGCCAAATGAGCCAGGTCATAGGACAAGGACAGTCGTTTTCTCTGGAAGTTACATGCAGCCTCCGCTTTCTCTTCGTTCGCCATAGAGTGCAACTGAAGGAACTAGTGAAATGAACTAAATGCTTGGGAGGTAAAGAGAGACTGTGTTGTGGTCAGTCTTGCCTAACAAATTCTCCTCTCTGAGCTCTGTCTGCCTAAGAATTGGTGAATTTGGGATTGGTGAGAGTGAGGCAGAATTGGTGAATTTGGGATTGGTGAGAGTGAGGCAGATTCCTATTTGATCATCACTTGACCGTGGCCTCAGTTCTGAGCATGATTTTGGTAACATATGGAAAAGCATCATTTGGGTTTACAACGTGCTATATAAAGTTATTATTTTTGTTTGATGCTTAATAAGTGAAGAACATAGTTTCACACTCTTATTCTGTCTATATTATTTTATCAGTATCTTTTCTTTCCCACACAAATGGATAAAGAAGAGAAATAGACTTTATATTGAATGACACTGAAAGCTATTTCCCGTAGCTTTAAACTGTAGCTACTTAAAATACAAATTATTCTGGGAAAAGAACTATAAATAACTGAAGCTCTGGGAATACATGGAAAATGAAAATTAATATAGAAAGTGCTGCCTGTTGATGTTTTTAAATAAACTACGTGCTTTGTTTTGGGGACATGGATAATTGGCTTAGAGCATGCTATGTCATTGGAGAAACTGAGGTTTCGTTTGTTTATTTGGTTTGATGCTTTATGCAGATTGGGGTCTCTTTAGGAGGGAAATGAAAGCACTTAGGAAACTTGTTATGGCTTTTATTCATTGGAAAAACCAAAATATACTCACTTACATGGAAGACTCCTCAGAGAAATCTTTCAAGACAACACAAAAAGAAACTTGGAGAAAGTTGAAGACTTTGCAAATGAAAACAAGCATTTTACAAAAGAATACTAGTTATAGTTAAAAACACTTATCTAATCAACTGTTTATTAGAAGAAATTCTGCTGATTTTTAATTTGTAATGAATTATCCATTTTGTGGATTTTTCCTCTTTGTTTCTCTCTTACTCTCTGATATCATTAGGTTTTGTTGCTTTTTAATAATTCTCTATTTATTTATTTTAAGTTTTATTTTATAGAAAGAGGAGTGATTGAAGTCAGTCAAATCAGTCTCATTTAAAGGGACAGGGAAAAATATCTGGAGCCATTGACCTCCTCATTTTGTTAATTGCACACAAAAGACAAGTTACAACCTCCTATGGCACCAATGAATCACATATCATTCCTCTAGTTCCTGAATAATTCCTCCTGCCCATAGTAACAAATTAGCTCAACTAATCACCAAACTCTAACAGGACCTCTCATCTGTACTCCTCCAATCATTTTCACATGTTAGGGAATGTCTAGAACATACCAGGTGAGATGTTTACCTCCAATGACTAGAGAAAAAGTCTTCAATTCATTCATAATTGATCATTAAGGATTTGTCCAATACTTTTAAGATTTCTGTCACAAATATTTTCAATTTTAGGTTTGTGGTTGATTTTTAATTAGTGAAATAATGATACTTGGATACAGAAAAGCTGCTTCCCCCACCCCTCCCCGTAAGCTATTACTTTCCTAAAGACCTCAGAAAACTAGACTAATATTATCCAAACGAGAAAAAGTGTATCTGCCTTCTACGTCAGATGGATTTGCCCTTAGGAATCTGGAACAAACAACATTGTTATTGATAGTAGCAGATTTCACAACCGAGTTATCAGAGTGTCCATAAGATGCCAGCCAGGAACTGAAATGTCAATGGATGGAAATTGTATTGCTTTTTATTTCCTTTGTTCTCTTCACTGGATCGACAGAAAGGGATTTTCTGGTTACTCAAACCAATCGTTGTTTACACTAGCTTGGCCGGCGAGGATTTCTAACTATTAAGCGACCAGTCTTGACATTATGTACTTTTTAATTGCAAGTCAGATCTATTTAATCTAAATCAAAAAAATTATTTTATATACACTACACCTCACGCTCGTTGCTATGGATACAACGGTAAACACTCAGAGCCAAATGGAGGGTGAACATGATAGTGGAATAGGAAGAAGGTGAAAGGAAATAGGAGGCAAGAGCTATTTATAGAGGTACAGGTATAGGCATGTATATATGTAAATATATTGATTTATAATGAAAGGGATAGAGGCCAATGTACATATATTTATATGTTAAGTATTAAGATAGCAGATGGACTTTGGACCTCTACTCAAGGCCTCCCGTAACACAAGAACATTTTGTTCTGATAACCTGGCACTCTTTCATACTCACCTTCCCAACAAGATCACTGAAGACAAATGGGTGCATAAGCTAATGTGGTGAAGAGAGCAGATGGTGCCTGGCTATCAAAAGATCTAGCATCTGGGGTCTTAAAGGCTTGAAGTCAAACAAGTGACCATCTAGCAGGGAAGCAAATAAGCCCACATGGAAGAAACATACCAGTCTGTGTGATCATGAGGTGTTGACGGGATCAGGAATCAGGTATCAAAAGATCCAAAACAACTATATCAAAGCAAATGAGGGCCATTGGAGTGGAGACCCAAAGCCCATCTGTGGACAATTGGATATCCCCCCACAGAAGGGTTATAAGGGAGGGATGATTCAACCAAGGTGTAGTGTAGCACCAATGAATCACATATCATTCCTCTAGTTCCTGAATAATTCCTCCTGCCCACTACCATGACCCAGTTCTATCTTACAAATCTTGCTAGACTGAAGAACACACATTGGTACAGAGGAAAGATAAACCCCTCAGGAACAGTTGTGGGAATAGCGATATCGTGAGAGTAGGAGGAGGGACAGGGAGGAGGAAGGGTGAGAAAGGGGGAACCCATCACTAGATTAGATATACAGCCCACCCGCTCGCCCCCGCCCCCCCAACCAAAGGGGATGAATAACAGAAATGTTGGTGAAGGAAGGCAATGGACAGTATAATATACGAAATAATAACAATAT
>NW_022103898.1:41610712-41614947 GCF_000313985.2 Echinops telfairi | reverse complement strand
AGGAGCTGATATCAAGGGCTCAAGTAGAAAATATTTTGGAAACGATGATGGCAACATATGTAAAAATATGCTTCATACAACTGGTGTTTGGAATGTTATAAGAGCTGTAAGAACCCCCAATAAAATTACTTTTAAAAAATGCTTTTTAGAGCTCACGATCTTGTCCATTATGAAAAATAGTTCACCACATTAATTAGGAGAAAGAGGAAGAAAAGAAAGCCCACACATTCAATTACTACTTATCGACAATCTATTCTGTGCAAAAGTAAAGTACTTAGTCTGCGCTACTTGCTGGGGTGGGTTTGGGCACCTTGAAGTTGATTCCTATGCTCAACCGAATGAAACACCACCCAGTCCTGCACCACCTTCATCACTCTTCCTACATTTGAGCCCATTTTTGAAGCTACTGTGTCAATCCATCTTGTCAAGGGCCTTTCTCGTGTTTACTGCCCCTTTATTTGACCAAGCACAATGTCCTTTTCTAAGGACTGGTCTCTCCTGACAACATGTCCAAAGTATGTGACACCAGGTCTTGCCATCCTTGCCTCTAAGGCTGTATTTCTACCCAAACAAATGTATTGGGCCTCTCGGAAGCCCCTGTGGTTGTTGATCGGTGCCAACCCGTAACAGAACCAAACACTGCCCTGTCCTGTACCATTCTCATAATTGTTCCTCTGCTCAAGCCCACTGCTATAGCCACTGTGTCAGTTCATCTCCTTAAGGGCATTCATTTTGGGGGAGGCACCCCTTCACTTTATCAAATATGATGTCCTTCTACAAGAACTGGTCTCTCCTGATAATAGGTCCAAAGATATATGACAAAGACTTGCCATCCTTGCCTCTAAGGAGCACTCTGACCATACTTTTTCCAAGACACATCAGTTTGTTGCTTTTTCAGTCCATGGGTACTTTCGAAATTCTTCTCCAGCACCACAATTCAAATGTATCCCTTCTTCTGCAGGCTTCTGTATTCCATGTCCAACTTTCACATGCATATGAGGCAATGAAAGCAGACCAAGGCTTGAGTCAGGCACACCTTAGTCCTCAAATTAGCCTCTTTGCTTTTCAACCTTTTAAAGACATCTTGTGCAGAAGATTTACCCGATTCAATAGGTCTTTTTGATATCTGGATTGCTAATTCCATGAGCATTGATTGTGGCTCCAAGTAAGAAAAAAATCCTTAACAACTTCGACCTTTTCTCCATTTCTCATGTTGTTTTCTATGATGCATTTGTGTAGATTGGGTCTTCCTTCAACACTGAAGGCTACAATCCTTGATTTTCATCAGCAAATGCTTCAATTTCTCTTCACTTACAGCAAGCAAAGTGGTGTAATCTTCATACCACAGGTTGTTAACAAGCCTTCCTCCAACCCTGATGCTGCATTCTTCTTTTTATAATCCAGCTTCTCTAATGATGTGCTCAGTGTACAGATTGAACGAGTATGGTGAAATGATACAACCCTGACCCACACATTTCCTGATTTGAAACCATGCAGTATTCCCTTATTCTGTTTGCATAACTGCTTCTTGAACCATGCACAATATCTGAACAAGGACAGTGAAGTGTTCCAGAATTCCCACTCACTCTTCTCCTTCTTCTTAAGGTTATTTGCAGTTTATTATGATCCACACAGTTGAATGCCTTTTCATAGTCAATGAAGCATACGTAAACATTTTTCTGGTATTCTCTGCCTTGAGCCAAGATCCATCTGACATCAGCAATGATATCCTTCCATGACCATGACCTTTTCCGAATCTGGCCTGAACTTCTGGCAGTTCCTTGTCAATGTACTTGCTGTATGGTAATTTCAGTATTCTTCACCAGCCCCATAATTCAAATGCATTCATTCTTCTTCAATCTGTCTTAGCCATATCCAACGTTCACATGCATGGGTCGCAATTGAAAGTACCATGGCTTGGGTCAGGCATACTTTAGTCCTCAAAGTAACCTCTTTGCTTTTCAATACTTTAAAGAGGTCTTTGGAAACAGATTTACTGCTGCAAGACAAAATCCTTGATCGCTTCAACCATCTCTCCATTTATCAAGATGTGACCGATGGGTCTAATGGTGAAGGCTGCGATCCTTGTTCTTCATCAACAAGTGCTTCAAGTCCTCGCTTTCAACCATGACATGTGTCATTTGCATATCTCAGATGGTTAAGAAGCCATCCTCCCATCGTGAAGCCCCCTTCCTCTTTCTATAACCTAGCATCTCAGCATATGGATTGAATAAATTGCTTAAGGTAGAGGATACAAAGAAGATCTACAAATCTCATTTTCTGCCTGGAGGAAGCTTAGAGTCCCCCCAAAAACAACAAAGGCTAACAGTGGAAGGCCATGCCAGAGTTGGAGGCAGGCTTCTGTTCTGAATATTTCTCTATTCTTTATTAACCAAATAACGTAAGCCAAGGTCACCAATCTTCATGACTTAGTATTCTTTCCTATGAAATGAGGACAGTAATAACTTTTTTTTAACCTTTTGTTAATTAAAAAACCCCTAACAAACATGGTGCTTGGTAGAAAGCCCAAGTTCAGTGATTGCTGCTGCAGGTGTTGATGGTGCGTTAAAGGAAGCATCATGAAAACGATTTCTACCAGGGAGGACTGTGGCACATCTCCTCTTCCAATCGAGCATGGAGGCTAACGAAGTACGGTACTGACAAGGAGAGGTCCAGGACGTGATCCTGTCAGCTGAGTTACCTGATTCAGGAAAGGAACAGCGATCAGGTACTACAAGATTCAAAAAGTGGAAAACCTCATTGGAAAGCTGCTGATTAGGTAAAACCCAAGGAAACCTGACTCAGGACTTCGGTGCATTTGTTTTTCTGCTTAGATATCTGCTAGACTTCAGCGAAGACCAGGTATTAAGGGTGTGAGGTGGTTGTTTTCCAGTATATTGCTGATGTTTAGTCACAAGATTTAAACAGCCAAAGTGGCAGTTCTCAAGTGAACATCCCTTGTCCTTTTGCTCATTGTAGTGTACTTCCCATGATAATGTCTGAATATCTACAAACAGAATTGTTTTCATTTTGTTGATTTTGCCAAAGCTTTCTTTGTTTTCACAGAACAAACCAGTTAATGAAAGAGATTCGTTGATCTGAAAGGGCTCACTCACATTCACGTCCCAAAAGAAAACTTTCTTCAGAGGTCTGTGATATAAGAGATTTATCAGGCGAGATGAGACTTTTATATCTTCATGAATTATAATCCATGGTTTCAAACCCAAGTTTTCTTTTTGTTTCCTCAGATTTCAAAGGAAAATCTTGGAAGGCTTAACTAATATGTGATATTTAAACTTGTTTTTAATATATGTGTGCTATGCTAAACAGATGTTGTTCTCCAATTTATTGTTTCTTTGCCTTTTCCCCTTGCATAATTGCATCTTGATATGAAAAATGTAGTTGGAGGCTTTCCACTCTAAGAGATTTCCTGGCTCCAATGTTTATGAGAGTCTGAAGTGTTTGCCTAATATTTCCTAGAAATTAGATGTAAGGCTCTATCTGGAAGTGCCCTTGAAAACACAGAAATATTTTATTGGTGTTAAATACTTGAAGACAGTAATTAACATAATTGTGGTCATTGCCACTGATAATATTTTAACTTTTTAGATAAATTCTCTTAGCCTGAGTAAGTCCCCTAAAAGATCTGAACCTAAAATCTTTCCTGTAGCCTAATGTCTCTACAAAACATGAAATTATACACACTTCTCTTAATATGAAAAGGACAAGTTAATTGAACACCTCATTTAGTGATGTCCAAGAAAGTAATAATCAATTTGAGTCAATTACCAAGGTAAGTTATTGTTTAGTCCCCAGAGTCAGCTGGTCAATTTACATTTTAAATGCACCAGTTCCTATAAAAATCTTTTGGAAGATTTAAAATGAACTTTTCACCCAGGTCAGTAATAGATTACTGTCCTCTAGTTCATTATAAATGTTATATGTTAAAATTATATATAAGTGAATTCTTGTTGGGTACAATGGAATCAGTTATATTGCATTTATGTCAAGGCGCTCTGATTTATATCTACATTCAGAAGTCTAGTCTGAATTATGGCTGAGTATGTCAAAAGATTATCCTGATGTTTGAACACGAAAGCTTACAATGATCTCATACTTAACACTAAATCTTCTTCTTCCCCACATCTGAACACCCAGTGCATGACATGATCATTGGCCAAATTGCACTGAACGACCCTCTCCTCCGAGTAACAAATAGTCATCACTTGTCTCAC
>NW_022103898.1:41601811-41609249 GCF_000313985.2 Echinops telfairi | reverse complement strand
GGCATTATCTCCTCATTTTTCCCCTCCCTCCCTGCTCCCCGCTCCTCCATGAGCCCTTGATAATTTATAAATTATTATTTTTCATATCTTACACCATCTAACGTCACCCTTCACCCACTTCTCTGCTGTCCGTCTCCCAGGGAGGAGGTTATATGTAGATCCTTGTAATCGGTTTCCCCTCTCAACCCCACCTTCCCTCCCTGCTCCTGAGAGAATGTCACTCTTTGTGGGGCTCTTTATCCATTGTGGTGCAGTGGCTGTACGTTTCCAAACTGCTAAAAAATTTTAAGCACTATAAATTGCAGCTGAATTTTTTTATCTGTTTCCTTTCAGTGCCCCACCAACACCACCCTCACAAAGAATATTAAGTACTTCATTCAGCAAGATTTGCACGTTAGCCTTCAACAAACAAAATAGTTACAGGAGCGGTGCTCCAGGGAAGTTGAACCAATCTCTTTTGTTCAGTACCTTGAACCTTTCAGAATCTTGTACACCTTTTGTAGCAAAATGTAGCTCACCAGGATTTCTACCAAGGTCTACTTATATTTTGATGATAACGCATGTGTGTTTCAATATCTTCTGGAAGGCCATGTTTCTAAGATATGTTTAAATAATGCCCTACAGTCTGTCTGGCTTTAGTGGACTAAGTGATTAAGCTGCAACATTTCCAAGGTGTAATTTTTTGTGTACAAATATATTACACAATTGACACTTTACAATCCACCATTTTATAACAGCTAAGCAGTAATAAAACGATGGTGCTTACCCAGCAAGGGATAAGTGATGTGGTATATATTTAGAAACCTTCAAGTAGGCTGTAATTGGAAGTTACTACCATCCCAACAGAGACAATTAAATTGGAGTTTCATTACAACTATTTATGCAAATTACTCGCAATTCTGAGACCTTTGAATTTGTTTTGCCATTCCTTTGTTCATTATAAGAAAATTACTTCAGTTGCATATATATATATATATTTTTCAGTTACATTTTAAAAATGATCAATTAGGTTATGACATAGTTAATATCTTTCAACCGAATAACTTTAAAATTGTTTATGAGAGAATTGTTAAGCCTGCCAAAATCATACAGTGAGCTTATTCACGTATTCTTAGAGCTCGTTTGGTGTGGTTGCCCTTTTAATAAAGTCAATTTAAAAAATAAATTGTCAATAAGACGGGGTTCCTTTCTCTCTTCTCACATAGGGGCATATTTAAATACACTTTTCTAGATTCTATTTTGGATGATTCTCAAACATTGGTTTTAAATTTATCAAAACATGATTAGGTTCTTGATGAAAGCATCTTGCTTGAGTTTTTAAAAAGTGGGATGCTGGTCCAGATTCTGTCATGAGATCATTGTAAGCATTGAACTTGAACCTATTTGAAGCTGTATGAACAGCTATAGAAGGAGTAGGTGGAATCAGACATTGTGGGGTTTACTTCAGCTTTACCTTCTTTCTTACATAACATCCCTTTTGAAGTTGGCCATAACAGTTCTTAATGTTTCTAACATTCTTGAAATTTGTTCTGTTTGAAGAAGAGTTGGTTTGTTAGAGTTGCTAGACAATTTTAATCCTACATACACACTCCAAATCCACACACGGAAAACATTATCCACCACAGTCACTGATGGTACTTCCTCCAGTTGATACTTTCTTTGCCTGTGTGCCGATTATCAGTCCATGTACACTCATAGCTGTTCTCAGCTGTCCATCTCTACTCGACTGCAGGGACAGGGCATGTGTTTCCCAGGCTTCCCCACAGAGGCAGCCAACACAAACAACTGACAGCATCCAGCTGTGACTGCTGCGTGGGTCTGCCTCAGCTTTGGAGCCGAGGTCTCTTGCTACTGAAGCAGTGGAGTAAACTACCTCTGTCTAGCAATCTACACCAATGCTCAGTCTATGTGCTGGAGCAGCTCTTTGGGCTGGTTGTATCTGTCTCAAAATTCAAGCGCACTGTGAAGGGCTTCTCACCCAATCCTTCAGTCTGCTTGCCTTCGCTCTTTCCTTTCACAGGTGTTGCTCAGATGTCATTCAGTGGCATTTGACAGCTTTCCCTGCTTGCTCTTTTTCCTCCTCCGCTCTCTTTCCTAGGTGTTAGCCCAGTGAGGTTCGTCTGTTTTAGTGACTATGCGGAGACACTTGACTGTGTGAATCATAGCAAACGATGGAAAACATTGAGAAGAATAAGCATCCCAGGACACTTCCTTTGTTCTTTCAGTACCTGTACATAGGCCCAGAGGCAGTTTGAACAGAACAAGTGGATACTGCATGATTTAATATCAGAAAAGATGTGTGTCAGGGTTGTATCCTTTCACCATATTTATCTAATCTATGGCATAGTTGTCATAAATTGAGCTGTTAACCAGAGGATCAGCAGTTCAAAACCACCAGCTGCTCCTCGGGAGAAAGACAGGGCTTTTGATTCCCATAAAGGGTTACAAAGTTGGAAACGCACAGTAGCCTGTTCTATAGAATCACAATGAATCAATGGCAGTGTGTTTGTTTGTTTATTTGTTTTATTTAATCAGCATGCTAACTAAGTAATATGAAAAGCTGAAATATACAAAGAATGCACTATCAGGCTTGCAAAATGACTCATTAACAACCTGTGATATGCCGTTAACGCCACCTTGCTTGCTGAGAGTGGAGACTTCAAACACTTAGTGATGAACATCAAAGGACTATGTCCTTTGGAATGGATTATAACTCAGCTTACAGAAAACAAAAATCCTCACAACTAACCTGACAAGCAATATCATGATAAAGAAAATATTAACGTTGTCAAGGATATTATTTGACTTGGATCCACAATCCATGCCCATAAAAGCAGCAGTTGAGATATCAAGCAATATATGACACTGGAGAAATTTGCTGAGGGATGTGGAATTTGAAGTTACCAAGCAAGCTAAACTAATTTACGTACTTGAAAAGAAGTGGGGAAGAGAAATGTTACTAAATAGTGTAACCCAAAATGTTAATGCAAGGTCAGCAGTTTGAACAACCGGTCGCTCTGTGGACAAAGGATGTGTAGTCTCTGTAACACACACTGTATACACTGGCTGTGGGTCAGAGTCGACTCAATAGCCATGAGAAGGAAGACAGTGCAAGAAACACAAGAGCTGAAGACACTGAATGTAAATATGATTACAGATACTATGCTGCAGTGACAGCAATAGCAGTAGCCTGCAAGTGGCTACACAGATACACACACAAGCTGAACAGGTGAAGGAAGGCAAATGAAACTGTACACACATATGTCTATAGTTTTGGCAGAGGATAGTTCTACATGTGTATTTATATGTGCTGTAAATATATACATGAATATATTGAACTTTGCATGCAGCATAAAAGAAGATGGGAAGACTATACAGGGTCACTGTAGCAAAAAGACTTGGTCACCATCCAACAATATCAAGAGGTAGCAAGTGATGAAGAATCAGTGGTACTGAGAGAAGAAATCCAAGCTGCACTGGAGGCATTCGTGAAAAATAAGTCTCCCGGAATTGGCAGAATAGCATTTGAAATATTTCAACAAGGTGATGCAGTACTGGAAGCACTCACTCATCTATGCCAGGGAATTTGGAAGACAGCTACTTGGCCAACTATCTAGAAGAGATACACATGCCAAAATGTTTGGAAGCAGCTACCTAGACAACTGAGCCAACCAAACAGATGTATTTCTGTGCCTGTTCCAATGAAAGGTAACCCAACAGAGTGCACACATTATAGAACAAAAGCATTTATAACATATGCAAGTAAAAGTTTGCTGAAGATCATTAAAAAATGCTTGCAGTAGTACATCAAAAAGAAGCTGCCAGAGTTTCAAGTTGAATTCGAAGGAGAATGTAGCATGAGGGATACCATGGCTGATGTTTGATGGATCTTGGCTCAAATCAGAGAATACCAAAAAGATAGTTATTCATAGTTTAGCATAGTTGACTATGCAAAGGCATGGGACTGTGTGGATCATAACAAATTATGGACATCTTTGAGAAGAATGGGAATTCCAGAACACTTACATGTGCTCATGAAGAACTTGTACATGGGTCAAGGGGTAGCAGTGTGAGCCGAACAAGGGAATATTGCATGACTTAAAATTAAAAAGTGAATTTAAGGGCTGTATCTTCTCATCATACTTATTCAATATGAATGCTGAGCAAATAATCAGTGAAGCTGGATTATATGAAGAAGAATATGGCATCAGGTTTGGAAAAAGGCTTATTAACAGTCAATCATATGTAGCTAATAAACCTTACCTGCTGAAAGTGAGGAACATTTGACTCATTTGCTGATGAAGATCAAGGAATGCAGCCTTCAGTGTGGATTAAAGCTCACTCTAAAGAAAACCAAAATCCTCACAAATGAATCAAATAGAAAGCATCATGATAAATGGAGACACGATTGACATCATCAAGGATTTAATTCTGCTTAGATCCACAATCAATAATTGGGGAAGCAGAAACCACGAAATCAAATGATATATTGCAATGAGCCAATCTGCTGTACATGATCTCTTTTAAGTGTTGAAAGTAAGAAGGTCACTTTGAGGACTAAGGTGTGCCTGACCCAAGCCAATATATTTTCGATCACAAAATATGCATCTATAAACTGGACAATGAATAAGGAAATCTGCAGAAGAATGAATGCATTTGAATTATGGTGCTAACCAAAAATGTTGAAAGGATGGTTGAATCCAAGCCATAGAGCCCAGGAAAACACTCATATCTTTCTTGAGAAAAGTACCACCAGAATGCTCCTTAGAAGTGAGCATTGTCAAACACAGTCTCACAGGATGCACATGTTAGGTAAAATCAACCCCTGGAAAAGGACATCATGCTTGGTAAATTGGAGCGTCGGTGAGTCAGTGAAAATACAGAAGATCCACAATGAGCTGGCTCGACACCTTGGCTGCAACCAGGAGCTCCATCGAACAGTAATAACGGTGAGGAGGGAGGAAACCAGACAACGTTTATTCTGCCCTGCACGGGGCCTCCCTGGGTGGGAACAATGTAACAAAGTGACTGGACGCAATGAGGTTTTTGAATGAGAAAGCATATGGAAGACAAAGTTATGAAAATTTTTTGGCCATAGTCCGAAACCCCCTGAGGGGAATGAGTGGCTCTGCCTGGAGTCTCAGGACCATCGTCTAAAGGAACAGCAAGGCAAATTCATGCACAAAGACCATATTCTAGTTTCTGCTGTGGTGAATCTCGACTGTGGTCTTCAGAGTTTGTGCCTGGTTATATGAGAGACAACGAGAGGTCCACCCTCACCAGAAGCAAAGGGGAGTAGAAGATATCAAAGACACATTGAAAGAAGTAATCCGTGGGACTAAGGGACTAAGGGATTCTGACACCAGAACTAGATGGTGCCTGGCTACCACTGGCATCCGCTCTACAAGGAGAGAAGGTCTTAGATAATGCTGGAGAAAAATGTGGAGCAAAACTCAAAATTACTTTAAAAGGACAAGTTTATTTTGCTGATAGAGACTGTTCAAATTCCTGCCACTGTGGTCTTTCAAGCCTGGAACTCACCCTTATGGCTCAACTTTTAGGTAAAGGATGGGCCTCTAAAGTGCACAGTAACAACAGGGAGATCTACACCAGTTAGACCAATCATCCAAATAAAATTCAAAGGGCCACATTTGCCCAAAGTCTACCGCTCAGAAGTCAGGAAGAGCTAAAAAAGAAGGATGAATGGGAATGGTAGACTCGGGAATGAATGGGAAGAGTAGGGTTACATTATGGAGATCACAATTAGTGTCATAAAACAAACTATGTGTGAATTGTTGAATGGAAAACTAATTTGCCCTGTGACCGTTTACCCAAATCATAATAAAAGGCTAAAAATACACGATAAGTGTCACTCAATAACAAAGCCTCTCAAAATTCAAAGATCATGCTGAAGGGAATTTTGAGTAGAATGGCCTGGAGAGCCAATGAAAGAGAGGAGAGGTTGTTAGAAATAAAGCCTACTTCAGGGCACAGAGAAGTAGCATATCTGGGTATTTGGGTTGTTGTGGAAGAGCGAGGGGACATTAAAGACACAATTCATCATGAACTGCCTTATCTCCACATTCTAATTTAGATGATTCTGGCACTTTCTACCACTAACGATGGCTGCAGCATTATCCTTGTTATGACGTTATGACTAATCTTCCTCGACTCTTTGAAGCCGGAGCTCTTTGTGGACTACCACTGCAGCCGAGACTGTTCCCTGAACTCCCCGGCTTTTCAGACTTTTAAAAACTAGTTGCCATCAATTAGAGAAATAGAGCCAACCGAAAGTGAATGTCTTAATCACAAAACAAGAGCATTATTTGTAATAGAAAATAAGCAGCATTTTAAAAGTTTGGGTATATTTTATTTGTACTTTTCCCAAAGAAATCATTTTCTTAAACATCAAAATGCACAATTATATGGAATAAAAAATGAGAACACTGAAGAATAATCAAGCCTTAGTTTACCCAAGTTAAAACTCTTTCCCAACACTTTTCTCCATCACACAATTTTCAGTTCTATAACCACAAATGACTATGTTCAGTTAAGTTTGAATACCAGTGAATCTGTCAATCATCTAAGAGGAGTGAGTCAGCGATGCGGTTGTTTTAATTTATCGATTGTGATTTAACTGTAAACCGCAATCATTGTTACCACACAACACATGCAAAGCAGGTATCTTTCTATTCATTAAAATCAGATTGGGAAGGCTCATTTTTATCTTATCTTATTATGTATCTAAGAAACCAAACATAATAGGGGAAACATATGCCAACTAGGAGGATAAACATTAGGGCACCACAGGTTTAGGTACTTTGCAACCAGAGGGAACTATGTATTGCCAAGTTTCCAAATACAATTATTTTGGTGCAGGCTTTGTCAATATAGTGGCAAGATTTTCTTCATTTTTCTACATGCACCAAGAAGAAGCTGAACCCGATATAAATCCAAGCCATAAAACCCTAGTTTTTTGCGTTTCTAAGAGTCTGAAGTGATGTTTGCAATGAAAGAGAAAAGTGGCCTGGAGGCCACAGCATTGTTCTTACACATATTTCATACCCTTTCTTTCTTTGTTTATAGTTTCATCGACATTTGATTTGCATATCATAAATTCAATAGTTCCATTATATTAAAAAGAGTTGTTATTTCCTCCTGTCCCACTATCATGCTCACCCATTGTTTGCCTCTCAGTAATTCCTATCTGGTACATCTCAATTAATCAAACACCACCAGGGACCCTACACCCTCCTCACCATCAGTTTTAGACTCCTTTCTATTCCCCTCCCCCTGACATATTGGCTCACTGTTCCCTTCCCCCATCTCCTCCTCTCCCATACAGCCCGCTACCCACACTCCCGAACCATTGGTCCCATTGCTGTCACCTTGAGATTGCTTTTATCTTATATAGATAGACATCAAAAAGTAAAAGAAA
>NW_022103898.1:41592557-41600639 GCF_000313985.2 Echinops telfairi | reverse complement strand
GCCTTAATTTTACCTCACTAATCTTGGTAGACCTGTGTATGTACATAGGTACAATTAAGGTCTTTCGATGCATGAAATCCATGATAGATAAACACCTCAGATAGATAAACACACACAGTAATTGGAGTAACGATTCCCTGAAAGCATGGAAAGGAGGTGGGGAGGGGGAACTGATAGCAATGGTGACCCACGTGAGGGGAGCCAATGTATAAACCCACATGAGGGGAGCGAACATCAGAATTTCAGGTGAAGGGATACATTGGAAGGTGTAAGTTACGGCAAAAAATAAAACCTATAATAATAATAAGTAATACATTAACAGTTCAGGGGGGTGGAAGGGGATAGAGAGGTGGCGGTGGAGAGGATAAAGGGGAGCTGATGTCAAGCAGTTCACAATGAAAGAAAATATTGAAAATTATGATGGCAGCAATTATACAACTATGCTTGATCGAATGGACCTATGGCATGTAATTATATATGTAAGTGGTCCTCATAAAATGTTTTTTTTTTAAGTTTAACTTAACTAGTAAAAACATCTGTTTCAAGCAGATATATATGGGATCAATGAACAGCCATTTACGAGATCAGATAGATAACTTAGGGGTCAATAAGTTGATGTTATGTAAGAGAGAGAAATCAAAAGAGGAGATGAGAATGAATGTACAACTTGAAGTATGAAATCAATGTCATTGGGTCATACAGTAGAATTGGTATAGTTGGTACTGCTGAATTGGTGTATATTTTGGTGTGTGTGTATTCTCAGCAACAATAAAAATCAGCCATATGAAACTGAACAACAAGTTGGTAAACAGGATGTTGACACATGGTGGAAAATAATGTAACCAATGTCACTGAACAATTTGTGTAGAAAATGTCAAATGAGACCTAATTTGCTATGAAATCTTTCACCAAAAACACAATAAAATATTGTTTAAAAAGAGTTGTAAAATAATTACTGCACAATGAATTTTAGAACATTTCCCTCTCTCTTATGCTCATTGTTGTAAGCCCCCATTTCCCTTTTACCACCCAAGCGATACCTGTAGGAAACGATTGCCCCAGTTACTGTCTGTATAGATTTACCTATCCTGGATTTCATATGTAGAAAACAGAAAAGCAAAACAAAGCAAGAAAACAATGGAAACATAAAACAGAGGAAATGCTCCATAGGGAAAGAGGCAAAAAAATTAAAACAAGAACAAATTTTAAAAGGGTCAAGAGGGAGATCAAATGATAAGGGGTCACATTTTTTTCTTTCTTTCTTTATTTTTATTAAAAAGCTTTTTATTGTAAATTTGTTTTGCATTCAACAATTTTTACATATTTTGTTTCAACTCATCCATTGCAAACTTCTCAAAGTACCATCTCTTTTTTTTTTTTTTAAACATTTTATTAGGGGCTCATACAACTGTCATCGCAATCCATACACACATCAATTGTGTAAAACGCATTTGTACATCATTCTCAAAACATTTTCTCTCCTCTTAAACCCCCGACATTAGGTCCTTATTTTTCCCCTCCCTCCCCACTCCCCCCTCCTGCATGGGCCCTTGATAGTTTATAAATTGGTATTTTGTCATATCTTGCCCTGTCCGACGTCTCCCTTCACCCACTTTTCGGTTGTCTGTACCCCAGGGAGGTGGTCACATATAGTTCCTTGTAATCGGTTCCCTCTTTCCTACCCATTCTCCCTTTACCCTCCCTGTTTCGCCACTCACACCACTGGTCCTGTAGGGCTCATCCACCCTGTATTCCCTGTATTTTCAGTTCCTATCTGTACCAGTGTACATCCTCTGATCTAGCCAGACTTGCAAGGTCGAATTCGAGTCATGGTAGTGGGAGCGGGGAGGAAACATTTAGGAACTAGAGGAAAGTTGTATTTCTCATCATTGTTACATCGCACCCTGACTGGCTCATCTCCTCCCCGAGACCCCTCTGCAAGGGGATCTCCAGTGGCCTACTAATGGGCTTTGGATCTCCACTCCGCACTCCCCCCATCATTCACTATGGTAAGATTTTTTGTTCTGATGATGCTTTATACCTGATCCCTTCGACACCTCGTGGTTGCATAGGCTGGTGTGCTTCTTCCATGTGGGCTTTGTTGCTTCTGAGCTTGATGGCCGCTTGATTACCTTCAAGCCTTTAAGACCCCAGACGCTATACTTTCTTCGCCACATTTGCTTATGCACCCATTTGTCTTCAGTGATTCGTTTGACACCTCTTGATCACACAGGTTGATATGTTGTTCCATGTGGGCTTTGTTGCTTTTGAGCTAAGCTTGAAGGGGTCACATTTTAACCAAACTACATGCACAATAATCACTTTACAATGTACCCTGACATCAAGGGCATTCACATCCTCAGTCTGTTAGAGGGCATTCTCCGGAGGCTCAATCCAGGTGGAGATCCTGCGAATGGCTTTGAGCATTCACTGTCATCCATACCCCTCTGCAAACTGAATGTTTGGAATTTCAACTCTCGTGCGGTTCCCTCCTCCATATTTGGATTTTATTCTTTACAGACCTTGGATCATATATGCTGTCGTGTTTCTTCTATGTGGACTTAGTTGATGCTTCACTTAGATGTCTGCTTGTTTTAACACAAGCCTTTAATACCCCAAACGCTGTATTTTTGATAGCCAGTCACTACACTTTGTTTTCTTCACCACACTTTGCTTTAGCACTCATATCTTCAGTGATCTCTCTCTTTTTTAAAATCATTTTATTGGGGGCTCATACAACTCATTACAATCTATCCATCCATCCATTGTGTCAAGCACTTTTGTCCATTTGTTGCCATCATCATTCTCAAAACATTTGCTTTCTGCTTGGGCCCTTGGTATCAGCTCCTCCTTTCCCCCCCTCCCTCCCCATGTCCCGTTCCCTCTTCAGTAATCTCTTTATGACACTTTGTAATACCTAATGAATCTAAAAACCTAAACAGCCATCTCTTTTACTTCATTTTGAGTAAATTTAATTAGCACATGTATTATGTAACATCATAGTTAGTTGTAATGGTTAAGTTATTGGAAAATGCACAATTCATGCCATGAGTATCAGAAAGATTTTTGTATCATTTTGGTTTTTACCCCCAGGTTATATTAACTTAATCCAGGCTATAAATATATTCTTTCTGTTATTCTCAGATTCCAGTCTGATTCTGCCTAAGTATTTTGCCTGGACTCCTTATAATTGTTTTAGACTTGGTGATGCTTGGCAACATTTGTGGAACCACACTGGTTACTATTTGAATCAGCCAGAAATTGGGGGGAAACATGATTATTGACACTCCAATTTACTCATAGTGTATCACTCTGTGTCTAATATATCTAAACCTATAGCTATCAGTTCAATTCTGATTCATAGCAACCCTCTATACAAAAGGAGTTTTAAAGTAACAGCAAAATTACTTGAATCTGAAGATTCAAGTTCGAGGGCATATTTTGGATGTATTTTCAGATTCTGTGAAAGAACAGTATGTTTGGCAGAGGAGTAGGCCAGCTAAAATGAGGAAGGCCCTCAAGAAAAGGAATTTATACAGAGGCGGCAAAATGAGCTCAAACAAAGCACAATTATGAGGCTGGCCCGGACCCGACCGTGTTTTGTCTTGTTCTACGTGGGGTTGCTATGCGTCAGAACCACCCTGACAACCATATATACTGAGATATATTTATCCTCATATAGGGAAGTGACTTTCTCCCCCAGAACAACTTGGACGTACCTCTGTTCACATGAAGTTTGAGATCAACTGACTCATTTGAACAAAATAAGAATTTTAAGTTCTAATTCATGAGAGACTTGAGGCTAAGGATATATATATAGAGAGAGATGTTAACATGAATGTATCAGAAGCTCATTGAGAAGCAAGCTATTGATGCACATAAATGCGTGTGGACATACATGCACATCTGTGGCACTATGGTCAAATTAATACCTATCTCTAAATGTTTCCTAATACAAAATTCAATAGCAAGCAACACTCAAAGTAAAATCCTCATATAAGGGAAAGATGCCCTTCTATGCTCTGAATTCTTACTTCCCTATAATCCTTTTTTAGGTTCTTGTTTTTAACAGTTTTTAATCTCCTATGCAATATTAAATTTCCCAAGAGGATTCCTCTGTAGTATGAGAATTATCTGCTTTAGTGAAATAGAAAAGAACATTATGTAATTTTGGCATTATTTACATAACCGAAGTTGCTGGAGCTTGCTTCTAACATGGAGCAAAATCTCAAGAAAGTCTTTTGAAGTGTGTAGCAGACAGTATTATCAATAAAAAGAGAAACAAAACTACACCCCCACACTGCCAGGGAAGAGTCGGAATGAGTGCCTTTCTCCTGGGAAGTACAGATTACGATCTCCAACGCAGTTGTTAATGCTGCTTAAAACTGTAACCACAAGTTACTTCATGCACAATTTTGTTGTCACCAGCCCAAAAGTAGTTAAACATTTCCAAGTTTATGTATGTTTTCAACATACTCATCTTTTATAACTTAGAATATTCGGTGAGTACATAAGAAAGAAAAGATCATTGGTATTTATCTCGTGTCTGGAGAGTTTTATTTAAACATCTGTGTTTCGTAGGGACAACTGGTTAAATAAAAATGTCAGGGCAATCGTTTTTTTCTGTGCTAAGACAAACTCTTTCAAACCATACTGAGAGCTCAGGCCTAAGTAGACAAAACAAAGGGTCTTTTGCTGAGCAATGCCAATTCTATGTGTGCCAGAGAACACAGGTAAACAGCAGAGGAGTGAGTGCCTTCCAGCCTTCCAGACAGTAACCTGAATTACACGTGAAAGCTCTCTCACTTTATCACTTTTTACTGCTAGAGACCCACAGCATCATCGGAGAGCAGCTGTAAGTAACATGAACATAGAAATCTGCTAAAGAATGTTCCATCGAGTCAAAGTCTCGTAGTCTGTCTTGGAAAGGTAAGGTTTCCAGCTCTCTTATTAAAACACTCAACTATCCACTGACTTATAAAAATGCCTGTTTGGGAAAATGTATGATGTAGGGTTCTGAGTCTTATGAAACCACTCACACCTTTCACTTATTTATAAAAACATGAACCTTGGTATTTTATGCTCTTTACACACAACTAAGAGATTTCATTACTGAAGGTCTAATAATGAACTTGAGGATGAAGCGCAACTCCACCACTTTCTACTGACATGACCTTGAAAACGCTAGTTTCTCTCAACTGGTTCTTGTTTGTTTGTTTTATATAAGATCATTGTTAAAGCTTTAGTAAAGCACCTGACTGAAGCACTCAGTAAACACCTGCTAAAATCAAGGGACGAAGAGTGGGGAAAATGAAGGGAGGAAAAGGGAATTCGGGCTTCAATGTTTTTATTCTTAATTTAAGCAGACGCAGAGGGAGCAGATGGTGGAGAAAGGGTTGCTTGAAAGAGACAGAAGACTAAAAAGCTCTACACAAATATGAAAAGAAATTAAGCTATCTATAAAATTGATGTAGGTAAACCAAAAAATCTTAGCTGAGAGAGAACTTTATTTAACTTTTTTTTCACTCCATTTTATTTGTTTTCATAATAGTTTTTGTTTGTTTGTTTTGGTCTGTTTGTTTTTTTATGGGTGAAGATGCAGATTTAAGTTTGCAGAAAGTAAGCAGCAGAAGGTGAGGCTCTGTCTTTTAAAAAGAGCACACGTAAAATTTTGCTAAATTTTTCCTTGGGCTGGCAAAAAAATATATAACAACAACCTACATCTGGCATTAGTCTCCTACATCTGGTCCGAGACCAGTGCCAGAGGAAAGCCCAAACAGCAAGCTATTGTTTTACTTTGCTCTTCTAACCGTGGAAGTTTGGGCGCCTCCTGTTTCTTCTCAACTGGAAGGGACATTCATTTCTGCTCCGCCCAAAGTTTATCTCTCTTGTGAATTCTACCATTAAATCTGAAACGACCTTGACATGTTGTTATAATACCGCATGGCTTGGAAAGGTTGCTGTAACTTTATGTAGAACATGGAAAAGTTGTGATATGTCTGCTGCGGGTGTATTTTTACAATGACATGACAAAACACACGTTCAGAAGCTCTGGGCACTGTAGCCAATGCATTCATTAACTGCTTAGCCCCTGTGGCTCCCATGGCTCCAGTTTTAGTATTCTTTCTTTCTCTTTTTTTAATGCCACCTTTACAGCTGATTAACTACAACACACTACACGACCACTTTTGTTTAGAAAGATTTGGCCTTCGGTGCTATTTTAGCACTGGCTCTTCCTTACCACTACTTTTATGCTAGAATGACGAACGGGGAGAGGGCCTTAGGTCGGAAAAACAATCAGCAGGAACATGTTAACTGTTTTTCAATATGTTTATGATCTTTACATGACCGTTAACACAAAATGGTGACTAAGGCTGTCATTGAGGACTGAAAAGATGGCCGATTCCAAGTTTGGTATTTTGTCCAATTATGTTTGGTGTCCATTACAAACGTATGAGTAAGATATTACCAATGTAAATGAGTGTGAGAGCTGTATTTTGCCTGAAGTCATAGAGAAAGCAAAAAACAATTCAAGTCTTTTCATCTTGTCGTGAAATGTTTGAGTGATGTATTTATTCAATAATTTCATAGGTGAATCCCATTCTATACTTCTATTCATCCAACGTCATTCAAGATTTCAGCACACAGGTTTTGAGCACCTATGTTGAGCAGTTCTTGTCCCTGATAGTGCACCAGAGGAGAGGCTAGATACCTGTCTTGGACTCAGACCACCCAGTCAAGAACACAGACATTTAAAAACTACGTTTGATAGGACAAAAGTCTTCATTCTAACTTTTCACTGGCTCCTTTCCCTCAATGGTAACTGCACCGGTTGAGACTAGAGATGGTGATGAACCCAGTCAACCCATCAAATCTCTCTGCCTGTGGGAGATACTGAAACGAGGTGGTCCCATCCAGATTACCCAACTCGTTTATGGACTTGCAAAGCTAACTTAAAGCTAAGTTTTAACTCTTGAAGCTATTGTTTTGGGTAGTAATTTGTTATGCAGCAATGGATAATTAATATGCACCTTAATACTTTAAAATATATTCTTAAAATATTTCAATTGTCAATATGAAAATCTGCTTGCTTTAGAAAAAGCATATTGGAATTGTATAGGTAATTGGTTATTCTCACTAATAATATTTAAAAGAAAGCTTATTATGAGGAGAATAAGCTAATTATAGTCATCGTCATTTTAGAATAATTAATTTGAACCAGAAAAAAAATCAGAATTCTGATCAGGAAAGTAAAAACACATCAAAGGATATATCAAGTATTATTTTTTTAATTTTAACTGGTATTTTAATGTATACTAATATTAAGTATACTCATGGCATTAAATTGAGAAATCATTGAGTAACTAGTTTAAATATGAAAGGAGGCCATTGGGAAAACATTTAGCTGTGGGAAATTAAAAAAAAAACACATTTGAGAGTTTGTGGAAACTTTAGTTTTAAAAACAAATTTTAATTTTAAATAAAATTTCTGTATTTGACTAAAAAAAGAAAGAAAGAAAAACTTTATTGAGAAGTGCCAAGACAAGGCAAAGGAGCAAAAGTGGAGGCTTAAACAAAACATGCAGACCACCTGTCAATAGCCTGTAACTACATTTCCCAGAAGCCATTGCTACTCCCTGCAGAAGTTCTCCCACTGGAGGACATTCCTGAGAATCTCCTATACTGGTGACCTTTCAAAATATCTGGATATGCTTGGGAGAGACTAGAAAAGACCTCGACTGTCCATTTAGGCTGGAAAGGATTTTCTTCCTCCTTAGGAGTTTCCCCCAAATAGTACCTTGCAATGCCCTATGTCTTCCAAAAGTAAACCTTTCTTTTGGTAATACAAGAAGTCAAACTCTGGGAACAGTCTGAACGTGACTGTGTAAGACTCATCTTTCCCTTCTCCTCCTGGAAACCAGGAATATTTCTGAAGCAATAACAGGAGCTGTCGGACTAGTAGAAAGAGACAGTGCATGCACTCTAATGAAGACTGAAGAGACAAAGGACCTGGGGAGCACTAAGAGTAGCTGTGGAGAGGGTGAAAGTGGGGCACAAGGAACGACAGATAAGACAGAACAC
>NW_022103898.1:41589022-41591164 GCF_000313985.2 Echinops telfairi | reverse complement strand
TAACTATGACAATGTCTTCAAAGCAGCACATCACCTTGACACAATGGATGTATATATGGATTGTGATAAGAATTGTATGAGCCCCCAATAAAATGATTAAAAAAAAAAAGACAGAGCAGAAACAGTGCTCTTGAAGTACCAATGCTATGTCTCAGTTGCATCAGTTCCTGGCACCAGAAGGCCTCCCGCTGAGCTGGTAACTATGACAATGTCTTCAAAGCAGCACATCACTTTGTCAACGTGAATTCTCCACTGTGGGGCTACAAAGTCCCAATCCAACACTTTTGTGAAGAAACTGATTTAATACTAGCCAAAAAGCTGACCATTCTTTTCCATTTCAGTAGTGGCTGTTACTTCTTCTCTTCAGCAAGGTCATTGAAGCCTACTCTTGTGCAACCAAATAAAAACCCCAAAACTCATTAGACACAGCCAGAAAGTTGGCTCCTAATCTCAATAAACATAGAGCTGCCTTAATCTTCCTCAGAGTGAAATCCTCATTCACAAATACAGATGGAATTTTGTAAACGAAAAAATATATGTTAAATAAACACCACAGTAAAAACTATGGCGATCAAAAACCTTGGATCTATGCTTAAATTAATGAGCAGAAATATAATATAAAATAGCATATTTGCACAATTTCATATTATCTACTATAAGCTATTTACTATAAACTAATAAAACAATAGCTTCCTAGTAGAGAATCCTAACAAAGACCATCTTAACCAAATGATCAAATGTAACATCTCCAGTAAGAGACAAACTACCGTTACGTACCCTGCTATGATGCACCCAGGAGAGAGTATTTCTTTTGACTTCTTGAAAAACAAAACTGAAACATACATTGACTCTAGTGGTGAGCCAATATCTGTGTCTCCCAGCTGAACGACATTCCATGGCATACCGAAAACCCAACCAAACTCATGACCACCTAGTCTGTGTCTACCCGAAGCAAAATACGCAGAGATTATGGATGCTAACAACCACGCAGTTGTTAAATTCAACATATAACTTGAAAAAAGAAAAGATAATTTCCAAAAAGGATGAGATAATCACACCTACTGGTGTAACTACATCAGCAGCTTTACAAATATCCTTTGTTTTTATTCCAATGGCCCTTAGGCTGTATTCATTTGTTTCAAATGATAGGCAACCATGACCACAGACCTCAATATGTAGTACATGGCAGACAATTTACTTTTATCTCAGGATGCCAATTTTTTCCCCATCTGGAGAGCACTTGCAATATCCTAAGTAGAAATTCATATCGGTCCAATAGTGTTATTAAAAATTTATGGTATTGCATTCAACATGACTTAAGAGATGCCAGAACTTCAAAAGATCACTTTTAACTGCAATTTACTGTAGGGACAAACTGCTTACACAGAGATGATTAGTGTAAGATAGCATTTAAAATAAAGTCTGTGTGAATGGATTAAAGAACTGGTACATATGGAGAGTTATGCATACCTAAAAAGCAACGATGGAAAAATGAAACATATTGCCTCGTGGAAAGAGTTGGAGAAAATTATGTTGAGTGAAGTTAGCCAAGCACAAGAGGCCAAGCACAGCATGATTCCACTGAGGTAAGTTCAAATAGTACAACGGGTATAGAGGAAAAGATCACATGCATAGTTACTGGATTGAGGACCAGGGATTCTGGCAGGTGTAAGACCAACCCAAGGATGCATCTGGCATCAAAAACAAAAAGGAGGAGGAGGAGGAGGAGAAAGGGGAAGAGGAAAAGGAAGAAGAAGAAAGAGGAGGAAGAGAAGAAAATTGCATATGTGGTACAGATGGCACTGGGGCTGAAAGACATCTTTTCCTCCTCCCTCCTGCCTTTAAGGCCAATAGAGGGAGGAGGGAAGAAAAAAAGATGGCATTGGGAGAACAGGGTATTAACCCACCCATGGTGAGGGTATTGTTTATGTCTCCACAGGAAAGGAGAGAGAGAGAGAGAGAGGAAGCAGACCTCATAATGGTGCACCAATCCATGAGGGCAAAATACCTGCATGGAGCAGCCCATTAAGGGAGAGGACTGATGTCCCCCTCTCTAATGGCAGCAATACAGAGGACAGTACTGAAGATACAGTTCAGGGAGAGCAGCTGGCCTGGCCTGTTCACATAGGAACAAACTAAGAG
>NW_022103898.1:41586614-41588498 GCF_000313985.2 Echinops telfairi | reverse complement strand
GGCCAGCATTACAATCAGTGGAGAAAAGACAAAAATATTCCCATTAAAAAAGGGGACCAGACAAGGATGCCACTTGTCCTCATTTTTATTCAACATCATCCTAGAGGTTTTAGCTAATAACATAAATGGAAGGACATCAAAGGTATTTGCCTTGGGAAAGAAGAAGTGAAACTATCGCTATTTTCAGATTATATGATGTTATATATTTAGAACCCCAAAGGTTCCACAATAGGAGTGCTGGAAGCTATAGAGGAATATGGTAGAGTGGCAGGATACAAGATCAACAAGCAGAAGTCAGTTAGATTGCTATATATAACTGATGGAATTACAGAAAAAGAGATCAAGAAGGTAGTGCCCTTCATAATGGTCAAGCATAAATTGAGATTTCAAGGGTTATACCTAACCAGAAAACAAACAAATGATCTGTCCGAGGATAACTACAGAACATTATTACAAGAAACCAAATGGGACCTTCAGAAATAGAAGAATATCCCATGATCTTGAACCAGAAGACAATATTGTAAAAATGTCAATCTACCTAAGGCACTATATAAGTTCCATGCAATCCTGATACAAATACCTGCATCTTTTTTCAAGAAATTGGAAAACTGACGACCAATTTCGTATGGAAAGGGAAGAAGCCCAGAATTGGCAAAGAACTCCTCAAGAAGAAGGACAAAGTATGAGGGTGTGCATTACTTGACTTTAAAACTTAGTTTACAGGCACAGTTTTCAAAACAGCATGGCACTGGTATAATGGTAGATTAATGGACCAAAGGATAGGAACAGAAAATCCAGAAATAAAATCAGCAGCGTACAGACAGCTGATCTTCGATAAGGGCTCCCAAAATATTAAATGGGTAAAAATAAGAATTCAATTCAAAGGACTGTTTCCAAGAATTGTGGCCCAAGAATTACCCGCATCAAAGTGTGGCCCAAGAATTACCTGCATCAAATCACCTAAAGAAATGTATTAAAGAATCAGGTTCTTGGTCCCTAAGGCACAATCACTACATAATCAGTACCCTAGAATCTGCATTTTACTAACATCTCAATGTTGTATTTATGCAACTAAAATTTATAAAGGATGTGAAAGACTAAATCAATGGTAGATTTATACATCTATGGCTTTGGCTTATATGTAACCAATTTGCATAGCTGAGATAAAAAGTAATCTAACAAGATGCTAATCTTTGAAGTAAATTTAAAAGTATATTAAGAGTAATTGGAACATCTCTTTCCTATAGCATCAATTTGCATTAATTATTATTACAGTATTTAAACTTGTTTGATGGTATTCTGTGAAGGATTAACCAAATAAATATTTTTAAAGTATTTCATAAGCAGACTTTTAATGTCACTATAAAACTCAATGACCTTATAAAAGAATTTTAATGTCATTATAACCCCACAAAAAGCTTTCTAAATCGCTTAATTTTAGATAAAAAAAAAACCCACCCATCTGTCAGTTTGCTGTACTGTGTTGATTTACATGTTGCTATGATGTTGAAAATTATGCTATCAATATTTAAAATATCAGAATAGGAAGAACTACTTGTAAATTTTCTACTTTGTGAACTTAGGTAGTGTAATTCATATGGATCAGAATATGTCCAATATAAGGCTGGAAGATGAGTCAGTCAAGGTTATCCACGGTTTGTTATGGTTGACACAGTAGAAGGCTTTGGCATGGTCTATGACACACAAGTGTACATCTTTCTGGTGTTCTCTGCTGTGTTAGTCCAGGTAGACTAGGGAAGAAAAGTAATTGATATTCATATGTGTGCAAGAAATTTATATGAAGAAGTAATTATGCATCAATGAATCACCCGAATCTAATCCAGATCAAATCAATAAGTTTGATAATAGCCCATGAACTCCTCT
>NW_022103898.1:41562524-41585745 GCF_000313985.2 Echinops telfairi | reverse complement strand
AAAAAAAAAACAGCAATAAACGGATACGTTACAAAAAGGACCCAAAATCAACGCCTTTACCTAACATCTCCAATAATTCAAAAATAACAGCAAAAGAAGTCTACAGTGACTTGATAAAAGTAATAAAAATTGAGACAGAAATAAATGAAACAAAAATAATATAAAGAAACAACAAAACAAGAAGTTGACGCTGAAGTCGGATGGTCACGTGGTCCATTAGTCCATCGGTTTCGACATGTATTTGTTGTTTTATTCTTCTTTCCTCTGGATGGGGAAAGCCAGTAGTTGCTTCTTAAATAGCAGCTGTGGTCTAGGCCTGGCTCTTTTGTGTGGGGTTATGGCCTCCGTGCCCTATGCTGAGAAGCTCTGGTCTCAGCCCCTGCCACTTCAGACAGATAGATCTCCAGCGCGCTTCACGGGGGGCTTTTCTTCCAATGGTCCTGAGATGTCTCTGTGGGTTCTTGCTTCTCATATGGCTCTTTTCCACATGGAGAAATGGGTGTTGTCTTTCAGCAGAACTGATTCCCAAGGATATGAACGCTCTCATCTTGAGCTACATGCTCTATTAAGGTGTAGACACCCTGCATCTCACCTTAATCCTGAAATAGAGAACTCCATCCACATTGGGATTATTACTACAGGCTAGAGTTTAAAATGGGTCCCCAAAGGGATTGACGCTAAGTGGGACATATAAATTGACGATGTTTCAACCAGTGAATTGACTTTTATTTGGTTAGAAGTTTTTTGATGGCTTACGCAAATTATTTTTGTTAAAAGTATGTCCGGGAATTCTAGTTCTGTCCATGTTAGTGTAAATAGGCAGTGCATTTCTAGAATTTTTTCCATTTGAACTATATTTTTCAATGTATTAGAGTAAAGGTTTTTATAGTATTCTATTATTATCCTTTATATTTCGGTTTGTTCTCTTGTGGTGTTGCCTTCTTCATTTTTTATTCATGTTATTTGCACATACTCCTTTTGTTAGATTTCGTAGTGGTTTGTGGAGTTTCCGGTCTCTTCAGAGTCAACTTCCTGTCTTGTTGATTCTATTATTTTTCTGTTTCACTTATTTCTGTTTTAATTTTTATTATTTGTATCAAGTCACTGTAGATTTCCTTTGCTGTTATTTTTTGAGTTATTGGCAATGTTAGGCAAAGGTGTTGATTTTTGTTCTTCTTTGTAATGTATCCGACTATTGCTGTTAATTGCCGTCTGAGCACTGCTTTTGTGCCCACAGGTTTTGTTCTGCTATGTTTTATGTTCTTGCTTAATTCAACTACTTTTAAAAATTTCTTTTATTACCAGTAGTTTCTAAACAGGGTATTGCTAAATTTTCTTGTATTTGACTTTTTCTTTGTTCTTCCTATTTTCCAAGTTATTTCTAATATTATAGGCATGTGGTCCAAGTATATGTTTTGGAAAATCTTGATATTTTGAAATTTATTGAGACTTCTTTTGTGGCTTAGCATATGACCTATTCTGGAAAATTGTCCCCGTGTTCTCGAATCTGGAGTGTGTATGGTTCTGTTGTTTACGATGTTCAATCGGTTATTGTGTTGTTCGGTTCCTCTGTGTCTGTTGACTTTCTTTCTAGTTCTGTCCTTCGTTGAAATTTGATTGTGTTGTTGTTGGAGTTTCTCTTCAATTCTGTAAGGTTTTGATGAATGTATCTTCAGGATCTTTTATTGGATGCCTTGGTCTTTATTATGGGTATGTCTTCTTGTTCAATTGACCATTTCAGTCATTATGTAATGCCCTTCCTTGCCTCTTGTGCTGGCTTTTGCCTTCAAGTCTATTTTATCAGCAATAAACACTGCCACTCCTGCGTCCTTTCTTTCTTTTTCAGATGACAATAGTTGGATATATATTTTTTCTATCTTTTGACTTTCATTTTGGGATCTGAGTTATAGCTCTTATAGACAGTATGTCCTGCACAAATTTGATGGTTTATAAGGAAGCTAGGAGGTTACAAGTACACCCCATATTGATAGGTCCTGCATTCTTGTCTGTTGTGTTACTCTCGGTGTCTTGACTGGTGCTTTCAATCTCTTTCCATCCATTCACTGTCCTACAACGACATGAGCTTATGGCTGTTCTGTTGCTGTCCACATTGTTTGTGGTGCGCCTGGTTTCTATCTTCCACATAACTCTTGTTCTTGGAATTTCTTACCATTTTATTCATTGCTGCTATCTTTTGCTTATTAAATATTTATGTTTTCTTTTATTTTATGAGGTTAAATCATTTCCTTTGAATTACACTGAAATTTAATAAGTTTTCCCCAAGTTTAAGACAGTTTTTTCTACCAAATCTTCGTGATTTTGGTTCCATTCTAAACTCCTGAAACTACACAATTCCCTCTATTTACTTTGCATTTATCTTCTTTACAAATTCATGTCGATGGTCCCTATTTTCACTATTACAGGTTTGTTTTACTTTGGATAATTTTGTAGCTGGGTTTCAAATTCTTCATCACTAGCTTTTGTGGTTGGTGCATCAAGTTGGATAATAGTTGCACTGATTGGATTTCCTCAAAGGCCGATTGATGCAATCCAATCACAGGTAGCATTGTACTTCATGATGCGTTTAGCCAGATTCTTTCTGAAAATGATGCCATGTCATTTCTCTTGATTCTGTTATTCCTTGCATAGTAAATCACATGATTTTCTATTCAAAATAGCCAATACCAATCCATTTCAGCTCACTAATGATTAGGATGTTGGTATTTTTACATTCCATTTCATTTTGACAACTTCCATTTTTCCCAAATTCATGTTTCGCACATTCCAAGTTTCAATCATTGGAAGATTTTTGCAGCTGTTTCTCTTTACCTTAGCCCTGCTTTACATTACTCACATCACCAAAGTCAGGCAATCAAACATGCAATCAAGGTGCATTAATAATTATGAGTGATTAGAATGCAAAAGTTGGAAGCAAAGAGGAAGGAAAAGTAGTTGGAAAATACGGACTTTTGATAGAAAGGAAGCTGGAGATTGCAGGATAGAATTTTGCAGAACCAATATCTTGTTCATTGCAAATATTTTTCTCAACCACACAAAAGGCAACTATACATATGCTCTCCTCCAGATGGAATACACAGAATCAAATTGACTGTATCTGTGGAAAGACATCATGGAAAAACTCACTATCAACAGCTAAAAGCAGACCAGGAACCAACTGTGTTATATATCAATTGCTTGTATATTAAGTTCAAGATGAAACTGAAGAAAATAAAAACAAGGCCACAGAAATAAAAGCACTACCCTGAGTTCATCCCACTTATATTTTGCGACCATCTCAAGAACAGATTTGACTTCTTGAACACTAATGACAGGAGACCTGATGAGCTGTGGGAGGACACCAAGTCCATCAGTTATGTAGACAGCGAGAGGTCATTCTAAAAGGAAGGAAAGAAGGAAAAGATCAAAGTGGATGTCTGAAAAGACTCTGAAAATTGCTAGTAATCATAGAGTAACTAAACCGAATGGAAAAAAGGATGAAATCAAGGAGCTGAATAGAAAATTTCAAAGGGAAGCTGCAGAAGACAAACCCCAATATTATAATGAAATGTGAAAGGACCTAGAATTAGAAAGACAAAAGGTAAGAACATTGTGTTAATCCGGGTTGATTAGAGAAACAATTCCAGAGACACTCATATATATGTAAGAAAGAACTTTATATTATTGCATCAATAAAACATCCCAGCCCAGTCCAGATCAAGTCCATAAGTTTGATATTAGCCCATATGTCTGATATCAGTCTAAAAATTCCTCTTCAGACTCACACAACACATGCTATGATGCTAAATGCATGAAGAGTCACAGGCCAAAGAGTGGAAAGTCTTGTGGATCTGATGGTTGTGGAAGCATCTCCAGGGCTCTGGTCGCCATCAGTATGGCTCCATGTGGCTTGTAGACAGGAAGGCATAGCAGAGAGTGTGTGTATTGCCTCCAGGAAAGAAGAGAAGAAGTCCTAGAATCCTTATAATCAGGCCATGCCCACAAGGAGGGATCACCAGGCTGTGACCTGATTGACCCGTTCATTCTTATTTAATAAGTTGGTATGAAATTGTGTAACTACCATAAGCAAACTCTCAACATATCTGAAACCGAAAGAATTCAAACCTCAAATTGAAGTTGTGAAAGTTTCTGTGGACAAACTATTGATTGATGCAGGAAACATCAAGAAAAGATGGAAAGAATACCCAGACTCACTGTTCCAAAAAGAACTAGTCAACAGTCCACTTTTTCAGAGGGTAACATATGAGCAAGAACCAATGGGGTTGATAGAAGAAATTCAAACTATACTGACTGAATTAGGCCAAAACAAGGCTACAGGAGTGGATGGAATTCACTTGGTTCAGGAAGGTGAAGAAGCACTGGAAGCACTCACTCATGTATGCCAGAAAATCTGGAAGACAGCTGTGGTAGTTACATAATCTGGTATTAATTTGAGGATTAAGAGTGTAGGGGTGGAGTCCAGGCTGTCAATCAGGTCATAACCAATGAGGCATCTGTGTAGGCATGGCCTCCTGAGAATTCTGGGAACTCCTGTATTCCTCCCTGGAGGCGGGAGACACACTCGCTCTCTGCTGACTCCCTGTGAGACATCCAGGAGGAGAAGCCACAGGGATCTACCCTGATACAGCCAGCGCCCTGGAGGGCTGGAGAAGTCATGTGGAAACCTCTGCCAGTACTGAGATGCTTCCAACACCACTGGATCCACAAGACTTTTAACCCACTGGCCTGTGCTCTTCCTGCATTTGGCATCATTGCATGTGTTTTGTGAGTCTGGAGAGGACTTTTTAGATTGATATTGGACATATGGGTTAATGTCAGCCTTATGGACTTGATATTGACTTGGATGGGATGTTTTCTCAATATTCAATTGCTCTTGTTTATAAAGCTCTTTGTTATCCACATTAGTGTCCATGAATTTGCTTCTCTCATCTACCCGGACTAGTACAATAGCTACCTGGCCAACTGACTGGACGTCCATATCTGTGCCCATTCCAAAGAAAAGTGACCCAACAGATTATTCAAACTACTGTATAGAACAATATTGTTGGCATTGCACACAAGTAAAAGTTTGCTTAAGATCATCCAACAATTGTTGCAGCAGTACATTCACAGGGAACTACCAGAGGTTCAGGTCAGATTCAGAAGAGGATGTGGAATAATGGATATCAATGCTGATATCTGATGGATCTTGGCTCAAAACAGAGAATACCAGAAAGATGTTAGCCTGTGTTTCACTGAATATGCCAAGGCATTTGACCGTATGACTGTGTGAACCATACTAAACTGTGGATAACCTTGAGAAAAATGGGAATGCCACAACACTTCGTTGTGCTCATTTGAAATGTATACATGGATCAAGAGGCAGTTGTGGGACTAGAACAAGGGAATACTGCATGGTTTAACATCAGGAAAGGTGTGACTCAGGATTGTATATTCACACTGTACTTATTCTATCTGTGTGCTGAGCAAAATATCAGAGAAACTGGATTATATGAAAAAGAATGTGGCATCAGGTTTATTAATCACCTGTGATATGCAGATGACATAGCCTTTCTTGATGAAAGTGAGGAGGAATTGAAGCACTTTCTGATGAAGATCAAGGATTATAGCCTTCAGTATAGATAGCAAATCAATGTAAAGAAGACCCAAATCCTCAAAACAGGATCAAGGAACATCATGATAAATGGAGAAAAGATTGAAGTTGTCCATATTTGGTCTTACTTGGATCCACAATCGATGCTCATGGAATTAGCTGCCATGAGATCAAAAGGTGAGTTGTATTAGGTAAATCTGATGCACAAGGGCTCTTTAGAGTATTGAAGAGCAAAGATATGACTCTGAGGACTAAGATGCACATGATACTAGCTATGGTATTTGTCACTGTATCATGTGCATGTGAAAGGGGGACTGTAGAAGAAGTGATTCATTTGAATTGGGGTGCTGGAGAAGAATATAAAAAGTACCACAGACTGCTAAAAGGACAAGCCAATCTGTATTGGATGAAGTAAGACTAGAGTGCTCTTCAGAGGCAAGGATGGCAAGGCTATGTCTTTTATATTGTGGACATATTGTCAGGAATGACTAGTCCCTGGAGAAAGACATCATGTTTGGTTAAGTGGAGGGAGGACACCCTAAAAGAGGAAGGCCCTGGAAGATTAGATTGACACAGGCCGCAACCATGGGCTCAAGCACAGGAACAATTGTGAAGACGGCACAGGAAGAGTGGGTTTGTTTCCTGCTGATTTATCTGGGCTTAGGGGCTTCATCTGAACTAGTTTGTGCTGGCCTGGACAGGGGCTGAGTAAGGGTGCTTGTTCCGAGAAATAAACTCTTAGGGCCACGAGGGGCAAAGTGGTTAAGTTTATAGAAGCATTTATTTCCCATGCAGGCGATTGTGCTATCCAGGGTTCTGATGGAGTGAGGTGCATTTGCCTCCAGAGATGGGGCTGCTGCACTGTCAGGGGTTTCAATAAAACTAGCCACAGTAACTCCATTTTGTCGACTGCTAGGAGACCTGCTCCCCATTCCCCTTCCTTCTTGGAAAGCCCCGCGGAGGTTGTTCCTGAACTGTACCTTGCATACCAGCAACCGGGATGTGCTTCAAAATGTTAAGATTAATCATGCCATTCTTGCTTCTATAGAGCTTGCCTGCTTCCTAGGAAAGTCCCTGTGTGGTGTTTGCCCTGATAGACTTGCTTGTCACTGCTTTGGGGGCTGCAGGATAGGAGAATGAATCATTTCCCTGCAAGTAAGCGAATTCCTAGGGATGGTTGGCTCTTACAGACTCAAGATGTTGGGTTTTGCAGAACTGGCCAACCCCCTCTACCAAGCTACAAAGGGAAATCGGGCCTTCAAGTAGACGGACACTGACAATGAGCTCTTGTGCAGACCCTGGCTCTTGCTTGACCAAGTGTGTGCAAATCCTTCCTTCTATTCATGCATGATCAGTCTGGAGGGGCTTGAGGAGTCCCCACTAAGCTTTACTCCGAAGCCCACCTGACCCGTGGATGACTAATGCACGTATCACCCAGGCCATCCACCAAGAACTCTTGGCAGAAGCAGAAGTTGGACCATGACTGCACAGAGATGCTCCAGTAGGTCCACCTGGAAAGACCGGACTTCACGGTCTTGTACCTGGTGCCCCTTCTTGGCTGAGGCTGAGCTGTTCACAGATGGAAGCAGCTTCACTGAGAGTGGCACCAGGTACAAGGGGCTGTTGTTATTTCTCCGAAATCAGTCGTCTGCTAGCACCTTTACCGCACAACACGTCCTCCCCAAATGCTGAGCCGATGGCTCTAACCAAGGCATTCTGCAGGGCAGAGGGCAAGCGAGTGACCATCTCCACTGCCCATGGCCATCTGCCGAGAGAGCAGGCTTCTAACTTCAGGAGGAAAAGACATCGAAAACTGAACTGAAATACTGGGTTTGCTGGAAGCCATGTGATTGTGATTGCCAACCAAACTGGCAATCGTACATTGCCTGGTACACCAGAAGGGCAACTCAAGAGAAGCCTGGGGCAGTTAGAAAGCAGGTGAAGAGGCCAAACAAGTAGTCCTGTTGGAACTTCCTGAGCAGGAGCTAACTTTGGTCCCCATGCCAGAGCCTTTCCTACCCCAAGTACCTCATTATTGAAGAAGTTATTGGGGCAAAAATAACCTAGCCGTGGAGGAAGCCATTGATGGGTAGACCCTCCCAGATGGTAGGTCTATGGTCCCCGAGGCATTGGGTAAGTCAGTAATACAACAAATGCACCAGACTACTCATTTAGGCAAAACGAAGTGAGTGGAATTAATCAGAAAAGAGTTTTATATCTTAAATTTAAATAGTATACTCGAAAGCATAATAATTAGGTGCGCTCTGTGTGCTCAGATAAATGTTTGCACTTCTGTCCCTGCCCAGCAAGGTATTAGATTAAGAAAGCAAATTAGGGGAGAACAATGGGAGTTAGATTTCACTGACATTAAACCTCCAGCCAAGGGGTACAAAGGTTTGCTTGAGCCAGTTGACACTTTTTCAGGTTGGCTTGAAGCTTTCCCTTCCCATCATGAGACTGCTGTGAGAATCACCAAAAAGTTATTAGGAGAAGTCATTCCAAAGTAGGGCTTGCCTCAGTGAATTGTGCCCAGTAATGGCTCAGCCTTCAACACTACGCTAACACAACGAATTTCAAGAACGTTGGGTGTTGAGTGGAAATTGCACTGTGCTTCTAGGCCTCAATGCTCAGGACAGGTTGAAAGAATGAACAGAACCTTAAAGGAAACTTTGTCTAAATTTGTTTTAGAAAGAGGGGCAGACTGGCTCTCTTTACTTCCATTTGTTGTATTAAGAGCAGGGTACACTCTGTATAAGAAAGGTTTTACCCCTTATTAAACTATGTTTGGGAGACCAACCCCCTCATTGCATAAAGTTGCTGATGAATCAACAATTTGATTCCCAAATAAAAACAGTAGGGGATGGGGCAACCTAGCCACAGTAACTCCATTTTGTTGACAGGTAAGTGACCTGCTCCCCTTCTCCTGCCTTCTCAGAAAGCTGGTTGTTCCTGAAATGTACCATGCTTAGCCAGAACCGAGATGTGGTTCAAAACCGGGATGTGGTTAAGATTAATTGTGCTATTCTTTCTTCTGTAATGCTTGCCTGCTTCACAAGAAAGTCCTTATGTGGTTTCTGCCCTGATAAACTTGCTTGTAACTGCTTTCGGGGCTGTAGGATAGGACAATACATCAGTTCCCTGCAGCCAGCTAGCTTAATTAAAGACTCTTCAATTTTTGCTGGACACTATTGCGATCATCATTTACTTGAACCCACAATGCAGTTCTGACCTGAGACGGAGCATGGTGTATGCAGTGGCAGCTGTAACTGGCTACTGGGTGGGTGAGATTGGAGGTTGACTGCTCCTTTAGTCACTAGGAAGGTATAAGTGACAAAGGAGAATTCCACCATTTTTTGTTGTGAGCCACCAGTGTATGTATGCACTTGTGCTTGTCTTGCTTGAGCAAGGGTAGTTGATCCTGGCTGCATCATGCCAGGTGACAATTCACCCTTCTCTTCTCTCTGGCTGCTTTTGTTGTTCTTCTTTCAGTCAGTAATAATCCTTTCCTCTGAAGCTCAGAATTCCATGAAAATAATCCCTATCTTTCTCCTAGTATCCAGTATCTTTGCTGGTGAGGGTTTGTGTACTGTGAGTGGAAGTGACAAACAGATCTCCACTTTTAAGAGAGTACCAATGGCCATGTCTATGACTTGAGATGTTGTCAACATATTTTAAGTAATCTAAAAACACTACAGAGTGTTCACACTTACTAGTGGCCAGGAGATGTAAAGTAAAACTAGCATGAGACACTATCCCCCACTTCTCAGATTGACAAAAAATAAAAAGCTCAATAATATTTAGTACCAGTGCTTTAATTACAGAAATTTCCAGAGACAAAGACAAGTCCCTTAAATTAATGATAAAAAAACCTACATAAAAATAAAGATGAGATTTTAATTTTAAATATATATTTTCATAATATATATTTAATGGCTAGATGAAACCTGATTAAATATATTATATCTATATCTATCTATCTATATATATATATAGTAAAGGTATAAGAAAACTGCTTCACATTCCCATTACTCATGGGAATATGCACTATTGCAGTATGACTAAAAATATTTGAATAAAAATTTGCTGATAGCTAATAAAATATATATAAACTCTAGAGAATATAAAGGTTTACATAAACATATTAACAAAAAAAGAGTTTGCATGCTTATATGATTATATGTACAATATTGCTTTCTTGCAACAATTTACATTGGCAAAATTGTAACACCAAAAAACTGTTCATCAAGAGGGGAATGTCTGAATAAAAAATAGATTCAAAAGTTAAGCATCAAAAAAAAGAGCTGAGTTTAATTTGGAAGATATATATGTATATATATAATTTGGAGAGAGAGCGTGTGTGTTATAAGTTCATGGAAAATTTTCATTATCTTTTAATTCCATTTTCCAGTTTTCCATGATATTTTGAAGTCCCCTCATATATAGACATGGTAGAGAGTTAGCAAAAAAGAGGAAGACTTCAAGACAGACTGACACAGTGACTGCGACCATGGGTTTAAACATAACAATTGTGAGGACAATGCAGAATGAAGCAGTGTTTCGTTCACTTGTAGGTAGGGTCATTATGGGTTGGAACTGATTGAAAGACAATGGGTAGGAGGGGGGAAAAAAAGGAAAATTAGCGGATTCTGGGAACCCAAGAGGCAAGCGAATTTTGGGAATAATGAAGGCAACAAATGTATAGATGTGCTTTACACAATTGATCTATGTATTGTGATGAATTGTATGAGCCCCATAAATTGATTAAAAAAATTTTTTTTAAGAGAAAAAAAGAAAAGAAAACGATGATGGCAACATATGTACAAATTTGCTTGACACAATGAATGTATATATGGATTGTGATAAGAGTTGTATGAGCCCCAATAAAATGATTAAAAAAAAAAAGAAAGACAATGGGTCTTTCAATATACATACCTATGTATATGTGACATTACGTATGTCTATACATATGAAAATGTATCTGGATGTGTGTGTGTATATATATGTATGTATATATATATATATAAAACAACTGCACGTATGTATACTATATACATTGTATACTCGTGTGTGTGTGTCTGTGTGTGTGTGTGTGCGTGCTTGCTGCTGGTAGGTCCCATTAAGTCAGGGCTGACTCACAGGGACCCCGTCTACAACTGAACAAAAGCCGCTCTCGCCTGTGCTGGCTTCGTAATCGTCGCTATGTTCGAGTCTACTCTTTTAGCTCCAGTCTCAATCCATCTCTTTCTCACTGACCTGCTTTACCGAGCAGGAGACCTTTCTCCAGGAACTGGTCCCTTGTGAGAACATGGTGAAAGGACATGAAACAAAGTCTCACCGTCCTTGCTTCTAATGAGCATTTTGACTGTACTTTTTCAACATAGATTTACTCATGTTTCTGGTAGTCTATGCTCTATTCAATATTCTTTGACAACAACGTAATTCAAATTCATCAATTACTCTGTCTCCCTTATTCCTTGTCCAGACTTCACCTGCATATGATGCAATTGAAAATAGCATGACTTGGGGAAAGTGTGCCTTAGTTTGTAAAGTAAGGTTTTTGCACTTTAATACTTTAAAAAGTTCTTTTGCATCAGATTTTCCCAATGCAATATGCCATTTGATTTCTTAATTGCTGCTTCTATGGGCATTGTTTGTAAATTCAAGTTAAATTAAGTCCTTGACAACTTTAATCTTTATTCCTTATGATGTTGCTTATTAGTCTCATTGTGAGAATGTTTTTCTTTATGTAATCCATATTGAAGACAGTAGTCTTTGACCTGTAAGTGCTGTAAGTCCCCTTTACTTTCAGTAAGCAAAGTCCTATCATCTGCATGTCACAGGTTGTTAATGAGTCTTCCACTGATCATGTTGCCACATTCTTCTTCAATTGTCTAGATTCTCAGATTAACATGTAGATAGTGAATTTGGATAAAATTCTTTAGCATATTTTAATAAAAGAAGCAAAATTAAGTTGCAGGTTTAAAAATATGCCACTTTTTAAAAATAGTAAGGAACATTTGTTCCTGTAGTATATGAGACTTCAGAAAATGTGTGTCCAGTATGGTAATTGCATTTTAAAGTCTCCATAAGTGCCCTGGTGGAATAGTGGGTATGGGTTGGGCTGCTAACCAGAGGGCAGGAGTTCAAAACGACAATCCCAATAAAGCGTTATAGTCTCAGAAAGCCCTGGGGCAGTGATACCCTGTCCTAAGGATCCCTATAAGTAGAATTAACTCAATGGCAGTGAGCTTTTGGTTTCTAGTCAGATGTGGCTAATGATACTATGCTGACAAGCATAATTGGAACATTTTTATCATCACAGACATTTCTACTAGATAACCTTTTCGTATAAAATACTGGAAAAGTATATACTCAATTCAAGAAATTAGAGAAGGAGAAGTAGATTATGAGTGTTTTTATCACATATTTCCTATTATCAACTTGATTAAAATAAATATAGTATTATTTACATAGTTTAAAATCCAATTAAGTAAAAGAGGAATGAATTTTTCATTTGGGATGTATTTTTAAAAGCTTCTTCAGTGCTCATTAAAATAACTTCTCCTAAGCTTTGTAATCAAATAGTTGGCAACTCATTGAAGTTGAACTCCAACTTTACAGTTAAAATTTCAATCTTTTGGGGGAGATAGGACATGCATATTGAGAGAACATTGATATGTGAAACACCAGGCAGATAAGAAAGCATGATTAAATGCTAACATTTCTCTTTCTGCCTTGTATTTCATATTTCTCTTCTTCTTATACCAATTAGACCAGGACTTTGCATGTTATATACAGTATACAATACTGCCACCCAATAGGTACCATGAAGCTTAATTGGGCTCACCTGTCTATTTTTCCTTTCAAAACACGCTGATTGAAAGTATAACTAGAATACATCCATCCTGACCAGTCTCCTCTTTGCTCTTAGTTAATATGCAAATAATTAAATTGCACTTGTGTGTAAGTTCTTTCTGTGGATGTAGATGGATAAACAACAACAACAAAAGATAAAATGATATATTCATTACTCTACTTTTGTCTCCATACCAAAGGATTCCCAACACGACCCTCCAGTCTTAACTTGTAACATCAGTGCATTTTACTGTTAAGTTTTTACGACTCGGAAGTACTATGTAGTAAATATGGAAGTGTCATGCTGGGTAGTGTGCTGAATTTTAAACACTTCCCTGTTACATTTATCCGGGGAGAGATAGAAAATGTGTTTCACCACAAAAGAAAGGGAGGCATGGGCACATCTTATGTAAGATACAATTCCTGTGCAGGAATCGGTTTCTTTTGCAGAGCAGATAAAAGCGAAAGGGTAATGGCTCTATTGGATTTGGCTGAGAATCAGCCAACAACCTGCCAGCTGGTATCCAAGTTAGATACAAGAGAAAAGCAAACAAGCTTCATTTTGTTTTTGCAATCGGCATAAAGCGTTTCTAATGGAAAAACAAACGAATGAAACTCATAGTGGTGCCCTATTAGATGCACTTTGCTGCTTTAGTTGGTTATAAACACTGGCAAATGCGGAGGTGGTTATTCTGGGTTTTCTTGTCTAAATATTGAGCTAGTAGGCATTTGTTGATCATTCATCCATTTAAAGTCAACTATGCCGGCCTCAACCTGGTGTGCAAAGCCTTGAGGGCAACAGATTGGCATGAAGCCTTGGACTGACAGAGAGGTTCTTGAGGCCAGGTGGGCCCCTATCCCAGCTTTGTGGATCCCCCTCCAGTAGAAGGAGCTACAGAGGACAGCACTGAAGATACAGCCCGGAGTGGGGGGAAGGTCTTCCCAGATCACACAGGAGCAAACTAAGAGGGAGAGAGACAGAGGGAGGGAGGGAGAGAGAAAGAGAAAATAGCATCCTGCCCTTCCAGCTTGGAGCAGCCAATGCACAGATAGCACTGTATGGCTGGCCCCATCACAAGACACCATGTCCCCTTATTGGCCCCCAGCTACAGGTGGCAGGGGTGTGGAGGTGGGGGGTGGGGAGGGCACCAGAGACAAGGTACAGGAATTTCACCTGGTCTGACCTCCCCCCCCACACACACACAAAGAGAGCAACAGAGCAGCAAGGGGAGCAAAGCAACAAAGGCCCTGAGGAATTCTGAAAATAGATTTCAGACTCAGGGCGCAGGGCTTGGCGTTGCATTAGACCCAATCAGAAAACATTCATAAGGGTCAGCAGACAGACCTGGAACTATTCATAGGCTATTTTTTGTCTTTCTTTTTTTCATATCTATCTACATTAAGACAGTCAGTATAAACAATGGGACCAATGGTTCTGGGGCACAGGAAAGAGGAGGAGGTGGGGAGAAGTAAGAGGGAGCCAACAAACACAGGAACAAGGCAACAGCAAGAGATCTAAAATCGATCGCTAGGAGGGCATAGAACACCTGGTGGGACTTCAGTCAAGTGCAATGTCACTGAGAGGAAGTACAGAGAGCTGAATGAATGTTGAACATGAGAGTGGGACAGGAGGTAAGTAAAAGGAAATAGAGGAAAGAACTAGGAGGCAAAGACATTTATAGAAGTATAAATATAGGCACGTACATATGTAAATATATTAATATAAATATATTAATATAATGATAGGGATATAGATCTAAGTACATATACTTATAGGTTAAATATTAAGGACAGATGGACATTGGGCCTCTACTCAAGTCCTCCCTCAATGCAAGAACAATTTGTTCTAATAACCTGGCATTCTGTGATGCTCACCTTCCCGATATGAATGCTGAAGACAAATTGGGTGCACAAACTAATGTGGTGAAGAAAGTTGATGGTGCCTGGCTGTTACAAGGTAATAGCATCTGGAGTTTTAAGGTTTGAAGTGAAACATGCAGCCATCTAGCAGGGAAGTAGCAAAGCCCACATGGAAGAAGCACCCAACCTGGGTGATGACTAGGTGTCACCGGGATCAGGTATCAAGCATCAGATGACCCCAAACAAACAACCATTTCGATACGAGTGAGTGGGGTCGGAATGGAGACCCAAAGCCCATCTGCAGACTTAGATATCCCCTCACTTAAGGGTCACAAGGAAGGGACGGTGCGGGATAGCACATTCCTCTAGTTCTTTAATGCTTCCTCCCCACCCACGATGATGACCCCAGTTCTATCTTACAAATCTGGCTAGACCAGAGCATGTACACTGTGATAGGTAAGAGCTCTCAACCCACGGAATCCAGGACAGACAAACTCCTCAGGACCAATAGTGAGAGGAGGGCCACCAGGAGGGTAGAGGGAAGGTTGAGGAGAAAGAGAACAGATCGCAATTATCGAAGATCCCCGCCCCCACCCCCAGCAGAGGGAGGAACAACAGAAACGCGAATGAAGGGAGACAGCAGACCATGTAAATTATGAAAATAAAAATAATTTATAAATGATCAAGGGTTCACGAGGGTGGGAAGGTTGCAGGTGAAGGGGGAAAAAAGGAGTTGATACCAAGGGCTCAAGTAGAAAGAAAATGTTTGGAAATGATGATGGCAACATATGTAAAATATGCTTGATACAGTTGATGTATGGATTTTTATAAGAGCTGCAAGAACCCCAATAAAATGATTTATTAAAATAAACAAAAAATAAAGTCAACTATGCAGAGCAAAGCATAAGACATAGAGAGTAATGTGGACCAGGGTTTGTGAATTAGTTGTCATGTATGCCAGGAAGAGCTGTTGGTTTGGGTCCTGTGGAAGCTTCATGCTGACTAACATCAGGTAAAAATGAGGATGGCTTCCAGAAAAGCAATTTGATCACCCATTTCCACTCTTCTCCTAACTTCAGCGTTTGTGACTTTTCAGAATCATGAAAAGTGAACTTTCTGTACTGAAATTGAAATTCAGTAAGAGCTATTGAAAAAGTCTCTTTAGCCCCGTGATTAATACCTAAATCCTCTCCAAGTACTGTACCAAGGGTCACTTATCCTTTATCTGAAGCCTCACCCCTACCCGACAGCATAAGCCCAATCTTATTCTCCACAGGGAGAAATATAGTGGCTTTTTAGTCAGCAACTTCATTCTTCAATGGGAAGACAACCTTACTTTTTGCTTTCTATGATTTTATCAGACTGTGGAATGTATCTGTATCCCGATTATAATAATTGAGTATTTGCCCAATTCTTATTTTCCTATCTTTTGTTTTTATTCCTTTAATGATATTGTCAATACCACCCTTTAATAGTATTCTTCAACTAGGGAAATATATTGGAATAAACTACGAAGTTCAGTAAAACAGAAATTCGTAAACCATGCTTCAGTCAAATCCTCATTATAACTTTGGGTCTGGTGTTTGGACTTTAACATTTTAAAGTATCTGAAGATCACTAGCTATTTGTTTTGTTTCATTTCATCTGCAGTTTCCATTCTACCTTTGTCTGATCAGTGTATCAACTCGTTGTATATGATAACTCTTTCGTAACTTGTGGTATAAAATTTGAGATTGCGTACCTATGACTTTGGCAGAAATTTTCAAAACTGCCTTTTCCTATTTGAAATATATGTCCGTGCTGGTCTTGTAGTTTTGGTGTCAAGGATACTTGAATCAAAGAATATATCAAAGAATGGACTTTGAAGTAGGAAGTGAAATTTATTGAAATCTTTTCATTGTGGGTTAACAAACTGTTGTGTGTATAATTCTTTCTCAGGGAATTTGTTAAATATTTATAAAGGGAAGTAAAGAAGTATTGCTACTAGGGTCCAAATTCATATATGCACAGGCTTATTCCAAATGAATGTGTTTAGACATGACACTGTGGATAGAGGGTGGCCACAGAAGAAAGTCTTTGAATTGAAAAACAACGCTGCCTTTGAGGCCACTCCAACTCAGAGACCCTATGTAGGGTTTGCAGGGGTGAACTTTACAAGAGCAGATAGTCTCTTTTTTCTCCCTCAGAGAGGCTGGTGGGTTTGAACTGCCAACCTTATACTTAGCAATCTGACATTTGTCTCACAGTGAGACTAGGAATTACCTTTAAATTAAAGGTCAAGTGAAAAAATATGTGACTTCTGTGGAGATCTGCTAAGTCACATCTGTTCAAGGCTGAGCGGTAACCTCAGGGGACTTATTTTTGGTGGGAAGGGAATTCCAAAAGGTCATCTTGATAGATTTTCTCATGAAACACAGGGGAAAAAACAGAGGGTGGAGTGGTATTAAGAAGTTTCAAAAAAAATTAAAAACGGCATTGGTGAACAGAAGACCAGGAAAAATTGCACCAAATTTTTTCTGCAAAATATTTTCTTCCATCCCAACAATGCACCTGCTCACTCTTTGAGGTAACAAAGACTGTCCTATGAGAATTCAGTGAGAAACCTGATTCCATTCACCCTACAAACATGATCCTGTTTCTTTGGATTCTTTTTGCTCCCTAAACTCAAAATAAGTCTGAAGAGGCAAGGCCAAGGCTGCAGGATGATGGGGTCAGGTTTCCAAACAAAATCCTCATAGAACACTCCTAGATCCCCTGGAATAAGGAGCAGGCGCATTGTTGGGATGGAAAAATAAAATTTCTCTGAGAAATTTTCTGGATTTTTCTCACCCATGTGTTTCAATTTTCTTCAAACATCTTCCTAATAACCCCCTGTAATCTTTTTGTGCCTTTTGAGAACATCTATTAAGATTACACCTTTAGAATCCCAAATAGTCACCATCATTTATTGAACTGACATACCATATATACTCGAGTATAAGCCAACCCGAATATCAGCTGAGACACCTAATTTTACCACAAAAACTGCATTTAAAAATGTGCTGAAAAAAAAAAAAGAAAAAAAATTCTTTCTTAAACATAAAAAAAAAATGTGCTGAAAAAACTCGACTTATACTCAAGTATATACAGTATATGCTTTAAATTTAACTGGCCCAGCAAATCCTTTGGAAGCCAATGTTTTGATTAGGTAGACTTTGGGGGAGAAGGGGCAAGGAGAAAGGGACAATAATGAGATTAATACAGATATATTACTGAGCTAACTTGTCAGCAACCATCCACTGGTTGCTGATCCACTTAAAGGCATGTTGTGTTGGTCCAGGTGGACCAGAGGAACAAATCCATAGAAACTCCTATGTGTATAAGAGAGAGTTTTAAATAAAGGGTAATTGTACATTAAGAAAGCATCCCAACCCAGTCCAGATCAAGTCCATAAGTCCAATATTAGCCCATATATCCAATACCAATCTATAAAGTCCTCTTCAGCCTCATGAAACATATGCAATGATGCTGAATGTAGAAGATCACAGGCCAATGGGTGCAAAGTCAGTGATGGTAGAAGCATCTCGGGGCTGGCAGGGGTCTCCATATGGCTCCTCCAGTTCCCAGGGCTGCATCAGGGTAGGTACATGTGGCTTCTCTTCAGGGATGTCTCCCAGGAAGTGAGCCTTGTGCCTTGTCAGTAGAGTGTCTCCAAAGGAGTGAGGAGAGAGAGAGAATGTCTCCCATCTCCCAGAATGAGAATCCCAGAGTTCCCAGATTTCTCAGGAGAAGCCCATGGCCACACAGAGGCCTCATTGGCTATGACCCGATTGACAGACTAGAGTCCACCCCTTCACTCTTAATCCTCTCAAGTCCAAAATTGACACCAGATTATGTAACCACCACACATATTTAAGTATATTTTGTTTGTAATAAACCCATGCGTGTTTGACCTTAGTAGTAACACTTTTTGATTTATCCTCTTATTCTTGAAAGCAGAAAATTATTGTCATGTATTCTACTGAATGTAAGATAAGTCTTTTAAAAAAAATTTATTGAAAGTTTAGGGAGAAACGCTTGCATCGATGAACTTTTAATCACTGCAGAGTTTCCCCATCATGTTCTGCTCCTATCTTATTTCATGTTTCTTCCCCAAAACCATTCTTTTGGGAGCTAATACAGATATCATATTGTTCCATAGTTCAAGCCGTTCAAGCAGGATTATACAATTGCCACCACAATCAGTTTCAAAACATTCTCTTCCTTCTCGAACTCCTTGACATCAGCTCTCTTTTACCCTTCACCCCCCACCCCCCACCCAACTCCTGCCACTGGGCTCCTCCACCCCGAAACCCGTATGCTACTTGCTGTCTCTATAGGTTAATCCATTTTGGGATTCATATATTGTAAACCAGAAAAACATATAACAAATGTTCAGAAAGGTCACCCCCAATGACAAAATACATCTGAGATAAACCCCAATATAAACAAATAAAAACCAAAATATATAGAAAATGTTGAAAACCAGAAAAGATGCCCAAGTAGTTATCAACTGCATCAAAGTGCATCCGAGGGATTATCATCTGACAAGATGTTAAACAAGGTTTCAAGTTGGGTTTGTCATTTTGATCTTCTGTAGTCTCTCCAGTGCACTCTCTTTGGTACACAGTTCCTTCTCCTCCCGCTGGTGTGGACACCAGAGGCTTTTTTCCTGTAGGTCTATCTCACAAAGGCATCTTGGGCTCCCCCTGTCATCCACCGCCTTTTGTGAACCAGAATCTCACAGTGTAGGCGCTGATATTAAATCTTCCTTTGGCTTTGGGTTACATAATTTACAGTCCTGCGGTCACTGATGTTGGTGAGCTTCTTCCATGTGGACTTGGGCGACATCTCACTTAGATGACTGCTTGTTTGGAAATAAGCCTTCAAGACTCCAGATGCTATTTTATCTGGGCACCATATAATTTCTTCACCACACTTTACTATAGCACCCTTAGCTTCTGTCACCTTCCCAAGGATGAGTATTGAGCAGGGCCATGATGTAAGAACTAATGGTTCTTAAATTGGAGCTAGGATTTAGTGCAAGCCCCAACCCCATTCTTGCATCTATGTTTTATCTTTGGATCTCTTTAGAAACCTCCTTGTTACTTTATGGTGGAGAGTCATCAATCATTTCCCTGGGGCAAAAGGATCTTCTGTTAATATTATCATTGATTAGTCCCTGGCACTAATTTTTTTAAAACTCTGTTGAGAGAGGGATATTGGGCCAATTATAGACTCTCAGTACCTGAAATATTCACCTGTACAGAATTAATCCTTTTGTGGCTGGATGCTATTTACACAAACAATGGGAGTTGGTTGTCAGGGAAAATTTACAATACTATTCACTGAGAATGTCAGTCACAGGTTTGCCGAAATAATATCTATCTTAATACAGCATATAGAGCACTGGTGTCATTGATGAAATTAATTATAATTAATTGATGTAATAAGTCAATGTTTGTCTGCCTGCTGACAGTTCAATAATCTTGGTATAGCAGTCTTCTGGTTCTTCAAACACCATAAATTTTCGGTCGGAAGCCCTCAGGTACTGGTGTGTTGAGGTAGAGTCCAGTCCACCTAGTGGAGTGTCCGCCTTGAATCTCTCTGGTGCAGCCTTTGGAGCGTGTTGTGCACCTTGAAGATCCAGAATTCAGTGCCCAGTGTTTTATGACTCTTGGCCTGGGTTCCGGGATGTGCCTAGAAACTTGAGCCAAGGCTTATTGCTATATTTGGTACATTACCAGGGATACTCCCCCCCTTAGCATCCTTAAAAGTATTTTAGTCATTTTTGCCCCCCCCCGCCCCTTGGAGGTTGGTCCCCCCACTTTTGCTACCAATAGTCATGCATTTGTGCTCCTGCAGACCTGTCTGCTCCCCCCCCCACCTAACTTGACTTCCCCATCAGTATCCCCCCCCCTAACTTGACTTCCCCATCAGTATCCCTCATCCCCCTGAAAAAGATGTCTACCTGTCTGAAGGGGGGGAGGGGGACCCATAATAACTTTGCATAGCAGCCACTCAGTAATTAACATCCCCTTCCCCTCAATTAACAATTTGATCTCAGCTGACATGCAGAAGCTTCTACCAAAGTGACCTTCAAGATGCATACTGGGAAAAGGTGCTGTATGATTCATTGGTACCAATCAGGCTCTCTACCAAGCTGCCTGGTCTCCCTGGCCAGCAGACTGGTTACCCTGCAAGCCTGAGCTTTGCCTGCCCTGTTGCTTGTTCCTACAGCAGTGCACTCATATAATATTTGTCCTCTTGTGATTGACTAACTTAACTCAGCGTATTTTCCAGATCCCTCCATGTCATGAGGTTTTATGGTTTCGTCACTGTTTTTTAGTGATGTGTAGTATTCCATTGTGTGTATATACCAGAGTGTTTTTTTTTATTTAGTCTTCTGCTAATGAGACACTTTGGGGCACTGGTGTATAAGTTAATGCCCAACTTCTTGCCATTGTGAACTGTGCTGTGGTAATCATGGGGGAGCATGTATGTTAATGACCTGTTTCTTATTTCTTTGGGGTATATGCTCAGCAGTGCTATTGCTGGATCATATGGTATTTCTATTGCCATCTGTTTTAGGCATCACCATCTCACCTTCCACAGTGGCTGTAAGTATTTGCAAGTCCACCAGCAGTGCATAGGAGCTCCAATCTCTCCACATCCTTTCTAGCATTTGTTGTTCTCAGGTTTTTTAATTGAGGTGCGGTTATGGGTCTTAGATGGTATCTCGTAGTTGTTTTGACTTGCATTTGCCATATGGCTAGTGACCAGAAACACTCCCTCATGTGTTTATTAGCCATTCAGGTGGCATCCTTTTGTGAACTGTCTGTTCAGGTCCTTGGCTCACTTCCTCAGAGGGTTGGTCATTTTTTTTCATGTTGTAGGCTTATCGTATCCTGTAGATTTTAGTTAGTAGTCCTTTGTCCATTACATTATTACTAAATATCTTTTCTCAATCTGTGGGCTCTCGTTTTACTCTTTTCATAAAGTCTTTCAATGTTCATAAGTGTTTTATTTTTAATAGGTCCCATTCATCTATTTCATCTTCCATAGTCTGTGCTTCCTTTGTGGTAGCTGGTAGTCTGTGTATGCTCTGCACTAGGGCACTGAGATTTGTCCCAATTTTGTCATTGATGATCCTGACAGCTTTGGGTTTTACATTTAGGTCTTTGATCCACCTTGAGTTTGTTTTTGTGCGTGTAGTTAGATATGGGTCTTGTTTCAGTCTTCTGCAGATGGAAATCCAGGTCTTTAAGCAACATTGATGGAAGAAGGCATCCCCTTCCTGTTTAGTGATTATTGGGTCTTTGTCAAAAACCAGTTGTCTATATGTGCCTGTTTTTATTTTGGGTTTTCTCACCTGATCCATTGGTCTATGTGTCCATCATTACACTAGTACCGGACTGTTTTGACACCCGTGGCTGTGTCGTACGTTTTAGGGTCAAGTAGTACAAGACCACCTACTTTGTTCTTCTGTTTGAGGAGTGCTGTGCCTATCCTGGGATTCTTCCCTCTCCATATGAAATTGATCATTCATTTTTCATCTCTTTAGAGAATGATGCTGGCGTTTGGGTCAGGATTGCACTTGCTGCCCCAGTGAACCCTCTGAGCTTGTGGATAGAGGAGACCATGGCTGTGTTCTCCAGGGGTGAAAAATCCAAGGGGAGGTCTAAAATATTCCTGGAGTGCTGAGAATCTGGGTCCTCATCTAAATTCCCAGAATTGGATCTTCTCACCAGGGATACCCTATCTCGGTGCCAGCTTCTCAGGCTCTCACAATGTAAGACAACTCTTGGTGAAAATAACGGTCTCTCCCTCCTTGCTGCACTTTTACACTGCAATTCATCTGTTGTTTTTATCCTCTGCTCATTATTTAATTTTTCAACATAATGTGGGTAAACATTTATGGTAAATCTAAATGAAAGGTGATAGAAATATGGACGTGGAGAAAAGAACGTTCACAAGGTGTCCTAAAGTTAAGATCACCTTTTGCCACTGGGATTGTTAACCTAAAAGCCAAGGGACAAGAGAGATGAAAAGTATAAAAGCTCGGAAAATATTCATCTGTCCCTCGGCCCGGGTATAGATTACACAGGACACATTGCTAAATGCTGTTGTGATTGTTATCAAACTCATTGCATGCAATTGAGTCTGATTCATAGGACAGGGTAGAACTGCCACTGGGGTTTCAGAAATGTTAACTCGTTAGGGGTGTGGAAAGCCTCATCTTTCACCCCTTGAGCATCCTGTGGTTTTGAACTGCTGACCTTGCAGTTAGCAACCCAGTACATAATGACTACGCACCCTGGACATAAATTGCTGCAGTCTCATAGCAACCCTGTGCACCCCAGATAGGAACACTGCCAGGTCATATACAGTCCTCACAAGTGCTGTTATATTTGAGGCCGCTGTAGCCAATGTGACAAGCCATCTCATGAAGGATCTTCTCTTTTGTTGTCCTTTGTCTTTACCATGCATGATGCCCTTTTCCAGGGACTGATCTCCCATGACAACATGTCTAAAACACATAACACAAAGTCTCACTGTCTACACTTCACTTCATTCTGACTGTACAGATTTGTTTGTTCTTCTGGCAGGTCATGATACTTTTAATAATCCTTGCCAGCACGATTATTCAAATACATAGATTCTTCTTTGGTCTTTCTTGTTCAATGTTCAACTTCCACTTGCTTATGAAGTGATTGCAAATACCAAGGCTTAAGTCAGGTTTAAGTTAGTGTTCAATGTAACAATGTGACAGCCTGCTTTTCAACACGTTAAGGTGATATTTTGAAGTAGATTTACCCAATGCAATATATTGTTTGATTTCCTAATACTCTACATTTAACATTTCTGGTAACTGGA
>NW_022103898.1:41559095-41560171 GCF_000313985.2 Echinops telfairi | reverse complement strand
TAAAAATCAAGTAAAAAATCCAAAGGCACAGTGCTATTCAATTTAGGGAAGCACTTCTCAATATGTGACATAAAAACCACCTAGAACCTCTTTAGTTGTTAAAAATATAGAGTTCTGGGCCTCCCTGTACTACTAAGGTGGGACAGTGGAAGGGATACACACACACATATACAAATACAGAAACACACACGAAGGTAATTCAAATAGTATTGTTACAAAATCATGCCAATTTTTATCAAACACAAATATTAGAATGTGAAGTATTGTTCCTTGGCGTATCCTCTAGGTCTACACCAGCAGTTCTCAACCTGTGGCTTGTGACCCCTTTGGGGATTGAACGACCCTTTCACTGGGGTCACCCAATTTATAACAGTAGCAAAATGACAGTTATGAAGTAGCAACGAAAATAAATTTATGGTTGGTGGTCACCACAACATGAGGAACTGCGTTAAAGGGTCACGGCATTAGGAAGGTTGAGAACCACTGGTCTAGACACTTTTCTTGAATGTTTCCATCTCTTGAATCCTTCCTGAAGAATTCTGCAGCCTGGTTTGCAACACATCAAAATGGGAAGTTTGGCATCATCGGGGGACATAAATCATACTTCCTTTCAAATTTCTTAGCGTTTGGGGAACAAAAAGAATTCTGAAGAGGCAAGATCAAGGCTATAGGCTGGATTGAGTAAGATTCAAATCATGCACATATGATTATGAACAAGAACACTGGTAGCAATATTTTTTGACTTCCTCCCCTATATTCCTTGCCAAAATTGTACTTCATCTGATGCTCTCAATTTCTTTAAGCAGTAACAAAAAATTCTGCTATTGAATCGACTCTGACTCCTGGTGACCCGTGTGCTACAGAATAGAACTGCTCCATAGGGTTTATTTGCTTGCTTTGAGCTATATTCATTATTATTATTAATTCTGAATAGCAATCACTGAACTCTTGGTTGGCAGCTGAACACTTTAGCCACTTATGCGACCATAACATAAGTGTTGTTATTCTCTAAGTAACAGCAATAAAACTTTACAAGTCCCCTTTCAGTTCCTTGCCATTGTTCAGTGTTCCTTAGA
>NW_022103898.1:41553463-41558671 GCF_000313985.2 Echinops telfairi | reverse complement strand
CTTCCAACGGGGACTGTCCTGAAACCATGTCTGGGGGAGACATTACTCAGCCTTTGTATGCAGTGCATTGCGGGGTGAGTTTGAACCACCAATCTTTCAATTATTATGTATGAGAAATGGTATTGGAATGATCCCTGGGACAGACACCATATTAATTTAACATGAAAAACTAACACTTTGAAGGGTAGAATAAACTAAACGCCTGAATACATAAAAGCCTACTGAAAGGAATAAAGAGGCTAGAAGGGCTAAACATAAACTGTGAAAGCTTCACTTTTTATAAAAGCTAACTTCTGATTTGGGGGCCCATTTATATCCTTAGTGACAGGTTTTACTTTTCAGTTGTTATATTGGAGAGAGTCTCAGCTTGTAATGAATCCCTCAGCTCTTGCTGAACTAATACCTATAAATCCCTTAGTTACTCACTGTGTTGCCCACACTTATTCTCTGTAGAAAGAAATGAAAGGACTTATGTTTGCCCAAGATCCCAGAGAAGAATATTACATTAACAATGAAAGTGTCTGAATTTTTAGAGATAATTTCTTTCTATTAATAAAAAATTGTAGTCTACCTGGAGGTGTGGGGGTTAAAATTTTAATTTTTGTTACAGATAAATTTGTCATTCCCATTTATCAGAAAGTCATTCATGTGAAACAAGATTACATTAAATCCCACCTTAAGAGCACAGGAAACAGAGAACAAAGGAATGTTCCCATTTAATCACGTTTAGACAAAAACAATACTACAGGTTCTATTTCTGTTAACTCATAGTAAGCCCTTTTTGTTATGCCTACGTACAGTCCCTTGGTATACTATCTATGGGAAAAATTGGAGCAAACCTTCTCCCACCATTGTGTTTTAAAAGTACACATCAAAAGAGTAAACAAACAAGTCCTTTCCTCTCTTTCTATACTCTTTGGAGCTACTGACTCTGAACTTTGTGGTTGCTGTATTGGCGAAGCGATTTCTAAAGGTTTTAACAATGAATGTCCTTGTTCTAAAATAGCAATGAGCCTTTAAACTCCACGTCTGTCATATTTGGATTATATTACAATACGGTTCCCAACCCTCAGGTATCCTCAGGTATCAGAGTGAAAGGGCAACTCCCTTCATCTCATATTCTGCAGGATCAGGTGGCCAGCAAAGCACCGCAGGGCTGCAATCTCCTCCACATATGCCCAGCTCGCTTTGAGTCAACACTGATGCTCATTTTGGAGAAATGGAAGCCTTAAAGCACACACTAGTTTAAAGTGATAAGAAAAAGGATACAGTAATCCCCAGAGTTTTTAGTTTGGTCAATGTGGAGTTACAAGAAACTCTGGTGGCTTAGAAGGCCAGCTAACTGGCCAGCTACAAGGTCAATGGTTCAAATCCCCTACATGATAATAAGAGAAGGATGAGCTTTTCTGTTCCTGTAAGATTTGCAGCCTTGGAAACCCCCCGGGGCTGCTCTACCCTACTCTCTAGGGTCACTGTGCGTTGGAATTGACTTCATGGCAGTTAGTTTTGTTTGGATGTGTAATTACAAAGCAACATTGATGACTATCCATTCTTAATATTTTAGTGGCGTAAACTTCACATATCATACAATTGAATTCAATCAGATTAAGCAGAGATGCGCAATCATCACTACAACACATTTCAGGAGATTTTCTCCTCATACGCACTGTGGATTGCTCCCCATTTCTCCCCACCTGCCCCTGCAATGTCCCTGGGTAATTATTAATGCAGTTACTGTCTCGATAGATCTACCTATCCTGGATTTCGTATACAGAAAAGCCTACAAAATACAAACAGGAAACAAGTGAGCAAGCAAACAAACAAAAACCTCAAAAACAATGACTAAACAAAACATAGAAAAATCTCAATCCAAAAAAAGGTAGAAAAATTTTCAACGGAAACTTTAAAAATGGGTCAAAAGGGAGATCAAATGATAAGGTATTACATTTTAACCTAACTACATCTGTCACAATCGACTTTACAATGCTCTCTGTCCTATAGCAAGGCTATTCATATCGTGGTCAGAGGAGATTCAATAGAGGCTTAGTACATGTGGGGACTCTGCAAATGGATTGTGGGCTTCCACTGTCATTCATAATCTTCTGCAAACCAGATGTTCAATATTTAAGCTCTAATGCTAATCCTTACTTCAGATTTGGATTTTATTATTTACAATCTTTGGATCCCAAAGGCTTGTGTGCCTCTTCCATAATTGACACCTCACTTAGATGGCTCCTTATTTGAAGATAAGTCTTTAAGACCCCAGATGCCATTTTTCCTGATAGCTGGTCACCATCTGTTTTTTCACCACACTTTGCTATAGCGCCCATATCTTCAGTGATCTCTTTAGGAGGGCAAGTATCGAGTAGGTTCATGTCATAAGTGATTGTTCTTAGATTAGGGCTAGAATTAAGTCTAAGCCTAAAATTCATTCAAGTATCTATGGTATACATATATCTTCAGTTCACTTTAGAGACATCATTTTCATTTTTTTGATAGAGATCTTTATAAGTCATCCCGAGGGGCATAAGGTAATACTATCTATAGTGGTATTAATTTAGCCAATGATATAGAATTTAAAACACTGTTGATAAAATGAAATTATGCAAGTATAGTTCAGATTCAGATTGCAATACATGAAATGGTGGCTTGTACAGATTAAACCCGTAAGTGAGAGGACACTACAAGTACGATGGGCGTTGGTGGTGGGGAAAACTTTCAATAACACTCATTCACAAAGTGAGAATCACACCTACCAGCCTAATACATGTCATAGGAAGCAAGGAGAACATTAAAATAGTAGCTATGTGCCTCTAACTACAGGTAACAATTTATGACAAAGGACCAAAACCCTTAAGTGGGAAAGGGACACTTCTTCAGCAACAGTGCTAGAAAAATTAGATCTTCATCTGCAGAATAGTGAGACAGGACCCATACTTCACTCCCTGCACACAAATGAACTCAATGTGGATTAGAGACCTAAATATAAACTCCAGAGCTGTAAGGATTATCGATCAGAAAATTGGGACAAACTTAAGGGCTCTACCGCAGTGCATACATGAACCACCAAGTCCAAGAAAAGCAGCGCACACATTGGAAGACAACATAGAGACGACAAGTTATTAAAAATAAAGCACTTACACACCGCATCTCTTGTGTGGCTATTAAATTGTTTTCTTGATGTATTTTTTTGGAGCTGTCTTCTCTGGTATAAATTTACATAATTGATTTCTACTTGTATCCTGCTAGTTGATCAAATCCCTCAATTGTTTCCAACAATCTTTTAGTGAAGTCCTTAGGATTCTCTGTCTATGAAATCATATTGTCTACAAATAGCGAGAGTTTCACTTCTTTGCCCAATTGTATTCCTATGATTTTTTTCTGTTGTCTAATGGTTCTGGCTAAGACTTCCAGCATGATGTTGACTAAGGGAGATAGGGGGCATCATTGTCTAGTTACTGTGTTTAGGGAAAATGTTTTCCGTTTGTCTTTTTCCCCATTGAGCATGATGTTGGCTGTTGGATTTTCATATATGTATGACCTTTTTATGTTGAGGAATTTCCCATTCTATTCCTATTTTATTGAGTACTTTATCAGAAATGGGTTTTGGATACTGCCAAATGCCTTTTCCGCTTCTATTGATATGATCATGTAGTTATTATTCATTGCCTTTTTATGTGATTAATTACATTGTTTTTCAAATGTTGAAAAATCCTTACATCTTAGTATGAGTCCCACTAGGTCATGATGAATTAATTTTTTGATATGTTGTTGGATTCTATTAGCCAGAATTTGTTGAGATTTTTTATATCTATGTTCATGAGGGATATTGGACTCTAGTTTTCTGTATGTGTGGGGTCTTTGCCAGGTTTTGGTATCAAAGTTTGTGTCCTTATCTATTTTCTAGGGAGTAGTGGCTACATGTTGAACTTCGAACCATAGGGTCAGGAGTTCAAAACCACAAGCTGCTCCATGGGAGAAACAGGAGGCTTTCTACACCATAAATTGTTACAATTTCAGAACCCACAGGGACATTTATACCACGTCCTGTAGGGTTGCTAGAGCCAGAATCAATTCGAGACGGTGAGTTTGGGTTTGTTTGTTTGGTTGGTTTTTCTATCTCCTGGAATAGTCCGTGTAGCCTGTTAGTGACGTCTGTTCCCTGAATGCTTGGTAGAATCCCCTGTGAAGCCATCCTGTCTTGGGCTTTTCCTGGTAGGACGTTCCTTGATGACCTCCTTCGTGTCTTCTTTTATTATGTGTTCACATCTTCACGTTTTCTATATCTGTCTGCATTAATTTGAAGAGATGGTTTATTTGTACATATTTGTACATTTCTTATAGATTATCAAACTATTAGGAGTACGGTCTTTTGTATTGTTGTGTAATTATTCCATTTATTTATTTTTGGATCTGTTTTGATGTCACTCGTTTCTTCAGTTCTAAATATTTGCATCTTCCCTTTCTCTTCCTGTGTTAAGTTTTCCGGTGGTTTGTCAATTTTGTAAACCGTTCGAAGAACCAACTTTTTCAACTTCTTATCTTGTTGAATTTTTTCTATTGGCTTTCTGTTTTCTACTTTTATTTTCGCTCTCATGTTTATGATTGCTATTCTTCTTTTGTTGGACGGTTTATGTTGTTTCCCTGCTTCTAGTGGTTGGAAGTGTTGTGTTAAGGTCGGATTCTGGACTTCCCCTCTTTTTCCATGTGTGCATCAATTGCCAGGAAGTGCCCTCTAATAGCTGTTTTTGCTGTGTCCAAAACTTACCTGATTTATTAAACAGTAGTTTTTAAGTAGTGTGTTATTCTATCTTCATGTGTTTGTCTTTATGTTCCTGTTTTACCTATTGTTGATTTCCAGTTTTATAGCATTTTTATCTGAGAAAATGGACTGTAGGCTCTGTGTTTTTGAATTGGTTGTGGCTTGCCTTGTGGCCTAATGTGTGGTCCAGTATAGTGTATGTACCGGTGTGTATTGGAGAATACTACATACTATACTGTTGTTGAGGGGAGTGCTCTGTATATTTCTAGGAGGTTGAGCTGGTTCTTTTCTTTACTGACTTTCTTTCCTGATGATCTGTCTTTCTTTGACAGTGGTGTGTTGAAGTCTCTTAGCATGATTGTTGAATTTTTAATTTTTGTTTTCAATTCTGTGGGAATTTGATTGATGTATGTTGAGGGATTTTATTGTGTGTTTAGGTATACATT
>NW_022103898.1:41545767-41552170 GCF_000313985.2 Echinops telfairi | reverse complement strand
AAAGTGTTCTTGCATTGAGGGAGTACTTGAGTGGAGGCCCAATGTTCATCTGTGACCTTAATATTAAACCTATAACTATATGCACATAGATCTGTTTTTGTGTGTGGATTTATTGATTATCTTGGTTTCTCCACTATTCCTGTGTGGTTTTTAGTGCTGCTTTCATTGTACTACACTCTGAGTGGCATTGTACTCTGTGATGCTCTCAGATTTGTCTGTTGTTATTGTTGATTCTATGTCCATAGTACTCAGGTTAATATTTTTTGGAATGCTTCTCTTGTTTTCATTAATTCCTTTCCTGACAAGGAAAAACGACCTCACTTTTGAAGGGTAATTTTGCTGAATATAGGATTCTTGGTTGATAGCTTTATTTTTCCCTTTTAGAATATTGCATGTCACTCTATTGTCTTCTGGCCTGCCTAGTTTCTGCTGAATAGTATAGCTTATTTTTATTGGTTTCTATTTGTGGATGACCGTTCTTTTTGCACCAGCTTCCCTTGGGATTCTCTCTTTGGATCTTTTCTCCAAGTAGGAACCTCAGATGATAGTGAAGAAAGAGGTTTGGGTTGTTGGGTTTCCTCAGAGACCAGGAAATATCAGCTGTATCTGGAAGGAGTGGGGCTCAAAGAAGCAACTTGTGTTGTTGCTTTATGTTAAAGGAGAGTATGTAAGAGTTAGAACTAGAAACCCAAAATGAAGTGCATGCTTAGCAAATTTTAACTGAAAGAACTCAAGAAAAATTTCAATCCTTTACTTGCAATATTGAAAGATTCTATGGGCAAAATATCGAATGATGCAGTGTGATTAGTTAAGTTTATTTGCTAACCTGGCCAATGAACACATGTGAAATTAATTGAAGGGCAGTTTAATTGAAGGGCCACAAGATAAATGGCTTGGTGAGTCTAGCTGTTTTGTCTCTTGCTCTCTTGGTTGGATCAGTTGCGGCTGCCATAGCTAGTTCTCTGCCTTAGCTGGCAAGGCTCACTTCTTGTGAGACATCCCAGAGGAGAAGCCATATGTACCTACCCTGATGCAGCCCTGGGTGCTAGAATAGCTGCATGGAGACCCTTGCCAGTACTGAGATGCTTACCCTGACACTGGATGCAAAAGCTTTCTACCCACTGGCCTGTGATTATCCTGCATTCAGCACTATTGTGTGTGTTTTGTGAGTTTGAGGAGGACTTTGTAGATTGGTGTCAGACATATGGGCTAAGTTCGACTTATGGGCTTGGACTGGACGGGGTTGGGATGCTTTCAGAATGTGCACTTACCCTATATATAAAACTCTCTCTTATAAACATATGCGCTCCCGTGGATTTGTTTCTCTAGTCTACCCAGACACATGCAGGAAGCATCAGAAGACAATGGAAAGAACACAGAGAGTCACTGTAACAAAAATAAATGTCAATATCCCACTATTTCTGGTGGTAGCATAAGAGCCAGAAGCAAAGGTGCTGAAGGATGAAGACCAAGCTGCATTAAAAACATCAGCCAAAAACAAGGCTCTAGGAATTGATGGAATACCAATTGAAATGTTTCAATTCTTACTTGTCTATGCCAAGTAAATTTGGAAATTTGGAAGACAGCTACTTGGTGAACTGATTGGAAGAGATCCATATTAATAACTACTCCAATGAAAGGTGACTGAACAGATGCTCAAATTATAGAACAAGAGCGTTGCTATTACATGCCAGTAAAATTTTGCTGCAGATCATCTAACAATAGTTTTAGCAGTACATTGACAGGGACCTGCCTGAGGTGCAGGTCGGAATCATGAGGGTGGGAAACAATTAACATTGTTATTGATGTCAGATGGGTCTTAGCTAAAACAAAGGAATACCACAAAGATGTTTATTTCTGTTTTATTGACTATGCCAAAAGGCATTAGACTATGTGGATCATAACAAACTATGGATAACCTTGAGAAGAATAGGAATTCCACAACACTTTGTTATGCCCATGTAGAATTTGAATGTGGAACCAGAGGCAGTTGTGTGAACAGAACAAGGGGATACTACATGGTTTAATATCAGGAACGGTGTGCATCAGTATTGTATTTTCTCACCATATTATTCGATCTGTAGGCTGAGCAAATCATCAGAGAACCTGGACTATATGAAAAAGAATGTGGCATCAGGATTATTAACCACCTGTGATGTGCAGATGACACAACTTTGCTTGCTGAAAGTGAGGAATTGAAGCACTTGCTGATGAAGATCAAGGATTACAACCTTCAGTATGGATTGCAAATCAATATAAGGAAGACCAAAATAGAACTGCCCATGAGAGAAATATGAGGCTTTCTATTCCTGTAAAAATGTATTGTCTTGAAAACCAACAGAGGACAGTTCTATCCTGTTCTATAGGTTCACTGTGACTTAGAATTGTTTCAATAGCAATGAGTTGGTTTTGGTTTTGTATAATAAATTATATTTATTTCTCCTACCTACCATTATTGACATAATGTATAATAGAAATGAATATTGGCGATTGATGATTAGATAGTGCTTGTAAGCCCGCTGTCTTCAGTCTTTAAAATTGGATCTGTTAGAAGGAACTTTAAGAATTGCCTGCAAGGAAAGGCTTTGAAGCCAAGTTATGTAAGAAAATGTAAGCCCCGCCTAGTGCTTTGAGTGCCCGGACATTTGCATTTGGAAAGGCATGTGGCTACAACAAAGTAGAACCCCAGAACTCAACCGCACCAGTACTCAACATTACCAGATTTTGGTGCAAAACATTGAGAAAAGTTTGCATCAGAGCTCAAACAAAACAGAATCTGACCAGATGCACGTGATTTTTGTAAACAAAAATAAATCATATTCCGGTCACTCGGTGTTAGTTGGTGTTGTTAGTACACATTGTTTAAACCTTTTGCAGCTGTGTTTCAAGTGTTTTGCTATAATTTTCTTAGTTTTTGTGGCTTTTTGTACTGTTTGAGATTGCAAAAACATGGGTCCTAAGAAGTTTTTTTAAAAGAATCATCGTGATAAGGAACTGGTTAACCATGTTATCAATATTATTCATGATAATTTAGTAAACCCTTTTAGAAAACAGTTAAGGAAATGTCAATAGCAGACCACAATGGACAGATTTTTTTTATTTTTTTTTTAGAGAAAGCCAGTCAGGTCCTAGTGAAAAAAGGCAAAGAAGGGAAAACACTCCTGAAAAGCAGCTACCAGTTGGTTTGATGGAAGGAGATTCTCCTTCCAAACAATGACTCTCTCTCCACCCCTCCTCTCCACATCCAGATTCTCATCAGTCTCAAGGTATGGGCCATACTGCAGTTGTTAAAAACGTTTTTAATGTTGCGTTTCTTATTTAAATCATATTATTTGACTCAGAACTTATTTACTTTGAAATTTCTGTGTAATGTTTTGTATAAAAAGGCAAGGTTTAGTCCCAATTCTACCTTACAAATCTGGCTAGACCAGGGGATGTACACTGGTACAGATAGCAACTGGAAACACAGGGAATCCAGGGTGGATGATCTCTTCAGGACCAGTGGTGTGAGTGGTGATACTGGGAGGGTAGAGGGAGGGTGGGTAGAAAAGGGGGAACCAATTACAAGGATCTACATATAACTTCCTCCCTGGGGGAAGGACAACAGAAAAGTGAGTGAAGGGAGACGTTGGACAGTGCAAGATATGACAAAATAATAATTTGTAAATTATCAAGGGTTCATGAGGGAGTGGGGAGCGGGGAGGGAGGGGAAAATGAGGAGCTGATGCCAGGGACTTGGGTGGAGAGCACATGTTTTGAGAATGATGAGGTATTTGAATGTACAAATGTGCTTCACACAATTGATGTATGTATGGATTGTGATAAGAGTTGTATGAGCCCCTAATAGAATGATTTTTAAAAAAAGGCAAGCTTAGGGTAAAAACTTGGTGGTCAAGAACAGATTAATCCACTTTCAGTTATTTCTTATGGGAAAAAAATGATTCAGAACTTGACTGCATTGCATCTCAATGCTCCTTCCAGAATGGATTAGTGTCGCGAGGTCCAAGGTTCTAATGTATGGGAGACTGATGGGGAAAAAAGGGAAACTTTTACTCTTTGAATTTTGAGCTAGTGTTTTTGCAACTAAGCTAGGAAAGTCTGGACCCATTAGAGAAATTTTCTCCTCTAGGACTAAAAGTTAAAGAAAGCCCATAGGCAGCTGAAATGCTTCCTTGGCGACCTCCTGGATCCACTTGTTTAGTGGAGGTGGGGAAAGTGCAGCCATGGAGAGATGGGTGGATATTGTCGCTGATACCCTGGACCTGATTTACAGGGACTAGAGGATAGAGAAGAGCAAGCTGACTAGTCTGAAGTTTTAAGAGTCGTGCAGAGCCTATGGCATGACCTAACCTGCGGGAGCTAGGCTTGTTGAGAATGTGTAAAGGGACCAGTGGTCTGAAGTGGGAGGAGTCATGTAGGGAACTCTCTAGCTTGCTCTCCACCTTTGCTCTAACTTGGAATAAATGGCTAAAACTAAGCCAGAGCAGAGGAAGAGGAAGCTGTTTGATGAATAGCTTGCTCTACGATTTTATTTTGCTTGTGGATGCAGACACACACGGTTCCAATTAGAATGAAGATTCTTCACATCAAAGAACATGCTTGTCTCTTCACAGCACTTGGTTGATGGAAATGGGTAGTACAGAAATTGGTTACACAAACTGCCAGGTGCGGGAGGACAAAGGCATGAAGTGGTTGGTTTACAAACTTTCAGAGATGGGGGAAGATGTTGATGGGATTATAGGATTAAGGTGCAGATATTCATAAAACTGCAATTGTTAGGCATAGAATATTGTGTTGTTCATTTATGGAATATAAAACTTAAATGAGGCTGGTGCATTTTCAGTTGCATGAATATTAGTTGTATCATGTTAAGTTCAAATATGATCTTACTATTATCTTTGTCTTTGGTAGTTGGAGGACTTGGTGTCAACTTCAATTTGTATGGAAAGTGTAAGGGTGGAATCCCACCCAACCATAGCTCACAGCCTGATGATGTCTCCTTGGGGGTGTGGCCTTCTTATAAAGTAGAAAGTGGGACTTCCCCCTTTCTTTCTCTGCCACTTCACCTCTTGCTTGCTTGAACTCTGCCTACCACCAGAGGTGTCCTCATGTGGGGTAACTGACCCTGAGAGCTGTGAACACCCTGCCATGTTTCCAATGATTTTTGATCCACTCAAATCGGCACCTACCGGCCTCTGATCTTCCTGTATCCCACTTCACCTTTCTGTATCTTCAATCTGCCACCTAAGTGAGTCTGAAGACAGCCCCAGCTAGCATTGGACTTGTAGTCTTGAACTGGACTGGGCTGGCACTTTCATATATTTATATATATATATATATATAATGTCACTGTTTTTGTTTCTCTAGACTGGGCTGGCACTAGTTTCTCTAGACAACCCATCCTAACACGAGAAGCTCTCTACTAGTGGCTGAGGAGATCTTCCTGTACTCATTATGCGGTAGCCATATTTCCCTGTCTCCTATCCATTGTTTTAAATGGTGGTTGAATGCACAAGCTTACTCACCATAGACTTTCACATCACATAATTGATGGACAAGCCAAGTAACACATTTTTATCGTGTTAAACGTTCACAGAATGTTTTCAATGAGATAATAATGAGCACTATGTATCAATGGGAAAATTTTGAAGTGACTAAACCATATGCCTTGTGGGCAGTCTATTATAAGAGAGGCTTTAAGAAATTAACCGAGAGGCTCCAAAATCCAAAACCAAACTCACTGCCATGAAGTTGATTCCGAGTCATAGTGACCAGACTGGACATGGTAGAACCCCCCTCCCCTATGGCTTCTAGAAGTTATAACTCTTTACAGAAATAGAAAGCATACTTTACTTCTGTGGTGCCTGGTGGTTTAAAACTGCTGGCCTCGAGGTTAGTACTGCTATGCCACAAGAGACTAGTGTTTGGAAAAGGACATCATACTTGGTAGAAGCAGTTTCTAGCCATCAAGTGTTTGGAAGTTTCTATTGGAAGAAACTAATTAAATAAGTAGAAAGTAACTTGAAAAGAATGTGGAATTCTTCTCACCGATATACACAAGGTTCCCAAATCAAGCAATCAAAACCTAACCTCTCAACTCTAGAAATGCCTCGAGTTACTATAAGATGGAGCACAGCTAAACAAAAGTTAGCTCGATCAAAACCAAATTATCGAAGGTACCCGTGTTCCCTGCTGATCTTCAGAATCTTGAAGCAACATCTATAGAATCCAGGTAGCACAATATCTGGAGGGAAAGCGTTTTCAACTGACAAGTTTATGAAGATGACTAAGGAGTTTATTTTGCATGGATGGAATACAAACACAAACATATGCTTAGATGTATAAATTTCACTGTGCTGATTTGTGTGATGGAAGTTCCTGTGAATTATGTCCTCCCGAAAGC
>NW_022103898.1:41541266-41544917 GCF_000313985.2 Echinops telfairi | reverse complement strand
TCCTACCCATTCTCCCTTTACCCTCCCTGTTTTGCCACTCACACCACTGGTCCTATAGGGCTCATCCGTTCTGGATTCCCTGTATTTTCAGTTCCTATCTGTACCAGTGTACCTCCTCTGGTCTAGCCAGACTTGCAAGATCGAATTCGAGTCATGGTAGTGGGAGCAAGACTAGAAGTCGTGAAACCCCACATCTTCTCTCATACCTGTATCTTTGTCCCTCCAAATTATTTGCCTACAGATTGGCATAAAAAGGAAATTAAATTTTCTTTGTTGTTTGTTGTATCTGTTGTTTTTTATAATAAGACAGCCTACTTATGTTTTAGACATAGAAATGTAGGTACTGTGCCAGGGGGGAAAAATAGGGAATGTGAGCTAACACATTGCAACTCTCACAGAAAATAGAGTAATCTGGAAGTGCCTGCCAACACCTGATATTTCATATGACCAATAGAGGTCTACCGTTTATAAGCGCTTGTTATGCCAAGGATCAAAAGTCAGACATTACTGGCTTTCCATACCACCATCATGTGCCTTTCATATCTCATACAAGGAAAAAAAATGCTAAAACCTCTTTTTATTGCCTCTCTTGTAGCTCAGACATGGGCCTATAATCCAGGTAGCCTAAAGAGATCCAAAGAGATATAACCAGGCTTTCTGGGAAGAACTTGCCCTGATGAGATACATACAAATATAAATGTCCATCAGTGTTGACATACAAAGATGTGATATCTGGAGCTATTGTAGCCAAGAGGAACACAGAGAAAATGATCTGTCTCTGGTCCCTTTCAACCTCTTTACCAGCCCAGAGCATTCCTACCTCTTCATGTACTGTACTTTGAAAAGAATGAAGCCCCTTCCCTTTAAGACAATTTTAGCTGAGTGTTTTGTTTCTGGCAGCCACATACATACCAAATGAAAGGACTATGCATGCCGGAGATTTTTAATATTTATAAACACCCTACCTATTAAGCCTTATCCTTTAAAATTTTTTAGAGATGTACAAACTGAGGCTCAGAAAGATGAAAGGACTTATCTAAAGTCCCAAAGACTTAGTAAAAGTACAGGATTCAGAGTTTGAATCTACACTTGGACAATTCCAATTCTCATTCATCTTTGTCATTCTATTATACTACACTCCCTCTCTGTACAATATTTACCGAGTGATTAATATTTAAACATTGAAGAAAAGATACAGAGAGGCATATCTTTGTTCTAGGCCATATCAAGTACTATTGAAGAGAGGGGGGAAAAAAGGATTGAGCACAAAACACAAGCGAATTAGAATTGATTTTTGTGCTTACTTTTTTTTCTCATTTTAATTCTCTATAGCACTCACCATGATTTCAGAACTATGTTTTATTGCCTATCCAAGGCATTTGACTGTGGAAATTATAACAAAGTCTGGATAATTTTGTTAACAGCAGGAGTTCCAGGACACTGAATTCTGCTCATGTGGAGCTCGTCGGTGGAGCTCGTCCGTACACCAAGATGCAGGAGTTGAACAGAACAAGGGGACACTTGCTGCCTGGTTTGAAACCAGGAAAGGTGTGTGTCAGAGTTGGAACCTTTCTCCATATTTATTCAATCTCTATGTTGAATAAATAATCAGAGAAGATTGATTATATAAAGAAGGACATAGCATTCGAATTAGAGGAAGATGCATGAGCAGTATGTGATTTGCCGATCATACGATCTTCTTTGCTGAAATTGAAGAGGATTTGAAGTACCGTATATACTAGTGTAATAGCCGAGATTTTCAGCACATTTTTATGTAGCTTTTGTGGTAAAATTAGGTGCCTCGGCTGATATTCAGGTCGGCTTATACGCGAGTATATATGGTCCTTACTGATGAAGATTAGAGACTACAGTTGTGTTAGGCTGGGTCAAGGAGAGAAACAAAACCAGTGACATTAATATCTGTATAAAACAAACAAATAAACGCACCACCATTGCGTAGATGACAACGCATAGTGACCCTGTAGGACAGGCTAGAACTACCTCTGTGGGTTTCCAAGACAGTAACGCTTTATGTAACTCTCCAGAGGAGTGGCTGGTGGTTTCGAACTGTTCACCTTGTGGATCACTATGCACCAGGATTTTCATATATGTATAAGAAAAAACTTTATGTCAAGAAGTAATTATAAATTGATTGTGGTAATGATTGTACAACTCTTGATATAACTGAACTACTGAATTGCGTAATATGTGGAGGAAGTGCCAATAAAACTGTTTTTAAAAAAGCGGCAATTCCATATCCCAGCTCAGTCCAACTCAGTCCAAATGTCAGCTACTCGTGCATATGCCCCTCTTTAGACTCACGAAGTCACCTGCAATGATACAGAATTCAGGAAGATCACAGGTGGTGGGTACAGAATCATGTGAGTCCAAGTTTTGTGGAAATATGGCAAGTCTCCAGCAGCTCCCAAGGTGACCAGCAAGCAAGAACACAAGGGAGGAGAGAGAGAACAGTTCCCACTGTCTCCCATTCTTCTACCCTCAAGGAGTCAGTCATCAGGCTGGGACTTGATTGACAGGTTTGACTCCAGCCCTACACTCTCATACATCTTCGAGTTGACATAAAATGATCTAACTACCACCAGGCTTTAGTTTGGACTCTACTTCATCCTAAAGGAAACAAAAGTCTTCACAGCTGGATCAATAAGCAATATTATGATAAACAAAGTAAAGATTGGATTTGTCAAGGATTTATTTTACTAAGATCTAGCAACACTCATTTAAGAACAAGTGACCAGATAAAACAATGTATTGCATTAGACAAATATTTTGCCAAGAACATTTTAAAACACTAAAAAGAAAAGATATATATTTTTTAAAGATATCTTCTTAAAAATGAAGGTGCACCAGACCCAAGCCTTGGTATTTTCAATGGCCTCATGTGCATTGGAAAGCTCGACATTGATTAAAAAGGATCAAAGGAAATGCATTTGAATTATCGTGTTAAAAATAATATTGGATATGCAATGGGCTTCCAGAAGAAATAGTACCATCAGAATGCCCCTTAGATGTAAGGAGGATGAGCCTTCTCACCTCTGGAGGAATTGTCATCAGGAAGGACCAGGCTCTAGAAAGGACAATGTGGTCGGTAAAGCAGAAGGTTTGCAAAGGTGGAAGGAGAGAGGTGAACACAGTGGCTGTGACAATTGTGAAAGACGGGCCGGGTTTCATCCTGTTGTACATAGAGTTGCTGTGAGTCAGGACCAAGTCAACAGCACCGAACAACAATGCTCTTGTTAGTTTTTCATTTCCTTTCTAGGACAAGAGGGCTAAATTAGCCTCAGGTATCATCAGATATGGGGTCACAATAGAAACTCAATTTTGCAAATAATTTGTGGAAACTATGACCAAGACTCATTAGTGCTTCATTAGAGATGGTCTTCAAGCTTCTAGTGACTCACAAGTCCAATTTTCTGACTAGAAGATTTAGACATTTGCTGATAGCACATTCAGAATGTTTTCAAGTACTATCATTTGAAAACCCATACAATCCTTTTAAATAAAGATTAGGAAAAGAAGCAGAACATATTATATTTCTCTTCTTAAGTACTGCTTCATTTAAAAAATAATTTTATTGGGGGCTCATACAACTCTTATCACAATCCATACATACATCAATTGTGTCAAGCACAT
>NW_022103898.1:41535588-41537423 GCF_000313985.2 Echinops telfairi | reverse complement strand
ACAGCTTTCCACTGGGACGAGGGGGTGAGGAGGGTAGAGTGGCTTCAAACTGCCAACCTTTCAGTTAGTATTTAAATGTCAGTCATTGCACTGCCCAGGCACCTCCATTATACTAACAATAGCTGGTATTACATGGTAAACATTCATTAACTATTGGCAAAATGAATCATCTTTCCATCGCCTGGTTGAGTGAGGCATAGACTTGCAAAATGACAATATTTACCTAGTTCTCAATAATGTACCTACTTTTCTGAAATGACAGTGGGAGGCTAAAACACCAGGCTTTGACACTGGCTAGAAATCACAGATGATTGGTCAACAAAAGAGCCAGAGGATGTCACACGGTTGGTGTAACTGATGCCCCTGCAGTTTTAGCCATTGCTGCTCTCAACTCTATCTGCCCCCAATAGACCATTTCTAATTGGCCTGCTCCCTTGGTCCCCTCGCCAGTCCTGAAGTACCAGTTGGCCCACTAGAGCTTCCTAGTCCATGTGCTAATCATCTAGCTGCCAAGTCTTGGAGGAAACAATATGGAATTCTTTTTTTTTTTAATATGGAATTCTTGTCAGCTATAGCTGGGAACACAACTTTTGCCTCTTACTAAAAATGATCATTTACCTAATTTGCCATGATAAGGAATGTCCTCATATATGAATGAAGTTGGCGTGTGGGGAAAGAAGAAACTGTTAAATAACAATAATAAACCAAGACAAAAACAAAGGCCAAAGCAACCAAAACCATTACTAACAGTCACTCAGAATTATAAATAGATAGACTATCACTTGTGTTCTTCTTTCTTTCTTTTTTTCCACTCTAGACATGGTTCTGAAAGTTCCCCAGTCATGTGAATAGGCTAGTCTATCTCATTTAATACCTTTGGCTGGAGAAAATTAGCACTAAATTATATTAATATAATACCATTTTAGCCAAGCCTCTCTATTTTCCCCTAGAGAAAGTCTATAATTTGTGATCTATTAATACTTTCATGCTTGAATGAGGAATGGGTAAATAGAGAAGTCTTCAGTGAGTTGTTGATTTCTTAGTAGTACATTTTATCCAAGTGCTAATAGTATTTTAATGGTTCACTAAATTCAGATAATAGAGCAGAGTGTGTCAATGGAAAACAGATGCTTCTCTTACTGAATACTTCCCAGGGTGTCACTAGAGGGTGTGCACGACACCAGTGACACTGTCAGAGGGAGTGACACCAAAATGACTATATCATTTTCATGCAGTTTTTCAGCAGAAATATATTATTTTATAGTAAAATATCACTATTAGTTACAATACCCAAAATATTTTTGTAAACCTGCTTATGTATGTCAATCAATACTCAAGCAATTTCTAAATTTAAAGTGAACTCCTAAATCTGCCTTTAAATCAGAATTGAACATAAATCACCATAGTTAAGTATAGTTTGCATTTAAGGTCAGTTAGTCAAATGTTTGTCTTAGTACATAATATATATATATATATATATTAAAAAAACATTTCCAGGTATCTGGAAACATCTTTAACACAATAATACAGTAATAATAATAATAATGCTATGGTATCTGCTTGCTATTATGAAAATATCACAACATTTTAATATAACAGACTTTACAAGGATTAGTTTGTAACTAGGGATTTATAATCCAGGGACTACCTGTGCATTCAAGGCTAAAATTCTATGCTAATATACTTCCTGAACTTTCTAATATAGTCTGGTCATTGGTTTCATTTGCATGTGCTCCATGCCTGTGCTATGATTTTCATTGTTTCTAGTTTTTATCATTGCCAATTTTGCCAAACTTTCTGGTATTTTCGCTATAGTCCTATGATGATGTGTGTTT
>NW_022103898.1:41534333-41535192 GCF_000313985.2 Echinops telfairi | reverse complement strand
ACCAACCCTCACAATGCTATTGATCAATTCTCATTCTGTTCCCCATCAAAATATAGTCATGTACAGTGCTGAACTTGAGGTTAAATTTACTATGCGACTGTGTTTATTTACATAGGATGGGGTTGTTTCTAAAGATGCCCACAACAAGCCCTCTTATCCTGCGGGCTGCTTTGCACTATGACGTTTTTATTATTCTCATCAGACTTCCACTGAGCTGGCCCTAGGACTTAGTTACTAATATAATGCTTTAGAAAGGATGGAGGTCACTTCTGGGATGAGGCTTTCTGATGTCTTCCATCTCTTGGTTTTGACCTGTGATAAGTAAGGGAGCAAGGGCCACCCTTGTGGAGACAATACTCCTAGGGGATGAGAGGCCAAGTAAGAGACAAAACAGAACAAAGCACTCCAGACAATGTCCAGCATAAACTGTCACACCTCATTAGTGAGGCCAGGTTGCATGTTCCAGCTCAGATTGAGCCACCAGCTAAATTCAGTCACATGCGTGATTTGACTGATACCACCAGGAGTGAGAGAACCACCAGAGTCCAGAAAGCATACACGATTATGAAAACATATGCAGCTATTGAAAGCAAGGTTTGTAAGCTGGGGGTTTTTATATACAAAAAAAATCACTGCCATCGAGTTGATTCTGGCTCATAGCTCAGAACAGGGTGGGACTGCTCCTGTGGGCTTCTGAGACTGTAACTCTATTTGGGGCTGGGACTAGCCCCCCAGACCTCTCCACTGATTCCCTACTCCACGCCGGCATGTTGTCTTCACACCTTGGCACACTGGGTTGAAGTCTGGTCCCTCTTTTCCTATGGAGATATAAACAATACCCTCCCCTTGGGTGGGTTAG
>NW_022103898.1:41525202-41533193 GCF_000313985.2 Echinops telfairi | reverse complement strand
TTTGGGGTTTAACTTCAAGGTCTGTGATCCACCTTGAATTTATTCTTGTACATGGAGTAAGATAAGGGTCTTATTATCTTTGGTTTGCTTCACAGCCAACTATTGAACTTGAGCCATTACTTGACAGTCAAGCTGCAATTGTTTCTGAGTAGTTACATTTCCCAGAAATAGTTACGTTGTACGTGAACTCAGAAGCAGAATGCTTTAGCTGTTGTATGGCATCTACCCGTTTCTTCTCTGCTGATAATGTTTTCAGCAGCAATGCCTGTTGCTGAAGCAACCTCCATCCCAAAGTGACCTCCCAAATCTGCCGCTGACTCTCCAAAGCGCCCGTCAAACTTTTCCCGCTCTCCTGACCTGGATGACCATGGGATACAATAGCTTCTCTCCAGCCCAGGACTGTTGCTTCAGTTAGCGTCTCCCTGAAATCCATTGTTGTCCAAGTAACAATTCATTTTTTTATCCCTTTCCCATGATAGTTGGTTGTTATCCATTTAGCTACAACTCATGATGATGGTCTTATGTAAAATAGGATGAAATGTTGACTGACACTGTTATCAAACAATCTATATGAATATTAGTGGAGCAAGTGTTCTAACCAGGGCTCTAGTTAAGCCATTTCTGGAAATGTGGTTTTTAGAACCTAGTTTGACAATAGAGATTTCTCTTATCTGTGCCATCTACATAGCCTTTGGTATGTTTGAGTTCATTGGTATAAGCTATTGAGTCTATCATTGAAGGTTTCCCTGGTTTCAACTGATCCTCTACCAAATACAGTGTCCTTTGCCGGCTGTTGGTCTTTCCTGATGATGTGTCCTAAACAACAAATCAAAGTTCACCATAGTGGAATCTAAGAAATATTCTGGATGCATTTCTTTTAAGACTGCTTTTATTATTGATATGTTTGATAGTCTATGATATGTTTGCTATTCTGGGCCAACATTTAATTCAAATGTATCGGTTCTTCTTCTGACTTCCTCTTTGTCTACCTTAAGTATGCATATGAGGCAATCAAAAAGATATTTACTTGAATGAGGTAGATATGAATCATCAAAGTGGTCTTCTTGCTTTATAAAACAATAAAGAAGTCTTTTGCAGCAGATAGTGCAATGCCTCTTGAAGATTTTCGTGCACTGTAAAAGGACCGAATGCTTTCTGTAAGGCATGGGACATGGCTGATGACTCTTTCCCTTTAAGGACGTGCTTAAAGAAAGCTGCTTTCAAGACTTTATCTTCCCCGTAAATGTGTAATTTCTCTAAAGACTGCTCTCCAGAGATTCCAGCTAATCTGTCTAAATTGGAGGCCCCATACCAATCAGTTGTAAACTGTAAATGTATGGAGGATGTATTCTTCACCCATCCCATCGTTGTTAACATTGACATAGGAGAGAAAGCCAAGACCTGCAGTTCCCAGACTGATATTCTTATCTAATAATGTCTACATAAATTTTAGAGACATGATGGTAGTGTCTTTCCTAGTTAAGCATTCTTATCCTGGGCACAGTTAGACATTCCTAAGATTTGAGTTATTGTGTTAACTATGGAGATTCAGTGTCATTGCATTGGTTGTAATCCATAGTGCATCTGAACAAACATTGCCCAGTCCAGTGCCATCCCCATGATCTTACCAGGTTGGCGCTCCATGTGATGGGCACGGCCTCAGTCTACCTCACCGAGGACCCCGGAGCTGACACCGTTCTTTCAGGACAATCTCAATGTTGCTTCTATCTGTTTGTACTTGTAGGGTCTTTGTTTCCTGACAAAAACTCACAACAACTTTTACTCATATGTAAACGAGATGTTATAGCTGAAATTGCCAACCTTCTAGAGAGGTGACATTAACTCATCTCCTTTGCAAAGAATTTATAAAAACCAGCAATTCAAGATGGCCTCCACAGGCAGCATGGTGTGAGGGATATGATTGCCGATATCGGTGTGATCTTGGTTGAAAGCAGAAAATACTAGAAAGAAGTTTACCTGTGTTTTATTGACAATGTAAAAATATTCAACTGTGTGGATTTTGGTAAATTATGGATAACATTGCAAAGTGTGGGAATTTCGGAATACTTATCTGTGCTCTTCCAGAAGCAGTTCATAGCCCAAAAGAGTAGAACAAAGGAATTGTTGCATGGTTCAAAATCAGGGAAGGTTTGTGTCGGGGTCGCATTCTTTCACTGTTTTTATTCAATTGTTATGCTAGACAAACAGACTGAACTATATGCAGAAAAAGGCCACATCAGCATTGGAGGGAGAGCCATTAACAAGCTGTGCTTCGTAGGTAATGCACCCTGGCTTGTTCAAAGAGAAGAGGACTTGAAGCTCTTGTTGATGAAGATCAAAGACAACAGATTTCAGTGTGGATTACACCTCAGCATAAAGCAAGTTAAAAATCCCCACAATGGACCAATAGGCATCATGAAAAATGGAGAACATATTAAAGTTGTCAAAGATTTTATTTTTGCTTAGGTCCAAAAGCAATGTCCATGAAAGAACAGTCAAGAAATCAAATGATTTATTGCATTAGGCATAGATGTTGCACAAGACCGCTGTGAAGTGTTGAAAAGCTGTCTCCCTGAAGACCAAGGTGCTCTTGACTCCTGCCACAATATTTTCTTGTTTTGTTCGTTTTTAGCACCAGAAATATTTTCTGCCAATTCCTCTGCATTTGAAAACTGGACAATTATGCTGGTGAAGAATGCTGAATGTACCTTTTGTCTTTGAAAAACTACAGTCAGAATGCCCTGTTGTCATTGTGGTTCATAGGTGTCATTAGTCGGTTCCGACCCATGGCGACCCTATGCACCACAGAACGTCCTGTGCCAGCTCTGCCATTGTTCTCGTGCTTCATCCTATTGTTGCAGCCACAGTGTCAATTCATCTAGCACCACAATTCAAATGCATTAAGTTTTCTTCAGTTCTCTTTATTCAGTGTTCAACTTTCACAGGCACAGGAAGCAATTGAATATACTATGACTTGGGTTAGGTGCACCGTAGTCCTCAAAGTAACATACCTGCTTTTCAATACTCTAAAGAGTCTTGTGCAGCAGATGTACCTGATGCAACTCGTGTTTTGATCTATTGAATGCTCTTTCTGTGAGCATTGATTGTGCATCGAAGCAAGATGAAATATTTGACAAATTCATTTTATTTATTTATCATGATGTAAGCTATTGGTCTAGTAGTGAGGATTTTGGGCTTCTTTACACTGAGTCATAATCTAATCTGAAGGCTGTAATCCTTGATCTTCATCAGCAAGTGCTTCAAGTCCTCCTCACTTTCAGCAAGCAAGGTGGTGTCATCTACATATCACAGGTTGTTAATAAGTCTTCCTCCAATCCTCATGTCACTTTCTTCTTCATATAAGCCAGCCTCTCTCATGATTTTCTCGGCATATAGATTGAACAAGTATGGTGAAAGGTCACAATCTGACACGTCTTTCTTGATTTTAAACCATCCCTGATTCCTTTGTTTCTTTTGAACAACTGCCTTTTGGCCCATGTAAAAATTGTGCAGGAGCACAATGGAGTATTCTGGAATTCCCATTCTCTTCAATGTTATCCATAATTGTTGTGATTCACACAGTTGAATGCCTTTGCATAGTAAATAAAACATCTTTCTGGTGTTCCCTGCTAGGAATTCTCTCCTGGCAGTGGCAAGATGCTGAAATTTCCTCATTTGTACTTTAGATGTGTTTCGGGCTACCGTGGAGATGGATATCTTGCTTGATTCATTGGCAGGTCAATGAAAAGAGAAAGCCCCTCAGCAAGATGGATCTGCACATGGCTGGAACAATGGGCTCAACTCTACAGATTGTGATGATGGCCAGGACCACTCCATGTTTTGTACTGTTGACCATCGGGCAACTATGAATCCTTTGAGAAAAGCCTATGAAGATTATACCGTTGGGTCTGTGGCAGTTAAAGGTGTTGTGTCATCATGACCGGACCAGGACTCTCAGTGATTTGGCAGTTAACCCCTAGTATTCTCCCATGACCTGACATCACATAATGTAATAAAAACCAGCCAGTGTAAACCTCCACACTGGGATAAGATTGGGTTGAAATGAAGCACCCTTACTCAGGTCACAGTGATAAAATTAAAAGGAATTTTCCTCAAGTATTTGGTCTCCTTCCAATATAAGGATGCTGTGGAAAATCTTGCTTTGCTATTCTTTCGGGGTCTGGAACCTGAATCTACTTCATCGACCTCTGGTTCTTTGGATCTGAGCCGTTAGCCATAGCAAATGCCAGTCCTGGAAGCGGTCAGCATCCTTTCATCTCATCTATAGACCTTGGATTCTTTGGCTCTGCTGCCACAAGCTTGACCTCCTGACCTTGTACTCCTCCTTGTCCGCAGCCATGTGGAGCTATCTTCCGGCCTTTCTGCTAATCATCAATCCCCACAGCTAAAGCAGCCAGAAGGATCCAGCCTAACTTGGACATTACAGTACTTGGACTTGCCCACCTCTGCAATCAGGCCAGCCATATATAGACAAGGGGGGACACTCTCCACCACCTCAAAAAATGACTTTTTTTCCAAAGCTATGTATTTAAATTTTTTTTTTTACAAAATAACCTTATCGCCTTCAACGTACTCTCCATTACACTTCACACATTTGTCAAATCTGTGATTCCATTCTTCGAAACCGATGGGTGTGAAAAATGTTTCCAAGAATGGAATCACCGATGTGACAAATGTAGGAAGTGAAAGGAAGAGCAGTTGGAAACTACAAGGTGATAGAACAAGGCTTAGAGCATGCGATAGAATTTTGCAAGACTGACAACTTACTCCTTGAAAAAAATGTATTTAAACAACATAAACAGCAATTATAGATATAGTCTTTGCTATATGAAATACATTTCATAGCAATTGGTTTCATTACCTGGGCACTATCTAATTATTCTGGCCGCACGGTTCTGAAGACTACTGTGTGTAGTCCATTGATCTATCTAATTATTCTAGCCGCACGGTTCTGAAGACTACTGTGTTTAGTCCATTGATCTATCTAATTATTCTGGCCTCAGGGTTCTGCAGACTACTGTGTGTAGTCCATTGATCTATCGCACTAATAGTCTCCCTGTGTCTTCAGTTTTCATCACCCCTCTTTCTTCCCATCACAGAAAGACCAGTCATTTTTTGCACTTTAAGTAACCACCTAGGAGCTTTTAAGACTCCATTCTCAAAAAGCAATACTTTTTTACTTACCCCAATATTTTAACGATCTTTATCATGAAGATGAAATTTAAAGACTATTTAAGTGTAGAAATGTTTTTCCACAGGCATTTTCTCTTTTCTAGCTTGAGAGAAGAATAATTGTAAACCTTTGTATTGCAAGATCAGTGATTGCATCCTTATTCTATTCGCAGTCTCTTGATGTGTTCATTTAATGAATGAGGTTCTCCCCCTGAATAGGCCATGTGCCACCTTTAAGCGTCTTTTTTTTTTAGTATTTTATTCTTAGCTTTCCAAAAGAAGTAGGCTTGTGTTGGTATATAAGTAAACTTGGTGAAACAATCAGTCATCATTGAAATACATATCTTAAAAATGACATCACAACAGTTATATTTGTCTAGCAGCTCATCGGTTGGGGGTGGTCAATGATAAGTTCATCTTAAGGGGTATGGAGAGGCTGCATGTTTTGCCCCTTTAAGAAAAAATATTTTTTCCCACCCTTCATGATTTTGTTGTTGTTGTTGCTTTTAATCTTAGTTCTATTAAATGAATACGGATTTCCCCTCAGTGATTATTTTGTTTTAAATGCGTGTTACTGAACAAAGGGTTATTGTTGATAGGCATTTGATTAAAAGGTTTTCCCTTATTTTTTTTTAGCTTGCTATTGTTTGCCTTTAGAAGATGAATTATTTACCTTCCCTGATAGCTGAGTGGTTTGGAGGAATTGGCAGGGGGAGAGGGAGGTGGGTAACGTTTATTTTAGCTTGCATTTCAAATTTAACAAGAGGTATGTAATCTATTACCGGGATTTGCAGAAACCAATTTGACTGAATCATAGGTCATAAATAAACAATGCACCATTATGAACCCATACCCACAAAGTTTATATCTATGTTTTCTGAGTTAAAAGCAATGAATTAAAAAACACTGTGTTTCAAGTTTCTTTGTACTAAGTTGCCGAATCATGTTTTATCAGTTAAATTTCTGTATGTGCTTTATCAATATGGTTTCAAATAAATAGAAAAGAATTAGAAGAAATATATACATAGTTTCTACTTCTTTTTTGGCAGATTTAGGCTTGTGAGTCTAAAATGAAATTAATTTAAGCAGACATCTTTCTCTTCTTTTAAAAAAGATATATATTATTTTTCCTGTTTTATGAAATAATTTATGAATCTAGGCAAACAAACTAAATGAAAAATTTGGTGGCAAAAATAAATAAATAGCACTTTTACAGAAAAGTTAGTTCAGAGTAGGTTATCAATCTTTTAAAAAAAAATTAAGTGAACTCAAAGCAAATCTTTGAATAAAAAGTGAAAGAATAAACTATTTCAAAAATTGTATTTTTTGTTCAAGGCGCCCTAGAAGTGAAGCAGTCTATTCTAAACATTGAATGGTTGGCTATGAAGTCTTCACTTTAAATAGAGTTGGTGGTGTGGGACAATGAAATCATAGGAAGATATTTATCTAACTTAAATTTGGATATGATTTTTAAGAGATGAAAGCAATAAATTAAAAGTTTTTAAATTCTCTGAAACTTATGATCAAACAAACTATTCATCAGGGCAGGTGGAATATAACAAGATATAAGACTCTAATGAGCATTTGAGTTATTATGCCTCCTAGGTTCTTGAATTTAATTTTTGAAAAGAAACCACCTTTTTGCCAAATTAAAGGACACCCTGCTTTTGTCTTCAGAGAGTGAACAAAACAAAGATGATAACTACATATTATGTCATTTATAGTATAAGCAAATACACCCATGCTAGAATATACAACAATATGTAAACATTTGAAAGCATATTGATTTAAATAGGAGATTAACTATATGCAATCATTTCTAAAAGCCTTTCTAAAGTACTTCTCTTACAAAGTATATAAACGTAAAGACATTTTCAAATGCCGTAAAGGAAGAAAAAATTAAAAACATTCAGGTGAAAAATATCATATTTATTTTTGCTGATTAAAGTATTTTTCCTATCAAATTCTCACTAATGTTGTTCCAAACTGCATGGTTGTCTGAATCATATTTCTTGCTTAACCTGCCTTAAATGCTTCTCACACTTTGCTTGCGTACAGTTGAGTCCACATCAGTCCGGGGCATGCAGCAATACCTTTTACTTTGTCTAAACAAAACAACCCCCTCCCCCTAAATAAGCCATTGATTCTAATTTGTTAAACTTGGGAGAAATGTGCTCTGAAAAAGCAAAAATAATTCCAGTATAATTTGATAGAAACTTGTGTGGGGCCATTTATACAGCAGTAATGTAATTTCATGATTTATAAAACATCTATGAGGGGGCTTCAAGAAGTTTGTGGAAAAATTCAATTCTCTTTTGATTTCATTGCTCTTCAAACTTTTTGAAGCCCCTTTGTATCCCAGAAGACTACCACTTATGCACAGAAATGAGTGAGGTAGAGTTGGCTAATACAAAGCATATCTAAATATGGTGCTTTGCACCATTCTAATCTCATGAAAGATGCTGGCTTTCAACTCAATTCAGCAAATATTTGTGGAACAAGAGCATTCAATATTTGTTGTGCAAGAGAACCTAGCACCTGGCCAAATGCCTTCACTCTGGCAAAACTCTGAAATCTATCTCAAACTTTGAACAAAACTTTCCACCATGTATGTATATGTATACATGTACCTCAGTTTCTTTGCATCTAAAATAAACATATTGAGTACACTGATAACAAAGATTTTTAAATCCCATGATTATGGTTTTGATTTGAATTTTTCTAGCCGCACGGTTCTGAAGACTACTGTGTTTAGTCCATTGATCTATCTAATTATTCTGGCCGCACGGTTCTGAAGA
>NW_022103898.1:41523224-41525096 GCF_000313985.2 Echinops telfairi | reverse complement strand
CCAATAATCCTTAATTCTAATCCATGCTTTTAAGCCCACTATTAAAATACAGATAGGGAAGTTAGATTTCTTTTGGTGCAAAGTCATCCACATTAAACTAAGGACTGTGTTCAAGAAGACCGTAGGCGATGGTGGAGAGCCAGGCTGGGAGTGGGACTCTAACACTTCATAACTACCAATCCTGGACAGTTCCCTCCATTTTTGAGCCTTCGGTTTCCTCCTTTGTAACTGGAAGATGACAATACTATGTGTATCTTACAGGGCTGCTGTGAAGATTGGTTGAGTTGATACACATGCAATATCTAGAACAGTGCCTAACAGTATGTGATAGGCTTAGATATTATTATGCCAGCAGCAGCATGGGAATAGGGATCCGTAGGCTGGATTCTGACCCAATCTCTGCCTTTTGCTAGAGAATGGCTTACCATTACCAGTAGCTACTTCACAAGATGCAGGCGGCCTGGTTCCAGAGTGACGACTAATAAAAAAAGATTGGCGTTAGAACCCAGTCAGCAGTTCCATGGGATAAAAGATCTGTCAACGTGCTTCTGTAAGGACTGCAGCTTAGGAGACCCCGTGGCAGCTCTACTCTGTCATCTGGGGTCACTATGAGTCAGAATTAACAAGAACAACCAGCAACATTTCCTAGAATTACTATTAGATACTTACACATGCACATACATAAATATGGATGTATATGTATACATTTACATATATGTATGCATGTATGTACATAGGTAGGCAAGGAGTCCTGGTGGTGCAGTGAATTCTGTGTTGGGCTCTTAACTGCAAGCTGAGCAGTTCTAATCCACCAGCTTCTCTGTGAGAGGAAGATACAGTTTTCTGTTCCTGCAAAAATGCACAGCTTCAGAAACCCAAAGAATCAGTTCTACTCTGCCTTCTAGGCTCTTTATGAGCCAGCATGAACTTGATGCCAGTGAGCTTGAATTTCTGGTTTGGATGTACATATGTATGCAAGTCATTACGCTTAGTCAAGTAGAGAAGCAACGAAAGAGAAGACCCTCAAGGAGATGGATTGCCATGGCTGCAACAATGGGTTCAAGTTTAGGAATAATTGTGAGGATGGTGCAGGGCGGGCAATGTCCCATTCCGACGCACATGAGGTCTATATGGATCAGTACTGACTCAATGAGACCTAACAGCAACAATCATACCAGAAACTTAAACATGAGTAAGTGAGGGGAAAACACATATGCTTCATCTTTATCAGCTCATAGATCAAACCGTAGTGAGCTTTTGCAAAGTAAAAGTTCACAACAAATTTCTAGATTTTCAGTAGCATACTTAATATACAGTTAGTGCTCAATGATAGTGTTTATTGTTAGTAGTTGTTTGATTTCTACAAAATCAAAACATTCTTCTTTGGGTTTAATAAAAGGGTATTTCAATATGTATTCTAATCATTTAATGGAATGCATGTTTAAATCACAAAGCTAAAGAAAATCTGTTTTCAGATTTACAGTGCAGTGAATTATTCAACATGACCGCTCTGGTCATAGTCTTTATAACACCCACCAAATGACTTTTTCCTTGTGGGTCTGGGTAAGAGAAGGTTGAGGAAGATAACGATAGGATTATATGAGTCAGCTGGGAGTGATTGTTAACAGGGTTAATTGTGTTTGTCATCCTGCTCTTTGTAAAATAAGGCATCTATCAGCAAGAGGATAGAACCAAGAGAGGAGTGTGTCCTTTGGACCATGAGATCTGTGTGTATTGAGTGTCCTTGGTCCAGGAGATGCCTTTGACACCAGAAGAACAGTAGTGGCAGCCAGAGCATGAGAGAGATTGGTGGACTCACCAGCCCACCGAGCACAGAAAGTTGAGGCCTTTCAGGCAGGAGGCAAGCGTGTG
>NW_022103898.1:41507242-41520507 GCF_000313985.2 Echinops telfairi | reverse complement strand
AAAAAAAAAAAAAGACAGGAAAGAAAGAAAAGAATCAAAGTGGCTGTCGGAAGAGACTCTGAAATGTGTTTTAATCCTAGAGTAGCTAAGGCAAACAGAAGAGATAAAGTCAAACAACTGAATAGAAACTTTCAAAGGGTACCTCAAGAAGACAAAATCAAATATAATGAAATGTGTAAAGACCTAGAATTAGAAAAACAGAAGGGAAGAACTCATGTAGCATATTATACCTTTAAAAAATAGAAGAAAAAAATTCAAACTTTGAATTGTAATCTGGAAAAGTTCTATGGACCCAATATTGACTGATAGAGGAAGCATCAAAAGAAGAAAAAGGAAAGAATATACAGAGTCACTGTACCAAAAAGAACTAGTCGATAGTCCACTATTTTAGGAGGTAGCACACAAGCAAGAACCAATGGTGCTAAACATAAAAGTTCAAACTACACTTCATGCATTAGCCCAAAACAAAGCTCCAGGAACTGATGGAACACCTAATGAAATGTTTCAGAAACCTGAAGAAGCACCACAGCACTTACTCTTCTATGCGGGGAAATTGGAAAGGCAGCTACTTGGCCAACTGGCTGGAAGAGAGCAATATCTGTACCCATTCCAAAGAAAGGTGACCCAACAGAATTTTCAAATTATAGAATGATATCATTGATATTGAAGACAAGTAAAATTTTGCTTAAGATCATTCAACAACTGTTTCAGCAGTACATTGACAGGGACTTGCTAGAAGCTCAGGCCAGTTTCAGAAGAGGATGTAGAACAAGGGGTATTATTGCTGATGTCAGAGAGATTGGACACAAAGCAGAGTATACAAGAAAGATGTTTGCTTGTGTTTCATTCACTAAGCAAAGACATCCAGCTGTGTGGACCATGATAAATTGTGGATAAACTGTGAGAAGAATGGGAATTCCAGAACAATTCACTGTTCATTCAGAACTTTGACATGGATCGAGAGGCAGATGTGTGAATATAAAAACTGGCAAACTAAATGGTTAAAACCAGGAAAGGTGGCTTGTATCCTCTACCCATACTTGTTCGATCTGTATCATTAGAAAATCATCAGAGAGGCTGGAATATATGAATAAGAATGTGGCATCATAATTGGAGGAAGGCTTATTAATAACCTGCAGTGTGCAGATGACACACCTTGATGGCTGAAACTGAGGTGGAATTGAAGCACTTACTGATGAAGATCAAAGATTGTAGCTTCAGTATGGATTATAGCTCACTGGAAAGAAGACCAAAACCCTCACAAGTGGACCAATTAAGTTGTCAATGATTTTGTCTCACTTTGATCCATAATCAATACTCGTGGAACCACTCAAGAGATTAAAAGAGGAGTCGCATTAGGTAAACTGCATAAGATTTTTGTAGAGTATTGAAGAGCAAAGTTGAGACTGTGCAGACTAAGGTGTGCCTGACCCACGCCATGGTGTTCTCTACTGCCCCATATGCATGTGGAAGTGGGCATTGAATTAGAAAGATGGAAGAATTGACGACTGAATTATGGGGCTAGAGAATATTGAAAGTACCATGGACTTCTAAAAGGAAAAACCAATCTTTATTGGAAGAAGTACAGCCAGAGTGCTGCTTAGAGGCAAGGATGGCAAGACTTGGTCTTACATACTTTGAACTTATTGTCATAAGTCCTTGAGAAGGACATCATGCTTGTTAAAGTGGAGGGGAATTTAAAAAAGGGAAGACAATCAAGGAGATGGATTGACACAGTGGCTGCATCAGTGGGCTCAGGCATAGAAACAATTGTGTGGATGGCACAGGACTGAGTGATCTTTTGTTCTGTTTTGCATCAGGCATCTATGGGTTGGCGCCAACTTGACAGCACTTAACAACAAAAACAGATTTGCTGACCCACAGACATAGGACTGTTTAGACTGTTTGCAGTAGAGCTGCATGCCCTTTGTATATTTATTGGCAACCCTAAGAAAACTTTGTAATATTTTAATTGCCTGAGTAGGGTAGATGTCAGGCCAAGAACCTGAGGGGCAGAGACAGGACTGTCTTGATTGACAAACTGAATCCTTAACTTTTCTCACCTGAATTGTAATCTGTTAACTTTGGCAATAGTGTGCATGACCATCGTAATGAATTATTGAACTTAGTGAGAAGAGAGAGATGGCTGGTGTCAGAGCTGGAAAGGAAGGTTGGAGGATGGAGCATGTCTTACCTTAACCTCATAGGAATCACCTCGTAGCAGTTGATGCTGATGATGGTGATTTTCTTTCCCCCTTGAGTAGCTGAAGGTCAGACATACAACCCATGCCATTTCTTTTTCTAAGACTGGCAGTTAACACCGTCATAAATATGGTAACGTAGCTTTAAGACTTTAAATTGATAATTGTCATTTAATTTAATAGGATACATTGGAATAAAAAGTTATTCTGCTTCAATTCATCCAATTAGTCAATTAAATACTGAAAATATGTGTAAATGAATACTGATAACCATTAGTAATTGCTGTTATTCTCATACGCTATGCAAAAAGTGCTATTTCTTAGAAGTTTACTTTCAAATGACTAAAAACTGAAGTTATAAGTGCATCAAACACATTATCTAAAGAAACAGTTTATGATTTCATGCTTGGCATAATAAGTTAGGATGTGTGTTGAACCCCATTAGAAGGTCTTTAGAGAATGTATTCATAATTGAATCAGGTTCATAATTTATGCATTTCTAAAGGTTTCTATAAGACCCTTTGTATAATGGTATCGTGACATATGAAATAATTTGTATAAGTAAATTCAATATGTCAGTTCTGTCAATGAACTCAGGGTAAATATTACAACTTATTGTTGCCAGTTAGTCCTTGATGTATTTAGAACACATAATTAGGTAGATGTTATTCCTTTTAAGGAATAACAAAACAACTATTGATTCTAGAAGTTTTCTAATTTTATTTCTCTGCCTTCTTACAGATGCCATTTAAGCTTACTTTTGCAACATATAGCCAAATGTATTCTCAAAATAAAGAATAATTTATCAGTAACTTCCAGTATTCTCAAACGATACTGGACACAAGAGGATTAAAAGTTGGAATGGAGACCCAAGGCCTATCTGTAGAGAGTTGGGCGTCTCCTCATAGAAGGGTCACAAGGAATAGACAAGCCAGCCAGGGTGCAATATAACACCTATGAGACACACAGCACTCCTCTAGTTCTTTAATGCTTGCTCCCCCCACTATCATGACCCCAGTTGTACCTTACAAATGTGGGTAGACCAGAACACGCACACAAGGACAGATAAAAGCTGTCAACACACGGAATCCAGGACAGATAAACCCCTCAGGACCAGTAATGCCAGTAGCAATAGCATGAGGGCAGGGGAAGGTGGGGGAAAAAGGAGGTGAAGGGGGAATAATCCCAAGGATCACATACAACCCACCTCACCCCTAGGAGGACAACCAAGAGAAATGGGTGAAGGGAGACAGTGGATGGTGTAAAATATGAAAATAAAAATAACTTATACATTATCAAGGGTTCATGAAAGAGAGAGGGTGGGGGAGGGAGGGGAAAAAGAGGAGCTGATACGGAGGACTCAAGTAGAAAGAAAATGTTTTAGAAATGATGATGTCAACATATGTATGAATGAGCTTGATACAATTGATGTATGGATTTTTATAAGAGCTGTAAGAGCCCCCAATAAAATGATTAAAAAAAGTTTTTTAAAAAAGAAAGCTGCAGAGTTCTGTAGAGGCCTTGCTCAAGTTTTCAGGTCATATGAGTACGGTAGCTTTTCATGTTTATGAATAAAACCACTCAGAAACAGCAGCGGACAAAAACTCATGGAGCTCATATAGGAAATGAAAAATTTATGGCACTACTGACTAGAGTCAAAACTTTTTAATTCATAGAACATAAGATAGGATAATTGTTTCAATTTTTTTTTAAGCCCACTGCCTTCAAGACTCATGGTAACCTATTAAATGGGGTAGATCTGGCCCAGAGGGTTTCTGGGGCTGTAACTCTTTATGAGAATAGATGGCCTCATCTCTCTTCCTCAGAGCTGCTGGTGGTTTTACACTGCTGACCTTTTGCTTTAGCAGCCTACACCACCAGGTATAAGCACTGCACCACCAGGGCTCCTAATGGTTTTGATAAAGTGGAAAAATCAACCCTAAAGACTGCCTAAAAACTAAAATCAAATCTAGTGATCTCAGGTTGATTGTGAGGCACAGAGACCCTACAGGACAGAGGGAACCGCCCACAGGTTTCCAGGACTGCATGCAAATCTCTATGGAAGAGGACTGCCTCATTCTCTTGCAAAAGGCTGGTTTGTTCAAAGCAGTGGCCGTTTGGTTGGGAGCTGAGTACTTAATAACTGTGCCACCAGGGCTTCTACCTAACAAAGTTTAAGCCAAGCAAGCCTCAAAAGATCAAAGTGTTTGCTAATAACTTACTTGCATTCCAGAACAGGGTCAGAAAATATTTATAGGAATAGATATTTAATAATACTCTTAAATAAATGCTAGTTAGTAATCCACAAGTTAAAATGTATTGTATTTGGCATCTGAAAAAAAAAGTAAGTTATACAAATCAGTGGGGAAAAAACACAATAAAGGTGGGGGGGGGGAATCAATAGAAACAGACACAGAAAGTACCTAGGTGATAGAACTACTAGGTAAGGACATTAAAACTCTTAGAACTATATTTCATGTAGTTATGGAATTGATCATTTGAGATTAGATATGTGGAAGACATTTTTTTACAGTACCTAAAATGAGCTTCTGGAATTGTCTGAGATGAAAAATAGAATGAATGGAATTAACGGCAAGTTAGTCACTACACAAGAAATGATTAGTGAGCACAAGAAAATATTACTGGATTTAAAGACGTAACATCAATAAGTATGCAAAACTGAACGTAGTGAGAAAAGACAAAAAATAAATCAATAGAGAACTTCAGGGAGTTGTGTGACAACTTTGAGAATAATAGGACAGAGACAGGAAAGAAAATGCTAGCGAGCCTATAGATTACACCAGTGCCATCCACAAATAATCATAGGACAGCCTTCTGTTCTGTTGTCTATGGGGCACCCTCAATCAGGGTGCTAGCCGAAGTACAGACTCAGTACTGGTGGTCTTGACAAGCACAGGGCTTAATTTTATCTAGGGGAGCAGATGTTGAGCACAGTGTTACAAGAAATGCATAGTGATGAGATTTTTAGTGATTGTGCTATTTTTAAAATACCTTTTACTGATTATTGTATATTTAGTGACTCTAATATATGAAATAGATTTACTGATTACAAAATATATTTTCCTATTGAAACTCTTTTAAGAACAAATGGAGATGTACAAATTTACTTAGTGCTAGTGGATTTTTTGGACTAATGGACCTCCACCTGCTCTGATGAGGTAAACAATTTGGGGTCAAGATAAAAGATCACTATTGACTTTTTAAAATAATACTCTAATAGTTTAATACTATACAGATAACACAAGCTTGCTTGCTGAAAGTGAGGAGGACTTGAAGTACTTGTAGATGTGATCAAGGCTTACAGTCTTCAGTGAGATTACAACTCAAGGTAAAGAAAACCAAAATCCTAATCCTCAAAAAAGGACCAATAGGTCCAGGTAACTAGAGAGAAAAAAGGATGTCGTCAGGGATTTAATCATGCTTGGATTTACAAGCAGTGTTCATGGAAGGAGCAGTCAAGACATCAAATGACACATTGCATTGCGTAAATCTGCTGTACAAGACAGACCTCTTTTCCAAAAAAAAAAAAAGACAGACGTCTTTTAAGTGTTGAAAAGCAAGGGGTCGCTTTGAGAGCTATAGTGTGCTGACCCAGCCCGTGGTATTTTCAATGGTCTCATATGCATGTGACAGTTAGACACTGAATAAGGAAGAGCAAAGAGGAGTCGATGCATTTGAACTCTGAAGGATATTGGAAATACTATGAACTGCTAAAGAACCAACTAATGTGTCTTAGCAGAACACAGCCAGATGCTCCTAAGAAGGAAGGATGGTGAGACTTTGTCTCATGCACGTTAGACATGTTGTTTGGAGAACATCGTCCCTGGAGATGGACATCTGGTAAAGGAGAGGGCAGTGAAAAGAGGAAGGCCTTCCATGAGATAGGTGGACACAGTGGCTCCAACATAGGAACAATTGTGAAGATCGCATAGGACAGGACAGGGTTTAATTGTGTTGTACACAGGGGCACTATGTCAGAACTAGCGCAGTGGCAGCTATCAGCTGTTAGTTTGGGCCCACTGAGCAGGGGGACTGCTTCACAGGCTCAGTGTTCCCCACAGAAGCTAGCAGCGCGACTGCTGCCACCACCATCCCCACCGTTTCCCGGGAGACTTTTCTGTGCCAAACTTATCCACGGACTGCACTAATATCATTCCATTTACTCCTCATAGAAAATGGAATTCTTTTTTATTTTCCCATTTTATAGAGGAAATAACCAACATGCTGAGAAATATAGGGATTTATGCAAGGGCATAAATCATGGGACCGTGATTCTATCCAAACTTATTTGTCTTTAGTGCTTCAGATCTGGTTACAACTTATATAACGTCTCTTCCCAAACCCCACAACCCTCACCCCCCTCCACCCCCTCAGTGGTGACTGTTTTTAGGCTGGTCTCCTTTCACTGTGAACCTCTGGGGGTTCAACTACTCTGGAAAGACATCTGAACACTGAGGGGCAGAGACAAGATAAATTGCTATTTAGACCGTGGAAGAAAATAGACAGCATTGCCAGGTGATTAGTCCACTGCTCAATAAATGGCTTTGAAAAGCACATATACACGTTATCAATGACTACTCTTACCCACGTTTAATGAAAATGTCATTTGAGCCAAAATTGTACTGTTTGGAGTAAAGGGCATTTGGGGTAAGACATCTGAATACTCTTGAGTTGATTCAATCTGTGGTTGCTAAAGTCACATTTCCTAGAAGTAAAGCATTCGGGGTTACTGTCACTCATTTTGGTCGGGAAGTCCTGGTCCGAGGTCTGCACTGGCGAATAGTTGACCGCATTCTGCTCTGAAGAGGCCTGTGACCTCTGAGCAGAACCAGATGGTGAAGCGGGCCACGCAGGTCTCCTGCGACCCTGACTTGTGTTCGCAGGACTTTTCCTCCTTTTACATACTTTCCTCCCCAGCCCTCCGCTTCTCGCACACCCCACTTCTCATTACTGAGGCTGAAGTGTTCAGAATGAGAAAAGTCATTAAAATGCTTCAAGAAAAATTAATGTGCATCTGCCCTTTTGAAGAGCTTGTAATTACTCCGAGGGCAGTGATGCAAACTACCGAATGGCAAATGGTGCTTTTGCAATTGCTGGTTCCTGATGAAGAGGATTATTCTGATGGCATATTACACAATTCGGTGACCAAACAGCATCATTAAATTAGCCATCTGCCCTGCCTTCACAGGTGACCTTAGTTAGCCGTGCAAAGATTGTCGAAAAAGTGTCCCCCTACGCAGATAAATGCAGTCTCAGGTTAGAGTACATGCGCATAGAGAGGCTGAAGAGTTGTAAATAGCCCGCGGGAGGACTAGCAACTTGCAAGGTGGTTCTTGTCAAGGGTGCGCTCATGCTGACCTTGCTGCTGACCTTGCTGCTCTCTCTACTTAGGCATCAGCTGAGTGGACTTCTGGCTGCTGGACATGAAGAAATCATATAATCGATTAAGTCATCAAGCTAGAAGCATAGAATGGCTTTCTGCTATCTGTGGCAACCTGTACAAAGAGTAACAATGGTGATTTATAAAGAAATATCGCTAGTTTTTAAGAAGGATAGGATACGCTTTAGATAAAGAATGAGTACGGCCATGCTACAGAACTCAGACAGAGTGGAAAGCGAATCTTGGTGGCAGTTGTCGGGAGAGTCATTCTCTCTCTGAAAATATTACTTGATTAATAATACTTTATTAATATTACTTGATTAATAAAATAACAAAACTCGGTTATTGAATATTTTCTTTATGCCAGACATTATACTAAACTCCTTTTCCTTGTAATAGGTAAAGTGTTTAGACACAGAGGGGCACGTGGTAAATGTTCAGTGGTATTGCTAGTTGCCATCGTGTTTATTCTGGCTTGTGGCAACAAAGTATAATTACTCTATAGGGATTTCAAGGCTGTCTTTCTCTTGTCTTTATTTTAAAAACATTTTATTGTGTTTTGGGTGAATGTTTACAAAGCAAGTTGGTTTTCCATTCCATAACTCATACTGGTTTTGTTTTGTGACTTTGACTACAATCCCCACAATGTACACAACACTTTCCTCAAGTTTTCCATTCATCTTTCATATCTGTTCCTGCCCTCTGAGCAAAGGCTGCTTTTGTGAATCTCATGTGGTTGATTTTCCTAAGGGGTGAAGAGCTCCCTGGTATTATCATTCACTTTACAGCCCTTTCTAATTTTGGGTGAAAGTTGAGTCATGGGGTAAACTCAGTTCCAGTCTTGAACGGTGCTTAAGGCCCGTAGTCTCAGAGGTTCTACCAGTCTCTATCAGATCAGTAAGCTTAGTCTTTTTGTGTGTGTACGTGTGTGTAATTTTACATTCTGGTCCACCTTTTTCTCCCACTGTATCCAGGACCCCCTATTGTAATCCCTTTCAGAACAGTTTGCTTTGGTGTTGGGAGCCATCTAGTTCTTTTGGTCTGTAGGTAATGGAGGCTGATATTAGTATGCTGTATTAATCATTTTATTGCATCTTTGATTTTCTTTACTCTTTGCTGGTTTGGATGAGGAAGTTGAACCTGAGATAACCATTCACACGTTTTTAAGACTACAGTCCCTCTTACCAAAGTGGAATGTAGAGTCTTGTCTCTGTGAATTAGGTTATAAAGCTGTGACTTTTAGAGACAGATCACTAGACCTGTCTTCCAAAGTGCCTCGGAATGGGTTGGAGTTGCCAGCCTTGGCCTTATCCTAGATATTACGTAATAACTTCCAAACTCCCTAATTAACCATTGTCACCTGTTCTGGTTAGGTGTATCAAATCAGTTCTGATTAAAAGCAACCCTTTTTTGAAAGCTATTAACTCTGATTAAAAGTTATAACTCCTTTTTTGAAAAATAGTTTTAATGGCATATACTTCACCTGTCAGTTTAATTATTAAATCGTATTAAGATTTGTGCAATCATCACTGAAACCAATTTCATAGCATTGTCTTCTTGTACTCATTGTTATTAGCTACCCATTCCCAACTCCCAACCTCCCAACCTCCCCAACCATGCTCCTAGGCAATTACTCATCTAGTGTCTCCGTAGATTTATCCATCCTGGATTTCATATACAGAAAATCAAGTCATATGAAACACAAATAGGAAACTAACAACAACAACAATGAAATCCAACAACAATGACAGAACGGAGGAAAAACCTAAGTGAAAAATAATGCAAAAATATTAAAACCTGAAATATTTTTAAATTGGGTTAAAAAGGAGATCAAATGATAAGTTATTACATTTTAGTCTAATTATATCTTCCACAATCCATTGAAGGTGAATGTGTGCTTATTTAGTAGATATAGTTCATTAAGATGCAGTTATTAATGTAAGCCCTCATTGCTGTACACGTGTTGTCTTTGTAGGCGAAAAAAGAGAATGTTTTATGCCACTGGAGGCAGAGACTAGAGTTGGACTGCCAGAAATTAAAATGTTCCTGATCATTAGCCATCCGGGAAATGCAAATCAAAACAACTATGAGATACCACCTAACACCCACAAAGATAGCCCATTTCAACAAAACACAAAGCAACAAACGTTGGAGTGGGTGTGGTGAGATAGGAACTCTCATTCACTGTTGGTTGTCTTGTAGATATGTACAGCCACTGTGGAAAGCAATTGGACAATACCTAAAACAGAAATCAAGTTACCTTGTGACCCAGCATTTCCTCTAATGGGCATATATGAAGAAAAAATAAGAAACAGACAATTACCAGACAACTCTTCAATGTTTATCTCTGTGCAGTTAATAATTCCAAACAATTGGAAACAGCCTAAATTTCTATCAGTAGATGAGTGGATTAAAACTCTAGTACAAACACACAATGGAGTACTACACATCCCTAAAAAGTAGTGGCAAAAGGATGAAACCCTGCATCTCATGGAAGAAGTTGGAGGATAGTATGCTGAGTGAAGTTATCTGAGCACAGAAGGTCAAGTACAACATGAGTCCACTGAGGTAAGTTCAAACATAGAACAGGCATAAGGGGAAATGCACACAACACACAATTCCCAGGCTGAGGGCCACATACTCTGGCATGAGCCAGACCAAATTCAATGTCATACATCATAAAAAAGAAAAAAGATGCCGATAGTACCTGTGCTGAAAGGTATCTTCTGCCCCCCTCCTCAGGAGAAGGCATACCCACAGAGAGTCATCATTGGCTATGACCTGATTGTCAGGGTAGACTCCACCCCTTCCTCAAGTTGACAGGTGATTATGTAACTGCCACACAGTGTAAATACAACAAGGAAGCAGATGGACTTTGGGACTCTGCTTAAATCTTACCTAAGTAGAGGAACTTTTTTATTCCAATAATGTGACAATGTATAATACTCACCTTCTCTACATGATCACTGAAGACAGCTGGGTGTATAAACAATTGTGGTAAAGAAAGCTGATGGTGCCCAGCTCTTAAAAGAAATAGCATCTGGGGTCTTAAAGGCTTGTAGTAAACAAGAGACCATCTAGCAGGGAAGGACAAAGCCCACATGGAAGAAGCACACCAGCTTAAGTGATCATGAGGTGTGGAGGGGAAGAGCTATCAGAAGTTCAAAAGCAAGCTACAAAATTGATATGAAGTGGCATGGATGGAGTGGAGCGCCAAAGCCCAGTTGTAAGATGATTGGACAGTCCCTCCCAAAAGGGCCACCTGGAAGAGATGATCAGTCCAGAGTGTGCTATAGTACTGATGAAGCGCATAAGTTCCTCTTGTTCTGTAATAGTTCTGCCCCTTACTCTTATGGTTTTGGTTTTTGTTGTATTTCATTGACCTTGTCAGAATTGCATATGTTCATTTGTACATTTTAGATTGCTTGATACATAAAAGCCAAGGTAGATAATCCTTCAGAAACAGTGGTGGGAGCCCTGAAGGGACAGGAAGAGGAGGGGGAGAGAGGATGGGGGAGCTGATAGCAAATAAGAGAATTGTAGGAGAATGGATATATTGGATGGTGTAAGATATGGCAAATAATAATAAGGGTTCCGGGGGGTAGGGTGGAGGAGGGAGGGGATAAAGGGGAGCTGATATCAAGGAGTTCAAGAAAAAAGAACATGTTTTGAAACTGATTGTGGTAGCAATTGTACGGTATGCTTGATGTAATTGAACTATGGGATCGTATGATATCTGTAAGAGCTCCCAATAAAATGATTAATAAAAAATAAATAAAATATTTTTTGAAAAACTACAACAAATTGGGTTTCATGGGGGAAATATGGGGGGAAAATAAGATGCTAGAGTTTAACCTAACTAAACCTGAAGTGGTACATTTTCTGATATACTTTGTCTGAGGGCAAGTCTGTTCACATCCTTGATCAATGGTCTATGGATATTCAATGGAGGTTTAATCCACATGGAGATTGAAAATCAGTTTGGGGTTTTCACTGTCATCCTTAGTCTTCTGCAAACAGGTGCTCAGAATTTAAGCTCTAATGCAATTCCCTTCTTTACTCTTGGATTTTATATTTACAATCCTTGGGTGACACAGGCTGGTGTTCTTCTTCAATGTGGACGTAGGTGACATCTCACTTAGATGGCTGCTGGCTTTAAGACAGGCTGTTAAGACCCTAGATGCAATTCTATCCAATAGTCAAGTACCATCTGATTTCTTCACCGCAATTTGCTGTAGTGCCCATATCTTCAGTCATCCTTTCATGATAGTAAATATAGAGCAGGGCTGTATCATAAGAAATGATGGTTCTCAGGTTAGGACTCATGCTTAAATGTGAGTTCAAAATCCATCCCTATATCTAAGTATTCTACTTAAGTGGCCCCATTATAAGCTTTTAGAGAGATAATATAAATAACTTCCATGGGGCCCTTGGTAATTTTTATAAGAGTAGCATTAAACTAGCCAGTGGTATAGGATTTAAAATACAACTGAGAGGAGAATATTCGTAAAGAGGAACATTTTTAGACTAAAATACACGGAATATTCATTTATATATATTTTAAACCCTTATGTAACTGAATTCTGTTTAAGATGAGTATGAGGGTAAGACACAGTACAAAATTCAATATCACTTATTTGCTACAGCAAAATAATGAATTATATCTGCAGAACTAAGACATGTCAATAAAAGTTAAGAAAATAGGAAAGTGGCAAACATCTGGTAGACTTATTATCGGGCAACATCAAAAGCAAGATGTTTGAACCCAAATTCAATAACTTTGAAAGCCATGACTTTGGAGTAACTGTCTTCCTTTATTTCCTCTCTCACTAAGATGTTTCAGCTTTAAATCCAAAGGGTGTATCAGTTCCTTTAATCAGCAATAAGTGTGTTTAAGGTAAACTCCAGTTCACTTAGTGGGTTTTCCAACTCATATCCTTCTAATGTGGCCTATGTAGTATTCTGTACACCTTGAGAAGACAAAGTCTAAAATCTGGTAGCCTATAGTATGGGGCCTGGGTCACCAATGACTGAAACTAGATTCAGTTAAAAATACATGATTAGCCATAGAATACAGAGTGGATCCTCCCCTTTGGGGCGTACGGGGGGCATATAAACAATGTCAAACATTTTCCTAAGAGAAAGCTGTGCTGCTCCCCCTCCACCCACTCTACCCATTAATAGAAGCGGAATCATCTTCTTAGAAAGAGACACACCCCACACCCACCACTCCTCTTGGTCATGAATCTCCACTGAAGTGTACTGAAAACCAATGTAGTTGTGTCCATCCAATTAGGGTGACAATAGGGCATTATCACATAGCATGAGTATTTCGTCCTCTCACACATACCCCCAAATGAGAAACGGCCCTCAGCAGAGGTGAGGCCTCCTCTGGAGATGTGGTTTTCATGATGTACTAATAAAAAGAGTGATCAATGGGTAACAGTCATGCCACCCAGGATGCCAGATTGGATGACTACGAGACCTGAGCATCATGTTCTGTCTTTGATTTGATGTTTACTCCCATAGCAGTAGTCTCATCCACTACTTGTTAATGATCTCAACTTTAAAAGGAAGAACATGATCAAGGGTAATGTAACAAAGAGGAATTGCTGAAACTCTGGTGGGGACTGAGCATGATAGTGGGACAGGAGGAAAGTCAA
>NW_022103898.1:41505121-41506090 GCF_000313985.2 Echinops telfairi | reverse complement strand
GACGGACAACAGAAAAGTGGGTGAAGGGAGATGTCGGACAGGGCAAGATATGACAAAATAATAATTTATAAATTATCAAGGGCTCATGAGAGGGGGGGACCGGGGAGGGAGGGGCAAAAAATGAGGACCTGATGCCGGGGTCTTAAGTGGAGAGAAAATGTTTTGAGAATGACTAGAGCAATGAATGTACAAATGTGCTTTACACAATTGATGTATGTATGGATTATGATGAGTCGTATGAACTCCTAATAAAACGATTTTTTAAAAAAGGAAGAAAGACAACAGAATAAATGTATGACCTGGGAAGAATTAAAAATGTAATCAAATATCTTTTCTCCTAACAAAAGCAGGCTCATATCATCGTATGAGTAGATTCACTCAAATGTCTCAGTTAGCTATTTTCTTACAGTAAATGGGCTAAGTTATCAGAAAAGAGAGGTCTCCAAATTATTTTATAATGCAAACAAAATTAACTATGGTGCAAAAGTGTATAACTCAAACTCATTAATATTTGTAAAAATGTAAATGAAATAATAGCAAATCAAATACAATGGTGATTTCAAAATATACCATATCTTTCTCCCATGAAGTGGCAAGTGGGTTCAAAATGTAGACTAGCACTAAATGACTAAGCCACCAGGGCACCTATCCTAAAAGATTACGTCTGAAGAAAGCCCGATGGGGCAGTTCTATTCTGTCTGTGAGTTCATTATAACCAACTTAATGGCATCAAGTCCTTTTCCCAACACCTGGAATTTTTATTTCTTTTATTTCAACTAGATATTTTTAAGATCAGAATTTTTCTTCCATAACTCATTTTTCATACTTCCTATGTCTTAGAGTGGGGGACCCTTGATAATGTTGTCCACCTTATGTCCAATATTAGAAATGGCTTTATTGGTTTAATAAAGGTATTCTTTCAGAAATATTAAAAATGTGTGTGTGTGTGTGTGTGTGTGTGTGTGTGTG
>NW_022103898.1:41503538-41504696 GCF_000313985.2 Echinops telfairi | reverse complement strand
TATGCTAAGACTACAAACCCCTAATCCTAAACCCACAGATCTGAGATACAAAATAAATCCTAAACCAAAGTTTAAGATGGAGGACTGAAGTTTGGAAAGAAAAGGATCCGCCTGTTCCATAGCCTTGGAAACCATCACACAGACACGTACTAGTCTGACTTGTGAGAATGGACGAGATTAAAACAACAACAGCCACAATCAAGAGAGATGAGCGAAAAGATAAAAAACGAACTTGGAATAAAAACAACTCTAAACCAGTAGAATTCGAATGAAACAAAGGAAGCAGAAAACTCAAGAAAGAAAGACTCTTCCAAATTCAGAAACATTTTCTTTAATTTATTTAATTTAAGTCATCATTGTATTTTAGTTACTATTATTTCATTTAAATTTTTATAAATATTAATAAATGAGCCTGAGCAATACATTTTTTAAAGTTTATTGGCACACAATCCACTTGAGCAATACATTTTTGTGCCAAATAAATACTCATAGGTTTTGAGATTCTGATCTACAGAGTGTTTTAATCTTGAAGTTAGAGAGTTAGGAAGTTAGGAAGAAAAAGAAAAAAATGGAATACTCATTTTGATTATATTTTCACCCTTCTGATGCATTTCATAATAAGTCTTGGTAGCATAGTGTGATCGGCTGCTAACTGTAAGGTCAACAATTCAAAGCCACCAGAGAGAAAGATGAGGTTTTCCTGTCCTGAAAAGATCTACAGTCTCAGAAACTCACCAGAGCAGCTCTCCACTCTCGTAGAGAGTCACTGTGGGTCCGAATCAATCTGATGGCATCGAATTTGGATGCTTCTCATTGGATTTATAGCATATAAGATCTGAAAAGAGATTTTAATTATTTATAAAGTACTATTTCTAAAAGACCTCCTGTTTCTATCCTGACATTTCTTTGACTTCTATCAGTATCTCATTACTATGTTTCCTCCTTTGGCTCAAAGTTCAAGTGTTTCTATGTCCAAAAAAAGAAATCATCTATAAATGTTAGAAAATAATGAGATTGTTTTATGTAGAGGTTTATGTAAGCTCTTCTAGACATTGAAGTTACAGTGCGTAATAAACCAGTCTATTAACTCTTGGAAAATCCTGGAGGAGAGGATAAACAACACAAAAATGAATGAAGCAGTGAAAGAATATAGGTACT
>NW_022103898.1:41501461-41502900 GCF_000313985.2 Echinops telfairi | reverse complement strand
AGAATTCCCATGTGATTCCTTCTGACCATTTTCCAGGGATGTGAATAGCCTTGCTATCAGACAAAGTGCTTTGTCAAGTGGATTGTTGCAGATGTGGTTAGGTTAAAATGTAATACTGTATCACTTAATCTTCATTTTGACTCATTTTAAAGTTGTTGCAGTTTTTAATTTTTTTGCTTTCCTTTCTACAGAAGTTTTTCTATGTTTTGCCTTTTCATTGCTTTGGGGGTTGTTGTTTGTTTTTGGTTTTTTTTGCTGTGTTTTTCTGTAAATGAAATCTAGGATATGTAAATCTATAGAGACAGTATATGGATTCATAATTCCCTAGGCATGGACTGTCAGTTTGCTGTGCTGTGATGGCTTGTGTGTTGCTGTAATGCTGGAAACTATGGACTGGCATTTCAAATACCAGCAGAGTTATCCAAAATGAACAGGTTTCAGCAGAGCTTCTAAGAACAGACAATGAAGAATAGACTAAGCACTTCAGAGTAAATAGCCATTGAAAACCTGTGGATAGAAGTGGACCATTGTCAGTTACCAAGAACCTCCTAAATAGAAGCCAAACATTGTCAGAGAGTGCCAGAAGGTGATCTCCTCAGGGGGGAAGTCACCCAAAATAAGACGAAGGAAGGTCTGTGGTCTAAAAGTAGAGTCGACCATAATGGTACAGATGGAGTAAAGCCTGCTAGAGAAACTCAGATCTTCATTTGCGCATGAGGCCCAAGTAAAAATGAGAACTGCAAACATCAATTAATAATTGGAACTTGGAAGGTACAAAGTATGGATCTAGGAAAACCGGAAGTCATTAAAAATGAAATGATATGCATAATTTTGATATGCTAGGTGTTACTGTGATGAAATGGACAAATATTGGCTACTTTAAATCAGAAAATCATATGGTTTACTCTGCCAAGAATATCAAAAAGGACATTTCAAGAGCTATCTCGAAGTACAGTGCTGCATGTGATAGGACTATATCCATCAGAATAAAAGGAAGCCCAATCAGTACAACTATTATTCAAATTTATAGTCCAATCACTAAAATTAGTGGTGGAAAAATTGAAGAATTCTACCAACATCTTCAGTCTGAAATTGAGCAAACATGTTATCAAGATGTCTTGATAATTATTGGTCATTGGAGTGAAAAAGTTGGAAATGAAGAGGAAGAAGCAGTAGTTGGAAAATATTGTCTTGGTGATACAGATGAAGCTGGAGATCCCATGATAGGATTGTTGCAAACCAACCATTTGTTCATAGCAAATACCTTTCTTCAACAACACAAACTACTATACATGTAGACTTCTGCAGATTGAAGAAACAGAAATCAAATTGAATACATCTGGGAGAAAAGAAGATGGAGAAGCTCAATATCAGGAGCTCAAACCAGGCCAAGAGCAAACCGTGGAACAGATAATCAGTTGCTCGTATACAAGTTCAGA
>NW_022103898.1:41496886-41500155 GCF_000313985.2 Echinops telfairi | reverse complement strand
CTGAAGCAGGGAACTGGCTAAGGCAGCTGCACCCTAGTCCGACCATCAGAAAGCAAGAGACCCGGGAACTCGAAAGGCGAGGCTCACCGAGCCATTTATTTCTCTGCCCTTCAATTAACCCCACGTGTGTTTATCGGCCAGGTTGGCACAATAAAGTTTAACTATATCAGTATTGTAGTAAGAGTAGTATGAGCCCCCAATAAAATAATTAAAAAAAAAAGAAATGCAGAATTTAGCTGGCCAAATGACTGGTGGAGATCCAATTTTTACCTATTCCAAGAAAGATGAATCAACAGAATGCTCAAATTATAGAACAATATAATTTTTCACATGCAAGTAAAATTTTCCTGATCACCCAATAACAAATAAAGCAGTATATTTATGAAGAACTGCCAGAGATTCAGACTGGATTCAGAAGAGGACATGGGACAAAGGATATCATTGGTGATATCAGATGGGTGTTGGCTCAAAGCAGAGAGAGAATACCAGAAAGATGCTTCTGTGTATTTTATTGACTATGGAAATACATTCCACTGTGTGTATTATAACTAACTATGGATAACCTTGAGATGAATAGGAATTCCAGGACACTTAATTGTGCTCATGTACAACCCGATCAATAGGAAGTTGTGCAAACAGAACAAGAGAGTACTTCATGGCTTCAAATCAGGAAAGGTTTGCAACAGGATGGTATCCTCTCACCATACTTATTTAATCTGCATTCAAAGTCATTAATCAGAGAAGCTAGGCTATATGAAGAAGAATGCAGCATCAGGATTGGAGGAAAGCTTATTAACAACCAGCGATATACAGATACACGACCTTGCTGCCAGAAAGTGAGGAGGACTTGAAGTACTTGCTCATGATGATCAAGGATTGTCACTTTAAGTAAGGATTACAACCCAACGTGAAGATGAATCAAAATATTCACAACTCTACCAATAGGTAACATCATGATAAATGAAGAAAAAATTGACGTTATCAAAGACTTTATCTTGCTTGGGTCCACAGTCAATGATCATGTAAGCAGCTATTAATAGATCAAATGATGCATTGCATTGGATAAATCTGCTGCACAACACCTCTTTAAAATGTTGAAAAGCAAGGATGTTACTTTGAAGATTAAAGTGGACCGGACTCATGGTATTTTCAGTTGTCTCATATGCATGTGAAAATTGGACATTGAATTGGAAGACTGAAAAAAAAGTTAATGCATTTGTATTTTGAAGTTGGCAAAAAATATTGAAAGTACCATGGACTGCCAAAAGGAGAAACACCGTTGTCTTGGAGGTAGTGCCGCCATGATGCTCCTGAGAGGTAAGGATGGTGAGACTCGATTTCACAGACTTTGGATATATTATCAGGAGAGACCGGTTCCTAGAGAAGGACATCATGATGCATAAATTGGAGGGGCAGTGAAGAAGAAGAAGACCTACAGTGTGACACAGTGACATAGTGGCTGCAATAATGGGTCACACTAAGAACAACTGTGAGGAAGCCTCCAAACCAGGCAGCGGTTCCTCCTATCGCCTGGAGGGTTGCTGTGAGTCAGAACTGACTGGACACTGAGAGGCACGGCAGGGAGGCTGGGGGACATGGGGTGCTGAACACATAAGAAAAAAGAAAATGTGCTAAATTTGACTTTGAGGATGATCCCACAATTCTTCTTAATATGATTGAACGGTTGACTTATATGGTATGTGAATTATATATTAATAAAACTATTTTTTAAAAACTCACCACCATTGAAACAATTTCAACTCATAGGACTACAAAATAGTTTTCTTTATGCAGACTAGTTTCTCTGCTTTTTTACCCTGAATATGAAGTGTGTGTCAATGTTTAAATTTTTAAAATTTTAAATAGAGTGAAATTCCCAGGAGTGCAATCTTGAGTCAAAATAAACAAATGAATCTAGCAATCTCTGGGGACAGAATATTTCTATAAGGAATGCAGCAAGTAAAAACGTTGCTGAAAAGGGAGCTTGCTTAGAAGTGACCAGAACAAAATGAATTAAGGAAAGAGTCACAAAAGCCGAAGTCAGAGTTGGTGGCGTGATGAATCGTGTCAACCTAGTAAGACACAGAAAGAAACTCTCTTTTGTGCTGGATGGAATGAGAAGATAGGGAGATTAATTAGCAGGTCTCTAATTTTTAAACTTATTGTTAATTGGAGTTAATACATATATCATCCCGTAGTTCAATCACATCGAGCAGTATTGTACATTTGCTACCAAAAATCAGTTACCAAACATTCTTCACTCCTGCACTCCTTGACATCGTCTCCCTTTTACACCACCCCCACCACCACTGTAACCCCCACCCCCATTTATACCTGCCACCAGCATCCCGAAAACTTTTTTCTATGTGCTGCCCCTATAGGTACATCAACCCTGGGTTTCATATACTGAGAAACAAAAACATACAACACAATTTCAAGAGGGTAACCCCCAATGACATAACACCTCTGAGATAAACTCTAATAGAACAAACAAAAACTGATAATTAAAATAAGTCCATGAGACCCAGAATGCCTCCTTCAGTCTGAATTTTTAGATCATCTCAAGAGCAGATTTGACGCATTGAGCCCTAGTGACAGAAGACTTGATGAGCTGTGGGAGGACATAAGACCATCACTCATGAAAAAGCAAAATATCATTTAAAAGACAGGAAAGAAAGAAAAGATCAAAGTGGATGTCAGAAGAGACTCTGAAACTTGCTCTTAATCATAGCGTAGTTAAAGCAAATGGAAGAAAGGATGTGGTCGAAGAGCTGAATAGAAACTTTCAAAGGGCAGCTGGAGAACACATAGCCAAAATTATAATGAAATGTGCAAAGACCTGGACCGAGAACACCTGATGGGAAGAACATACTTACGTCTTACACTGGCAGAATTCAAGGGGAAAAAAATTCAAGCCTTGAGCTGTGCTCTTGAAAGACTGTATGAGAAAACTACTGAATGATGCAAAAAGCATTGCAGGAAGATAGAAATTATACACACAGTCTTATTTTTTAAAAAAACTGTCCATTTCAGGAGGTAGCAAAAACCAATGCTGTTGAAAGAAGTATAGCTGAAGCTGCACTGAAAACATTATCCGAAACAAGGGTCCAGGAATTGATGGAATACTAATTATAATGTTTCAACAAGGTGAAGTACTGGAAGCACTCAACCATTGATGCCAGGGAATTTGGAAGACAGCTACTAGACAAACTGACTGGAATAGATTAATATTTTTTAATCATTTTACTAGGGGCTCATACAACTCTTAT
>NW_022103898.1:41493819-41495487 GCF_000313985.2 Echinops telfairi | reverse complement strand
GATTTAGATCACTTGTTGTTCCCTTGTCCCTGGGTTTGTTAACAACACTACCTTTCCCCCCATCTTCCCCAGATTAATGTTTTTACCCATTCCAAATAAAGATGGCCCAAGATATAATGCTCAAGTTTTAGAACAATATTTTTAATATCACATGCAATTAAAATTTTGCTGAAGGTCACTCAACAATGATGGTAGCAGTACACTGACAGGTCAGATGTAGAAGAAGATGTGGAACAAGAGCTATCATGTCTGAGGTTAGAAGGATCGTGTCTCAAAGTAGAGAATACCAGAAAGACTTTTCCTTCTGTACTATTGACTATGCCAACCGTGCGGATCATAATAAACATAGATAACCTTGAGAATCATTGGGCTTTATTGTGCTCCTGCAGCTCCTGTACATTAATTGGCAGGTAGTGGTGCAATCAGAACAAGGTCACACTGCATCGTTTAAAACCTGGGAATTTTTCAACCAAACTTCTCACCGTATTTGTTCAACCTTTATGCTGAAGAAATCATCAGAGGAACTGGATTGTAAGAAGAAGAATGTGGCATCTGGATTGGAGGAAGACTTATTAAAAAGCTGTGGTAAGCAGATGACACAACCTTGCTTGCTGAATTAAAACACTTGCTGATGAAGATCTAGGATTAAAACCTCCAGTATGGGGTATGAATCATTGTAAGGAAGACAAAAATCCTCACAACTGGACCAATAGGTAAAATGATAAATGAAGAAAAAGATGACATTGTCAAGGATTTTGTCTTGCGTAGGGCCACGGTCTATGCTCATGGAAGCAGCAGGCAAGAGATCAAACTCTTTGGCATTTTGGCGGTAAAGCTGTTGCCCAAGACCACTTTAGAATATTGAAAAGCAAGAATGTTACTTTGAGGACCAAGGTGAGCCTGAGCTACATCATGGTATTTTAAATTGCCTTATATGCATGTGAAAGATGGGTGTTGAATAAAGGAAGACTGAAGGAGAATCCACGCATTTGAATGCTGGTGTTGAAGAAGAAGATCGAAAATACCAAGGACTCCTAAAAGGAGAAAATGATTTGTCTTAGAAGACAAACAACCAGAGTGCTTTTTAGAGGCAAGAATGAGGAGCCTTAGTCTTACCTACTTTGGACATGTTTTCAGGAGAGACCAGTCTCTGGGGAAGGAGCTCATGTTTGGTAAAGTAGAAGGGCAGCAATAAAGAGGAAGGCCCTCCAGGACATGGATTTGCACAGTGGCTGCAGCAATGGACTCAAGCATAGGACCCAAGAGGAGGTTGGCACAGGATCGAGCAATTCTGCTTTCATTCTGTTGTGCTTAAAGTAGCGATGGGTTTGAACTGACTCATGGCTCCTAACAACAAGTTCTCCTCCAAAATACGTCCTTCCTTAGTAACAAAGTTATATAGCTATTCCATCATGGACTGTATTTCCCAGTGTTTCTCACAGCTGAAGTTTAATCACAGAGCTTGAGCACTTGGGATGAGGAGTCCATTCAGCTAGGGGTGAACATGTGACTGAGACCTTACCAGTGAAATGGGAACAGAAGTGATGAGTGCCACCTTCCAATCAATTTTGTATAAAATTCCCTCTATGTCCATTTCCTCTAATGCTGGCTACTGGGCCAATGAAGAGAGCAATTTTAGAAGACAAGGAATTGAAGATGGCAAAGCCT
>NW_022103898.1:41491075-41493153 GCF_000313985.2 Echinops telfairi | reverse complement strand
GAGTATGATGTCCTTTTCCGGGGCTCGATTTCCCCTGATAACATGTCAAAGTTTATGTGATGGAGTCTCACCATCTTTACATCTAAAGGGCATTCTAGCTGTACTTTATCCATGATGCATTCCATTGCTATTTTAGTAGACCATGGACCAAATGGTCTTCACCAGGCCCACAATTCAGCTGTTTGATTCTTCTTTGCTTTTCCTTCCTCAAGGCCCAACTCGCAGCGTTTGCTTCTCAGGGTCATTCTGGCAGTTCTTCCCAGACAGATTGGTTTGTTTTCCGGCGTCCATGCTACTTTGAGCACCTTTCCCAGCACTTCAAATCAAACACATCAGTTCTTCTTTGGTCTTCCTTATTCAATGTCCAACTTTCACATGCATATGAAGAGATCGAAAACCCCAGGGATTGCGGCAGGTGCTCCTTAGTCCTCACGGCATGATCTTTGCTTGTCAACCTTTTAAAGAAGTCGCGAGGAACAGATTTCCTAAGTGCTATCCTTCACTTGATCTTTTGACTACTGCTTCCCTGGGCATCGACTGTGGATCCAAGCAAGATAAAATCCTTCTTCAACCCTTTCTCTCCTTATCGTGATATTACACATTGATCCAGTTGTCGGTTTTCTTTACATTGAGCTGTAATCCATACTGAAGGCTGCAATCTTTAATCATCAGCAAGAGTTTCAAGTTGTCCTTAAATTCACTAAGCAAGGTAGTGTCATCCACATAACAAAGGTTGTAAATAAAACTTCCTCCAATCCTGATACCACATATTTCTTCCTATAGTTCAGCTTCTCGGATTATTTGTTCACCATATACACTAAATGAATGTGGTAAGAGGACACAACCTTGACATACACCTTTCTTCATGTTAATCCATACAGTATCCCTTTGTTCTCTTTGAACAACTGTATATTGATCCATGTAAAGGTTCCACATGAGCACAATAAAGCATTTTGGAATTGCCATTCTTCTCAGGGTTATCCATAGTTTGTTACAATCCACACAAATCCAATCAAATGCCTTGGCATAGTCAATAAAACACAAGTAAACATCTTTCTGTTATTCTCTGCTTTGAGGCCAAATCCATCTGACTCCAGCAATAATATCCCTTGTTCCACATCCTCTTTTAAATTTGGCCTGAAACTTTGCCAGCGCCCTGTCAATGTACCACCATTGCCATTGATATATAATCTTAAGCAAAATTTTACTTGCATTTGATATTCATGATATTATTCTATAATTTGAGCACCTTTCTTTGGTCACCTTTCTTTGGGGTTGGGTATAAATAAGGATATTTTCCAGTCAGTTGGCCAAATTTCTTGGCATAGGTGAATGAACGCTTCTCGTGCTTCATGAACTTGTTGAAATATTTCAAGTGGTCTTCTGTCAATTCCTGGAGCCTTGTTTTTGGCTAACACTTTTCACTGCACATGGTCTTTGTTCAGTACCATTGGTTCTTGTCCATATGTCTGAATGTCCACTAGTTGTTTGGGGTACAGTGACTGTATATTCCCTCTGTCTTCTTTGGATGCTTCCTGCATCATTCATATTTTTCCTATAGAATATTTCCATATTATAACCCTAGGTTTGAATTTCTTCTTGAGTTGTTTCAGGTTTGTTTTTTTGTTTTGTTTTTACTGAGCATGTTCATCCTTTTTGGTTTTTTTAACTCTAGTGTTTTGCCCATTTAATTATAATATTTTACTTTGTCTTCTTGAAATTTTCTATTCAGCTTTTTTACTTCATCATTTCTTCCATTTGCCATAGTGACTGATCTGCAGTAAGTTTGAGATTCTCTGCTGACATCCACTCTCATTTTTTTCCTGTGTATTTAATACCCCTTTGTTTTTTTTTATGTATGCCATCTCACATCTCAAGTCTTCTGTCATTAGTGTTCAATGACACACATCTATTCTTGAGATGTTTTTGAAATTCATAGGATATATTCAAGTAATTTGGCTCCTGTGGACTTATTTTAATTTTCCTCAGCTTCAGCCTGTACTTACACATGAGAAATTGATAGTCTGTTCTGCAGTGGACACTTGGCCTCATTTTAGATGCTGATACGGAACTTCTCC
>NW_022103898.1:41483792-41489766 GCF_000313985.2 Echinops telfairi | reverse complement strand
TTCTTGTGTTTAGGAAGGCCTTGAAGGGGTCATATTTTCTAACTACTTTTCTTTCTTTTGTTTCCAACTTTGGCAATAAAAATCAACAATAATTATCAAAGTATCTTGATTTCCTGCTTGATCGATTTTTAGACTTAAGACATTGATAAATTCCTTCAATTTATGCATCACTAGCTTTAGCAGTTGGTGCATAAATTTAAATAATGGTTGTATTGATTCAATAGATGAATAGATATTAACTTATCTTAGACAGCATTAGTGTTAGTCCCAGTTGACTAGAGAAACCAATTTAGTGACACTCATATATGTATAAGAGAGAGCTTTCTATGAGTAATTGTATATTAAGAAAGCATCCCAGCCCAGTCCAGATCAAGTCCACAAGTCTGATATTAGTCCATAAGTCCATAATCCTTTCAGACTCATGTAGCCATTCACAAGGATGCCAAATGCAGGAAGATCACAGGCTAGTGGGTGAAAAGTATTGTGGATTCAGTGCCCGGTAGATGCATCACCAGGGCTCTGGCTGCCATCAGTGTGGCTCCATGTGGCTTGTCCACAGGAAGGTGAAGCAGAGAGAGAGAGTGCATCCCTCCTCCAGGGAATAATTGTTCCCTGAGAGAATGTTCCCAGAATCCTCATGAGAAGGCAACAGCCACAAGGAAGCATCATCAAGTTGTATCCTTTCTGACAGACTAGACTTCACTCCTTCACTCTATTTATCCAGTTGACACGAGACTATGTAACTATCTTAAAGTAGCATGGTACTTTAAGATAGATCCTGAAATGTCTTTTTGATGATGAATGCACCAGTCCTCTTGAATTTGTCATCTTTTGAATTGTAAACCATACATCTTTCTGATTCAAAACTAGTCTATCAGTTGACTAACACCTAGAATATTCATTTCTATGCATTCTCCTTCATTTTGGATGACTTCCAATATTCTTATATTCATACTTTGTACATTCCAAATTCTAATTATGAGTTGATATTTGCTGCTGTTTCTCCTCATTTTCAGTTTACTTCATCATAAGTGAGGGTCCTAAAAGCTTTTCTCCAGCAGGCTTTACTTCATCTGTATGATTATGGTCAGCTCTCCTTTGAGAAGGTAGCTCTTCCTCATTCCTGTTTTGAGTGCCTGCTGACCTTAGGCACTCACCTTCTGGCATTTTCTCTGCAAATATCTGCTGCCATTCATTCAGCCTTCGGTATTTGACCAGGTTCCCATGTTATTCACAGGTTTTCAGAGTCCACTTCCTTCAGAGTGGACAGCCTGTTGCTTCTCCACGTCTCTTCTTACTCTGGAAGCTCTGCATTCACTTGGGGGAATCTTGCTGGTATTTGAAGTTCCAGGGACAGCTTCCAGCATCAAAGCAACACACAAGGCACCAAAATAGGACAAACTGACAGAGAAATGATGAAAACATAGTTGATAAATATTTATTTAATAAAACATATAAATCATTGTTGAATAAATTATAAGTATTTGTTTCGATATTCTAAAAAATTAGTGTAGCTTAAGGGCAAAAGGAGAAAAAAAACATTTTAGTGAAAAACAACTGTCGTCAAATTTTCTCTGGTAGGTGATAATTAGAAAAAGAAAGTGGATTTAATCTTAATTTGAAGTTCATTAGCCTTGAGGAAGACTCTTTGGCCTATCAGGTTATAAAGTCATAGCTCTCTTTCTGGAGAACTTTTAAGAGAGTGGACAATCTCCTTAGCTGGGGTATATAGTTTAAACTAACTTGTAGGTAGAAACTTAAACTAAATGACGCCTTAAGGCTCTTTCAAAGGAATAGTGAGAGAGCTGATAAAAGTATACTGCAAAATCTATTTTATACAGATAATGTCATTTCTTCCCCATGGAACTCTATTATTAGCCCAATTTTACAGGTCAAGAAACAGGTCTCCAGGTGTTCAATAAAGTGCCCAAGTTTATGGAACTAATAAGTGGTAGAACTGGTTTTCAGATCAAAGTTTGTCTGATTCTAATGCACATACTTTTTTCATTACATGCCCTACATTAAGTTGGTTAAAACCAGTTGGTTGATATAGGAGCTACCTAAATCTCCACTGCCACAGATTTGCCAGTGGATTGGCCTCACAGTAACTGTGATAGTGAGTGAAACCAATTTCCAGACACTCAGCCTGCTGGGACCCAGGCGAAGCTATTTCCACTTACAAACTATGTGGAAGTAAGCAAGTTGCTTAAACGTAATGTTCCTCTGTTTCCTTTTCTGAAAAACAGAATTATAATAGTACGTCTTGTTAAGCATCCTGACACATAGTAGTTATACAATATATTTTGCACACAACATGGTTGGGAGTTTTTCTTCCAATAGTTTAGGGCTTTTCATATTAACATCTACTATTCCAAATACTTTCTCAATATGTCATTTAAATCTGTGTAATAAAAAGTAGGATCTTGAACACATTATGTGCAATACCTTAAATATTTTGAAAGATGATGTCAATGTTCTATGGCCACAAATAAAATATTATGGAACTATAAATGACAGATGTACAAAGTTAAGATATTGAGTGCTTACATTATTTTCATTTTAACATTTTATTTGTCATAAGCTTCTTTATTATTATGAATACTATACTAGTGCATGAGAGTTCTCTCTCATAAAGAAGATAATCTGAAATAATTTTTCTTATGTTTACTGTCCCATAATCAAAATTTCAAATTAACAAGTTTATTCTGTTGTTTCCTATTTGTTTACCTTCATTACTCCATTTTCGGTGTTCTCCTCACTTATTTATTCCGTTGTAAATTAATTCTTGCAAGCTTTGAGCATTTCTCTCCCCTAGTGCCCACATCTGTTCATTTTGGTCTGGGCATTGATTCAACACAGAGTTTGTATTATATCCCTGAGTTGAAGCAGAGGATTTAGTGGATTGTATAATTTGCATAATTAACCATCATTATTATAAAACAATAACAACTTATTAGGCATAAATACCAAGTCCAAAATATCCCCTAAATAACTCTATCAGCTAAAGATTATCTATCTGCCTTCTGGTGTTTCAGTGGAAATTTGAGATGTGTTTTTCCTTTGTGCATAGACCTTAGAGTGTAATGGAGTGCTACTACTAACTGTCCTAAGGCTATAGGTGTAAATGGGATTTGGAGTTGACCTGTCTAATTCCTAAATTTTCCAAATAATCAGTAAAGAAGGAGATAAAATCTGGACTAAAGATTATGTGCTGTCCCTGCCTTTTTCTCGTACGCTTTGGCTATTTGTTTCCTTGCATCTTCTAACCATATCATCTTACAGTTATGTTGTTGTTAGGTGTCATCACGCTGGCTCTGGCCCATAGAGAACCTGTGCACAACAGAATGAAACAATGCATGGTCCTGTGTCACTCACAATTGTTCCTATGCCTGAGCCATTGAGGCACACTCTGGCCTTACTTCTTCCAAGACAGATCAGTTTTTACTTTTAGTAGAGCATAGTGTCAGTGTAGCCACTCCCTAGCAAATCATCACGGGTCCAGTAGGCGCAATTGTACAGCGATAATAAGTAAAGATTATAGTAAAACCATAAGAGAGATAAAAGAGAGATAGAGAGACAATAAGAGAGATAGAAGAGAGAGCAAAATGAAGGAGTCAGACACATTTCATGGTAGCATGCTCACCTCAGCTCCTCTTGGTGGTACAGGGCAGGAGGGAGAGCAAAAGTGAACGAGACTGGTTTATTACTAACCAAGGCTTATATATCTTTGGGGGAGTGAAATCCTCCTAATTACAGGTAAAGACATAAGTCACAGGAAGGAGTTGTGCTATAGGTAATACAGTGATGATAGGGGGACGATCTAGGGTTATACACGCAATAGGAAGGGGAGGGATAGGGGTATACATGTGACAAAATGGGTGGATCCTAGATTCAGGATGGCAGCCTAATTTTGGATGTCACTCAGCAGGTTTGACCTGTCCTCTGGCTCTCCATAGAAAGCAGTATCAGTAGGGTGTGAACCCCACCTACAGTGGACCAGACTGATGGCTGAAAGCCTTCAAGGAGAAGTAATCCACGGTCCTTAACAGCAGGGAGTGGGCCCCACCTGCATGGGACCAGACAGTAGCCTGAAGGCTGAATGCATCTGACCTCCCACCATGTACCAGCAAGTAGCCTCTAATGTTTAGCCTATCTTTGAGGGAGACAATGCTGGGGAAACGTCTTTTTATATCCCACAGCATAGTACTTTCAGTATTCTCCAGGACCATAATTCAAAGGCATTGATTCTTCTTTGGTCTTTGTTGTTCAGTGTCCAACTTTCCCAAGTATATGAGGCAAAATGGAGAATACCATGATGTGAATCAGCCACATGTAACATTCTTAATTCTCATGTAACATTCTTGTTCTTCAAAATTCTAAAGAGGTCTTTTGTGGCAAATTTACCCAATGTAATACATCTTTCGATCTCTTGATTGCTGCTTCCAAGAGAATTGATTGTGGATTCAAGCAAGACAAAATCCTTGATAACTTCTCATTTTTCTCCATTTACCATGATCCTACGTATTGGTGAAGTTGTGAGAATTTGGGTGTTCCTTGCATTGAGTTGTAATCCATACTGAAAGCTACACTCCTTGATCTTCATCAGTAAATGCTTCAATTCCTCCTCACCTTCAACAAGGAAGATTATGTCATGTGCATATCACAAGTTGTCAGTAAGCCTTCCACCACTCCTGATGCCACATTCTTCTTCACATAAGCCAGCTTCTCTGAGGATTTGTTCAGTATACAGTATACAGATTGAACAACCATAGTGAGAAGATACACATCATCCCTGATCTTAAACCATGAAATATTCTCTTGTGCTGTTCATACAACTGCCTCTAGATCTTGTACAAGGTCCTCATGAGCACAATAAAGTGTTCTGGAATCCTCATTCTTGTCACAGTTATCCACAGTTTATGTTCCACAAAGTTGAATGCCTTGGCAGAGTTAATGAAACACAAGTAAGCATCTTTCCAGTATTCTCTGCTTTGGGGCAAGAACCATGTGACAGCAGCAATGATATCCCATGTTCCATGTCCTTTTCTTATTCTAGCCTGAACTACTGGCAGTTTTTGTCAATGTACTGCTGCAACCATTTGGGGATGAACTTAAATAAAATTTTACTTGCCAGTCATGTCAATGATATTGTCCTATAGCTAGAGCATTCTGTTGGGTCACCTTTCTTTGGAAGGAGAACAAATATGTATCTTTCTGGTCACTTGGCCAAGTAGCTGTCTTCCAGATTTCCTGGCATCAATGAGTGAGTGAGTGCTTCCGGTGTTTCTTCCGCTTGCTGAAACATTTCAATGTCTACTCCATCAATTCTTGGAGCCTATTTTTGGCTAGTGCAGTTTGAACTTCTTCCTTCAGCACCATTGGTTCTTGCTCAGATGCTACCTCCTGAAATGGTGGAATGTTGACTAACTTGTTTTGATACAATGACTCTGTGTATTCTTTCCACCATTTTTTTATGCTTCCTACATCATTCAATAATTTGCCCAGAGACTCTTTCAAGTTTGCAACTTGAGGCTTGATTTTTCCCCCTTGGGTTATTTTACTTTCATATATGCTGAGCATGTCCTTCTCTTGATTTTATAAGTCGAAGTCTTTGCACATTTCATAATACTTGGCTTTGTTTTCTTGAGCTGCCCTTTGAAATTTTCTATTCAGCTCTTTGACCACAGCCTTTCTTTCAGCTGCTTTAGCTACTCTATGATTAGGAACATGTTTCAGAGTCTCTTCTGACATCCACTTTGATCTTTTCTTTCTTTTTATAATGACTTTTTGCTTTCTTCCTGAATATATTCTTGATGCTGTCCCACCGTTCATCAGATCTGTCATTAGTATTTAGTGGATCAAATCTGTTCTTGAGATGTTCTCGAAATTCCTGTGGGAAAGACCGAAGATTGTATTTTGGCTCCAGTAGGGTTGTATCCTGAATTTACATAGGAGCAACTGACGGTCTGTTCCA
>NW_022103898.1:41481250-41482945 GCF_000313985.2 Echinops telfairi | reverse complement strand
TTCAAAGCTATGCATAATGTTTGCAGTGGCTTCTTTCTCTGAAGTAAGCAGGTGCATCCTTCTTTGTTGTCTACCCTTAGTCTGGAAGCTCCAAGGAAGCTTGTTCACTTGGGGTGACCCTGGAATTTGAAATTTGAAATAGCAGCTGGCATTTGAAATACTAGTAACATAGCTTCCAGTATCACAGTAACACATAAGTCACCACAGTACAACAAACTGACAGACAAGCAGTGGATCTTACAGGTTATAGTCAGAATCAAATGAAAACTCAACAGCACTGTTATGATAGTCATCAAATCATAAAAATTTTAATTTTGTTTGTTTTGAAGATGCATTTATAATCTTAACTCATGGAAATTATTATAGTTGTTGATTAGTAGCATTCATACCCAATTGATGTATGTATACATTTACTCAAAGGCATGCATTCATTGAAAACTACCCACATATCCACCAACCATCGAAGAATGAATAAAAATATTGTTCTTGTTGTTAGATGCTATTGAGTCAGATCCAACACATAGCGACCCGACAGACAACGAACGAAGCTCTCCTAACCTGCACTATCCTCACCATATCCCATAGCATAATTTTAAAATCTGGAATTCCCATAATTTTACAATTCTCATTCTTCACAATGCTTATATACATATAAATGGTCCTTTTAAGAAAACTGTCATTACTCTTTCTATCATATGGAAGCTAGGTTTTTAACAAAGTGGTGTTAATCCATGTTAACAAGAGAAATAAATCCAGATAACCTCACATATATGTAAGAAAGAACTTTATATCAAGAAGTAAAATGCATCAATAAAACATCCCAGCCCAGTCCAGATCAAGTCATAGTTCAATGTTAGCCCATAAGTCCGATATTAGCCCATGAATTCCTCTTCAGATTCACACAGCATATGCAATGATGCTGAATGCAGGAAGATCACAGGCCAGTGGGAGGAAGGTCCTGTGGATCCAACGGCAGTGGACGCATCCCCAGGGCTCTGGTTACCATCAGCATGACTCCATATGGTTTGTCAACAAGGAGGTGAAGCAGAGAGATAGTGTGGCCTGCCTCCAAGGTGGAAGAGAAGTCCCAGAATCTTCATGAGAAGGCCACGCCCACAAGGAGGGATCACCAGGCTGTGACCTGATTGACACGCTAGACCCCACCCTTTCATTCTTATTTCTCAAGTTGACATGAAATTGTACAGCTATCACAAGCTCCTTCACTTAACTCGGGTCATTACTCAAATGTGAGGAACCTTAGTGGCTCAGTGGGTTACATAGTGGGCTGGTTTTATATATCTATATATAGATATAGATATATGCCCAACTCTCATTGAGTCAATTGTGACTCATATAGATACCTATAGAAAAGAGTAGAGTTACTCCCGTGCATTTCTCAGGCTATAAATGGTTACCAGAGGAGATAGCCTCCTCTTTTTCCAGAGGAGTAACTGTTGCAGTCTAACTGCTGACCCTGTGCTTATACACCCAAAACATAACCCACTACACAACCAGGGCTCCTACATGTGTGTGTATACTTAGGTCTTTGTGGATGTGGATACACACACACACACACACACACACACACATAACACCAAATTCAAACTCAATAGGATTTGTAAATGTCTGTGTCCTTTCCATAAGCAGAAGTAGGGCATCATATCAATTGGAGTGGCAAGAAAGAGCAACACTGTA
>NW_022103898.1:41477898-41480681 GCF_000313985.2 Echinops telfairi | reverse complement strand
AGCAGTTTTGGTTTTCGCTTGGATTGTATGGTTCCTGACTCAATTCATCACTTGCCCAGACAGGAACTTGAGGAATTGCTTTTATTTTGTCATGCTGAGAAAATCCCACCACAGATTGTAAGCACTTAGAAGAAGAAGAAGGAGAAAAAAAAATGCATAAGGAAAATATTTACCTAACAATCTCTCTATTTCTTTCTTTCTGTCTGTCTGTCTGTCTGTCTCTCTTTGCAGCCTAATAATATTATATGCTGAGTATTTTTGTTCTCCTTAGATTAAGGAAGTAGAATTGACCCTTGAGCAATGTAGCAGTTAGAAACTCTGAAAGTCATGAAATCATACATCAGTGTATAATTTTGACTCCCAAAATATTAAATTCCTAATAGCCTACTCTTGGCCAGAAGTCTCACTGACCCTGGAAGCTGCCGTTTAGTGCATACTTTGCATGTTACATGTCACAGTGTATATGGTTCACACATAGTAGCTGCCGTTTCAATATGAGATAAAGAGATAAGTTGAAGTAGCTGCAGCAATGATTTCATGTTTCTTTCTTTTTTCCACTGGATTCATTTATCTTGAAATAGTAAGCAACTGCAGCTACAGAGCTCAGTCTAGGGTATACATGAAGAAGCAATCGCATTTTCCTCTGCGTTTCAGGAGCGCTTCTAGTATCACTAGTAGCACTTCATCTGGGCCCTAGGCTATGACTTTAGCTTTACAGTATTGCATTAAACATGATGAAAAAATAGATGAGAACCACAAAAGATCGCCTTTGCTGCAATAATGCAGTTTATTGGACAAACTGCTCTCATGGAGATGATTAGTGTCATATGAATTTTGAAAAAAATTCACCTTATGCAAGTGGATCTGTAACATTCAAGGATCAACTGTAGTTTATAGTTTTCAACGCTAATTATAAAACTTTTGCATGGAGCACAGAAATTCATTTCAACTGCCAGCCTGGGATTTACTAGCATGAATTTTCTATTAACATCCAGAGAATCTTTAGATTATTAAAGATGTTGACAAGGACCATTAAATAAGCCTCTTGGTTTCTAATTAATTCATCTTGTTTCACCCACTGTCATAGAGCCAATTCTATCTCATGAGCCTTTCTACGGCAATAAAGATTTACAGCCTTGGAAACCCACAGGGCAGTTCTCCTGTGTTCTATGTCACTATGAGTCATCTTGTTTAGCCTTACTAAATAAGTTCTTGTAAAATTATTTCACATATTTTATTTCAGTTAATTCAAAATGGTATGGAAGGCAATATTATCCCTGCTTTGAAGAAACTTCCTCAGACAAGGTATAAATTTACCCATGTTCACACAAGAAACAACTGGAGGCTTGGAGAGTCAAACATGGGTCTGCTGAGCTAAAGCTAAGTGTTTGTAACCACTTTCTACCTTTTCTAGTTCAAAGTTTCATCAGCAAGAAGAAATCATTAATGAAAGATAATAGTCCAATTACTGAAGCCTAATGAAGGCTGAACATGATAGTAGGACTAGAGTAAAGTAAAAGGAAATAGAGGAAAGAACTAGGAGGCAAAGAGCATTTAGAAAGGTCTAAATACATGTATATACATATATAAATATATTTATATACAAAGATAGGGAAATAGATCTATGCACATATATTTATAGTTAAGTATTAAGGTAGCATACGGACTTTGGTCTTCTACTCAAGTGCTCCCGCAAGGCAGGAACACTTTGTTCTAATAACCTGGCATTCCATGATGCTCAGCTTCCTGACAAGATCGCATAAGCAAATGTGGTGAAGAAAGCTGATGGTGCCCGGCTATCAGCTACATAAAGATATAGCATCTGGGGTCTTGAAGCTTGAGGATAAACAAGCAGCCATCTATCAGGGAAGCAACAAAGCCCACATGATAGAAGCACACCAGCCTGTGTGATCAAGAGTTGTCGGTGGGATCAGGTATCAGGCATCAAAGAACAAATATCATATCATTGTGAATGAGGTGGTGTGTGGAGTGGAGACCCAAAGCCCATCTATAGACAATTGGAAATCCCCTTACAGAAAGGTCACAAGGAAGAGACGAGCCAGTCGGGGTGCAGTATAGCACCGAGGAAACATACAACTTTCCTCTAGTTCTTTAATACTTCCTCCCCCCCCCCCCCGCCATCATGACCTCAATTCTACCTTACAAATTTGGCTAGACCAGAACATGTACATGAATACAGATAAGAGCTAGGAACACAGGGAATCCAGGACAGATAAATCCTTCAGGACCAATAATGAGAATAGTGATACCAGGAAGGTAAGTGGGAGACAGGGGTGGGAGAAAGGGGGACCCTATCACAATGATCTACATATAACCCCTTCTCAGGGGATGGACAACAGAAAAGTAGGTGAAGGGAGACGTTGGTCAGTGTAGACATGAAAAAAAAATTTATACATTATTAAGGGTTCATAGGGGAGGTAGGGTGGGGGAGGGGGCAAATGAGGAGCTGATACCAAGGGCTCAAGTAGACAGTTTGTTTTAAAAATGATGATGGCAACAGATGTACAAATATGCTTGATACCATGGATGTATGTATGAATTATGATAAGAGCTGCACAAGCCCCAATAAAATGAAAAAAAAATAAGGATAATAGTCCAAATAGTCTTCTCAAATCTAAAATAAACCAGACTCATCTTGCTGTCATTATTTATAATATTGAACCAAACTCACTGCCATCAGTTGACTCTGACCCATAGGGATCCTGTAGGACAGGGTAGGTAGAATTGGCCCTGTGATGTTTTACAACGGTAAATCTTTATGG
>NW_022103898.1:41475231-41477684 GCF_000313985.2 Echinops telfairi | reverse complement strand
ATACCTGTTTCTGACCTCACAGTGGATGTCAGAGGAGTCTGTGAAACATGGTCTTAATCTTAGAGGGACTAAAGCAAAGGAAGAAATAAGGAAGCAAAAGAAATGAGGTACAATTTGTGAACAGAACACTCAGAGGGTAGCTCGAGAAAGCAAAGCGGTGTAGTACAAGGAAGTGGGCAAAGCCCTCGGGAGAGAAAACCAAAAAGGACGAGCACATTCAGCACACCTTCTCCTCAAAGAACTCAGGAGAAAAATCCACGCCCAGCGTCGCCATATTGAAAGATTCCATGGGAAAATTGTTGAATGATGAGGAAACATTAAAGGAGAATGGAAAGAATGAAGAGTCGCTGCACCAAAAAGAATGAGCAGACATTCAACCGTTTCAAAAGGTAGCACAAGATCAAGGACCTAAGGAAGAAGTCTCCATGCACTGAGGCCATGAGTCAAATTGGTGAAAATGAATGCTTCCTGACAAAGCGCGTCCTGATGAAGTTACAACCCAGTGCAAAGAAAGCAAATGGCCTGACCTTGACCCAACAGGTAATAGCATGATGCATGGAGAAACTATTGAAGTTGTTAAAGATTTCACCTTTCCCAGATCCACAAACTGCTCAGGGAAGCAGAAGTCAAGAGATCAGAAGCTGAGTTGGGGTAGTTAATGTGCTGCACGATAGCCCTTTAAGTATTGAAAAGTAAAGATGTTACTTTGAGGACTAATGTGGACCTGACCTACTAGGGTATTTTCCATTGTCTACTAGAAGTTTGGGTAACTGGGTATGTGAAGAGTTGGGCATTCACCTTATGACGAACAGCCAAGAGGCCAAAATAAGGACCACCCAATGATATAGCTAGGGAAAAGGAATGCGCTATGCTAATAAGCTTGGGGATCTGGACACGTAAGCATTTTCATTGGCTTCTCACTCTCCCTTCCCTCAATAGAATTTTTAATTCGATTGTCTCATTCTGGTCTTACAAATCAAATATGCTAAGTCATAGCGTTATCTTTTAGGGTGTGTCACCAGAATGCAAAGAGCTGTAGTTGAACCTGATGAAGAACACATTACCTTATTCTCGACTTTGGCATGTATGCTAATTGGATTATATGTCAACTTGAATTTGTATGACAGTGTTGGGGTGGAATCCAAATCCAACCTGTCAATCAAATCACAGCCTTCTTGGGGGGTGGGGTGGCCTTTTTATAAGGGACAAATTTGTTACTTCCCTCATTCTCTCTGCCCCTTCACGTTCCTCCTCACTGGGACTCATGTGGATTCTGTGTCTGCTATCAGGTGCCACCCCATGTGAGCAGCCAACCTGGATAGCTGTCGGCGCCCTGCCATGTTTCCACCAACCTTGAACCTAGGTGACTTGGCATCCACCCACCTGTAATCTCCCTGCTTCCCAGTTCACCTTTCTGCATCATCAGCCTGCAGCTTCATGAGTCTAAAGAGAGCCCTGGCTAACATGGGCCTTGTGGACTTGAGTTAGATTGGGATGGGATGCCATCTTGACATAAAAGTACTTCTTGATATAAAGGTCCTTCTTATACATAGATGAGTGTCCTTGGTTAAGTTTCTGTAGACAACCCAGCCTAAGAAAACATGTAAATCTGGGTGCACTGACTGGGTTTTAGGGTTACTTCCTTAGGAAAAGTTGAGAGTATTTTTTTGCATAGACATTTGATATAGCAAAGGGGAAAGAAGAGGTTGGTAGCTATCTTCCAAGGTTCATTTTATACCTATGTGTCAGCTATAAGACCGCCAATATTTATTACCCAGCTAAAAGACCAAAATTCCCATTCTCCTTTATACCTAAGTATAAGGATTATGTTAAAATTTAGGCCATAGGAGAGTTGGAAATTATAGTTTAGTGGTACCCTTCTCTTTAAGGGTGCTCTCTCACTAGTTCTTCTTTCTTTCTCCCTGTTTCCTAAGACACAAGTGTACAGATCTATGGAACCATGAAGGGCGTTTTAAGATGCCGTTACACCAAAGAGAGCTAAAGGCCCAAGGCACCTGAGACCATAGAAATGTGGGTTTTATACTTTCTTGGAAAGCCCACCCCAGATTTATTTTGTATAAATGAAAAATAAACTAATAAGTTCATTCTTTTAGATTTTTTATTCCGTGTCTCTGAACCTCATATTCGCAGGTAAAAAGCATTCTATTTGTTAAAACTCAAACCAGATGCACTGCCACTGAATCAATTCTGACTCACAGTGACCCCACACAGGGTTCCTGAGACTGTAAATCTTTCCATAAGCAGACATCTCATCTTTTCCCCATGGACTGGCTGGTGGGTTTAAACCACCTGTTGTGTGGTTAGCAGCCCAACACTTATCTAATAGCATATCAAAGATCATGAAGATGATTCAAGGTCAGCAAAATTATCCTCTTACACCGAGGGCCCCACGAGTTGGAACTGGCACAATAACTACTGTCAATAAGGACAAC
>NW_022103898.1:41472761-41474103 GCF_000313985.2 Echinops telfairi | reverse complement strand
TTTCAATGTTTTAAATAGATTTTTGAACCATCTGAGCATTCAAATTAATTTTCTGGGCATTTTTTCCCCAAGATGTTTGTACCAAATCTTTTCTAACCTCATCAATTTTTCCTTCTTAACATTTTTTTGGTAATTCTGTACTTTCCATTTTTCTTCTCCCATTTATTATGGTTTACATGAAATATCCTTACATCATCAGTAGCTTATCGGAGTCGCTGGAATCAACTATTATAGAAATTTCTTTGACAAGATGTCAATAAGTGGTTTAAGAATGATGGTTATCATTGCAATCTTAGGGGTCATTGATTCCGTTAAAACTCGTAGTGACCCTGTGAATGAAGCACTGCCTGATCCTGCACCATACTCAAAACTATTGATAGCCGAGCCCTTTGTTGCAGTCATGGCGTCCGTCCACCTCACTGAGGGTTTGTCTCTGTTTCACTGGCCTTCTACCACAATGTTCGTTTCCAGGGACTGATGTCTCCTGATAACCTGTCCAAAGCACAAGAGATGAAATTTTCCCATCCTAGCTTCTACGAAGTATTCTGGCTGGGCTGCTTCCCAGAACGATTGGTTTGATCTTCTGGCAGCCCAGAAGGACTCTCCACATCCACTGCCAGCACCAAGGTTCAAATGCTGCAATTCGTCTGATATCTTCCTTATTGATTGTCCAACTTTCACACGCATATGAGGCAATTGAAAATATCATAGCTTGAGTCAGGGACACCTTACTCCTGTAAGGGACATACTCATTCTTCAACACTTTAAAGAGATCTTGTGTAGCAGACTTATCCAACACAGCATGTTTCCTGATCTCTTTTACTGCTTCTTCCATGAGATTTAATTGTGAACCCAAGTAAAATGAAATCTTTGACAACTTTTACAATCCTTGAAATCTTTGACAACTCCTTTTATCATGATTTTTGCTCTCTTTTTATTAATTCATTTTATTGGGGGCTCTTACAACTCTTATCACAATTCATATATATATCCATTGTGTCAAGCATATTTGTACATTTGTTGCCATCATCATTCTCAAAACATTTGCATCCTACTTGAGCCCCTGGGATCAGCTCCTCCCTTCCTGTTCACCCCTCTCTCATGAACCCTTGATAATTTATAAATTATTATGTCATATCTTACATTGTCCAACATCTCCCTTCACCCACTTTTCTGTTGTCCATCCCCCAGGAAGAAGGTTATATGTATATCATTTTAATTGGTTTCTTCTTTCCACCCCACCTTCCCCCCACCCTCCCACCCCCAACCCCCAGTATCACCAGTCTTATCATTGGTCCTGAGAGGATGGATCATCTGTCCTGGATTCCCTGTGTTTCCAGTT
>NW_022103898.1:41469999-41472268 GCF_000313985.2 Echinops telfairi | reverse complement strand
GCATGAACACTTTGTTCTGTTAAACTGGCATTCCATTATGCTTTCTTTACATTCAGTTACAATCCATCCTGAAGGCAACAGTCTGAGTTTTGTAAGCAAGTACTTCAAATGACCCTCACTTTCAGTAGACTGGGTCCTTTGCATATTGCAGGGTGTTAAGACTTCCTCCAATCCCGATGCTGCGTTCTTTTTCAGATAGTTCAGTTCTTGGCTTATTTTATTGGAATTTAGTTAGAATTAGTATGGCAAAAAAAGATACAACCCTGATGCATACCTTCCCTGATTTTAAACCACGCAATATTCCCTTGTTCTCTTTGTACAACTACCTATTCCTCAGGTTGCACACGAGCACAGTTAGGAATTCTGGAATTCCCATTCTTCTTAAGGTTATCCAGTTTGTTATGATCATGCAATTGAATGCCTTGGTAAAGTTAATACAGCACAAGCCAACATCTTTCTGGTATTCTCTACTTTCGACCAAGATCCATCTGACATCAGCAGTAATATCCCTCCTTCCACATCCTCTGCTGAAACTGGCCTGGACTTCTGACAGTTCCCAGTTCATGTACTGCTGCAACCATTGTTAGATAATCTTCAGGAAAATCAACTTGCATATCATATCAGTGATATTGTTCTATAGTTTGAGCATTCTGCTGGGTCATCTTTCTGTGGAATGGGTACAAATATGGATCTCTTCCAGTCAGTTGGCGAAGTAGCTGTCTTCCAAATTCATTAGCATACGTGAGTGAGTGTGTCTAGTGCTTCCTCAGCTGGTTGAAACATCTCAATTGGTATATCATCAATTCCTGGAGCTTTGTTTTCATTAATGGCTTCAGTGCAGCTTGAAGTTCTTCATTCAGAACAATTGGTTCTTGCTTGCATGCTACCTCCTGAAATGATGGGATGTCTACTAGTTCTTTGGTGTACGGTGACTGTGTGTTCTTTCTGTCTTCTTTTCATGACCCCTGTTGTATCAGTCCGTACTTTGCCCATAGAAATTTTCAATACTGAAACTTGAGGCTTGAATTTTTTTCTTGAGTTCTTTCAGTTTAAGATAGGCTGAGTGTTTTCTTCCTTTTTTATTTTCTAACTCTAGGTCTTCACACATTTCTTTGTAATAGTTTACTTTGTCCCCTGGAGCTGCCCTTTGAGATTTTCTATTCAGCTCTTTGGCTTCACCATTTCTTCCATTTACTATAGCTGCCATTCTATGATTAAGAGTAAGTTTCAAAGTCTACTCTGGCATCCAATTTGATCTTTTCTTTCTTTCCTGTTTTTTTATTGACCTGCTCTCTGTGAATGTTATTCTTGATATTTTCTCACAGCTCATTGGTCTTCTATCATTAGAGTTCAAGACCTCAAATATATTCTTGAGATGATCTCAAAATTCAGGTGGGGTGGACTTAAGGTCATATTTTTGCTCTCATAGATCTTTTTTAAATTTTACTCATCTTTATCTTGAACTTACATATGAGCAATTGATGGTCTTTTGCACAGTCAGCCTCTGGCCTGGTTTTAGCTGCTAATATTGACCTCCATATTTCTCTTCCCACAGATGTAATTGGTTTGATTTCTGTGTACTCTATCTGGAGAAGTCTAGGTGCACAGTAGCCTTTTGTGTTATTCAAAAAGGTAATTTCTATTAATGAGTTATCGGCCTTCTAAAATTCCATTATGCATTCTCCAGCTTTGAGCCCTGGTGGTACAGTGGTTACTCATTGGGCTGCTAACTGCAAGGTCAGCAGTTTGAAACCACCAGCCAAATCCATGAAAGATGAGCCTTTCTACTCCTGTAAAGAGGTCCAGTCTTGAAAACGCACATAGGCAGTTCTATCCTGTCCTATAGGGTCACTATGAGTCGGCAATGACTTACTCTTTGATTCCATCTTCTGCATTCCAATCACCAATAATGTCTCCATGTATCTTGAGAGTATGTTTGCTCAATTTCTGACTGAAGTTGTTAGAATTCTTCAATTTATTCTTCATTAACCTTTGTGGTTGGTGCATACATTTGAATAATAGTTGTATTGATTGGATTTCCTTAAAGGCAGATATATTTAATCTTATCTCAGACAGTATTGTACTGTAAGATTGATCTTTGAAATGTTCTTTTGGACAGTGAATGTAACACCATTCCTCTCAATTGTGTTATTCTGGCATAGAAAATGATATGATTTTCTGTTCCAAAATGGCCAATACTCATCCATTTCAGCTCCCTGTTGCCTACGAGGTGGATCTTTATGCATTCCACTTCATTTTTGATGACTTC
>NW_022103898.1:41451285-41468281 GCF_000313985.2 Echinops telfairi | reverse complement strand
CAGAGTGGGGTGCCTGTGGGCACTTAACTGGAGAAGCTGGACTTGCTGACCCATGGAAATAGAACAGGGTGACTTTGAGCTGAGCTCACTGGAGTGAGGTGCCTCTGGGCACTTAATTCAGAAAGTTGAGCTTACTGACCCTCATAAGTGGAACTGAATGCATTGGGGTTGAGGTTTTAGCAGAATGGTATGCCCTTTGGGCATTTGTTAGCAGACTTGACAAAATTTTGTAACATGTCCTGAATAACAAGTCAACCCTAAGAATTTCTCACTGGCATGACAACTTGTTAATGTCTTTAATAAAACCTTTAATTATGAATTTTGTCTGTGGGTTTGCATAGTCATTGCAGTGATGGTGAATTTTGAGATCAATTATAGATCACTAATTAAGTCATCATAATATGCTTCATTGGCTTTGTTTCTCTAGAAAATGTAGCCAAAAATCTCACATCATACTGCTTATTGCCCAAGATTTAACTGAGTTAGTACTTCATTGAAAAAAAAAAAAGTACTCTATGTCCTTCCCAAAGGATCATTGACCCCAAACATCTTCCTGGCCAGCTTGCATGTTTAGTCATCGAAACTTTTATTTTCACTGACTGCCATCAAGTGGCTTCTAACTCCGAGTGACTCTTTTGGACACAGTAGAGCTGCCCCTATGGGTTTCCCACGCTATATATCATTATGTGTGCAGAAAGCCTATAAATCTTTATTTGATAGGAAATCTCATCTTTCTCCTAAAGAGAAGTAGATGGGTTGGAGCTGCTGACCTTGTAATGCACAGGCTGGTAAGTAACCTACTACACCATTAGGGCTCTTTATAATTTTTTAAAATTTTATTTTAATAAATCATCTTTTGGAGGGGCTTTTACGGCTCTTAAACAATCTACACATCAACATGTATACACATGTTGCCATCATCATTTAAAAGATATTTTCCTTCTGTTTGAGCCCTTAGTTACAGCTCCTCTTTTTTCCCTCCCTCCCCTAGACTTCCACCCTCATGGGCCTCTGATAAACTATAAATTATCATTTTCATATCTTACACTGACCACTGTCTCCATTCACCTACATTACTGTTGTTCATCCCCCTGGGGAGGGAGTGTGGGGAGAGCTATACGTCAATTGTTGTAGTAGGTTCCCCTTTTCTCGCCCTTTCCCCCCATCTTCCCCCTACTCTTGTGGTATTGCTACTCCCATTACTGTTCCTGAGGGGTTTATCTGTCCTGCACTCCAGGTGTCGAGAGCTCTTTTCTGTACCAGTGTACATGCTCTGGTCTAGCCGGATTTGTAATATAGAACTGGAGCCATGATGGTGGTGGGAAGGAAGCATTAAAGAGCTAGAGGAATGTTGTGTGTTCCATTGATGCTTTGTTGCACCCTGGCTGTCTCATTCTTCCCTTGTGACCCTTCTGTGAGGAAATTTCCAATTGTCTACAGATGGGCTTTGGGTCTCCAGTCCGACCCCCATCACTTGCACTGATATATTTGTTTGTTTGGGGTCACCTTATCCTGTGGACACCTCATGATCACACAAGCTTGTGTGCTTCTTCCATGTGGGCTTTGTTGCTTCTCTGCTAGATGGCTGCATGTTTAACTTCGTCTTTAAGACCCCAGATGCTATATCTTTTAATAGTTAGGCACCATCAGCTTTCTTCACATTTGCTTATGTACCCATTTTGACTTTAGTGATAGTGTCAGGAAGGTGAGCATCATAGAATGCCAGGTTTTTAGAACATAATGTTCTTGCATTGAGGTAGTACTTGAGTAGATGCCAATGCCAACCTGCTACCTTGATACTTAACATTTAAATATATATACATAGACCTGTATCCCTATCATTATATATTAATTTATTTACATATGGGCATGCCTATATTTATACCTCTATGAATGTCTTTTGCCTCCTGGTTCTTTCCTCTATTTCTTTTTACGTTCCTCCCATCCCACTATCATTTTTGACCTTCATTTGACTCTCAGCACTTTCTCTTGGCTACATTATACTTGCTCAAACACCATCAGGCATTTTACATCATCCTCACCATCAATTTTAGATATCTTTTTGTTTCCTTGCATTCGTTTTTATTAGTTGGTCACAACTGTTAGTTAGCTCACTGAAGAACTGAGAAGAAATACAAATGTGCTACATGGAATAAAAAGACAAAACAATCATTGGCACTTTAATATAAAATAATTTCTCAAATAATAATAATTGATCTTTAAAAAGATTTTAAAAGAAATAGGACACGGAGCAGTTAAGTTTTGAGATGTTGAAGCAGATAGAGACTCTTGAAATTTAAAAGTGGAAGAAGGTGATACCAGAGGGCTATTTGAAGAAAACGGTGGGGGCTGGGAGGAGGCATATTCAAAATTTTTACAAGCTAAAAAATATTTGAATTTGTTAACACCAAGTTATTCTCTCCTGTTTGGTAATTTCCATCTCACCAGGTAGTGCATGATTTTAAGTGCATGTCACTTTGCTTTAGATTATGTATCTCCCTTTGAGTCATGTCATTGGGACAAGCAATGCTTTCTCTGCTCTCAGTACATATTTTAAGAGGTGTTATTAATAAGCATAATTTGGATATATTTCTCTTACCCTAAGGAATAATCTCCAATTTTATGGTATAACTCCAAAGGAGGCCAATATATGGATTTTTGCTTCAACAATTATTTTTCTTAACATCAAAGTTTCTGCATGTGTGACATGCTCCTTTGAATAGCCTTTGAGCTAAGTATTCCTGGGTGGTAGCCAACATCTAATTTTCATTTGGGTCATGCCAACCCTGTGTCTTTTAAGCTTCCAATAAAGAATAATTACTTTAAGCAATTTTATTAATATCTCATGTATGAGACTTAATATTCAATGTTTTATAAAATATCTAAATCATTTAAAATAACTTTTAATATTATAAGCCTTCCAAATAGTAAATCCCTTCTCAATTTCTTTTTTTTCTCTCCTATGAGTTTCTGTATGTGTACTAGATAGAAAGCATGTATTTTTGTTAGCAGTTCCCTCATCCTATGAGTCATAAATCTGGGAAAAGATCAACTGAAAATGTAAGACTTCTTAATCTGGCTGACATACATACTTCAAATGGAAAATTCTAAGTCAAGAGCAGCAAATTCCATGCATTTGGCAACCATTATTCTAATCCGTTGGGTTTTCAAATGATTGATTGTTATACAAGAGTCTTACCTAGTCGCCTCAGGCAGCAGAGCTTTATGATGCGGCTTCAATGCAGACATATCCTAAGTAGTCTTGTATTTCCTTTCCTGTGAGTAAAACTAAATGGCAAGGCTAGGCACCGAGGGATACTTTCTACATGTGCACGGCCAAGGTACCAACAATTCCATTCATTTCAGGATGAATTTAAAATCCCACATTGCCAGTGACTACCTTAGAAACAGAGCACTAGGAGAAATAGAATATCAAACCATGACCCTTCCTGTTTAGGAGTTTAGTCCAAGGTCCCAAAGCAAAGAACAATAATAGCAAGTACTCACTCCCACAGCTAAGACAAGGTAAACAATGCAGGATTTGTAAAGAAAGTGACAAAAATATTCTGCCAATGTTGCTTTGGACGATATCAAAGGAGGCTAGAATTCAGCAGAAGGCAAGTGATTAGGAATGTGAGTTTATTTAAAGTGAGAGTTACCTGCGTACTGGACTTTCCTGATCACTCACTCTTAGAAAGACAAGAGAGGACGACTTCAAGATAACCGGTAAAGTACTTGGCCGATGTACTTTGAAATTCTAGAAAGTGTCGAGACCAGAATCCAATTCCTGTCTGGAATAGTCCAGGAAAAGCAAGCTTTGTCAGCAGCCACGAAAAGAGTGAGGATTTGAATGGGAGCGAGGCACCCTTCCATACTCAGTGGAGTAAAGATACATCTTTTTTCTGGACCAGGGGTGGATTCATGATTGGTAGTCTACTATATGTCTAATTGACAGGATCTTCCCATAAAAGGACTACATGGAGAGGTGCCAGAAGACAAGTGCTTGGGGAAAATTATTTATGACTAGCTGGAGAAATTATCCCTAGGGCTGGAGAGCAGAGATTTAACATTCAAAGAAAAGAGATTGATGAAGGACCTGCTGAAACATCTCACAAAAGGAGTGTTTGGTATTTGACACACATAATGAATTAACACTTGATTATATTCAGACCAGCTTAATAAGAACTTCGATTTGAATTATGGTGCTGGTGAATAATACTAAAAGTACTATGGACTACCAAAAGAACAACCAAATTTGTCTCAGAAGTACAGCCAGATTGCTCCTTAGAGGCTAGGGTGGTGAGAATGTATCTTGTATACTTTGGACATGTCAGGAGAGACCAGGCTCCGGGGAAGGACCTCATGTGTGGTAAATTGGAGGCCGAGCGAAATAGAGGAAGACTGGCACAAGCTGGATCGACCCAGAGGCTGCATCGATGGACTCAAACATAAGAGCAAGTGTAAGGATGGCACAGACCCCGGCAGTGTTTGGTTCTGTTGGGTATAGGAGGGTCAGTGTGTGTCGGAACTGACTTGATGACACCCCCAACAACAATAATGTGGATGTCTCTTTACATCTTTCTTCCTCTCCCAGTTATCTGAGGGATCCAGGGTTAGGAGACAGAACAAAAGAGTTAAGTGAGAGAAACAAGAAGCTTATCACTCTCCTCTGCTAATGTACTGAGGCAAGAGGAAAGTGTTAAAATGGATGAGAAGGCGAGCGAGGAAACATACAACTTTCCTCTAGTTCTTTAATGCTTCCTCCCTCCACTATCATGATCCCATTTCTACCTCACAAATTTGGCTAGACCAGAGGATGTACACAGGTGCAGATAGGAACTGGAAACGCAGGGAATCCAGGATGGATGATCCCCTCAGGACCAGTGGTGAGGTGGCGATACCTGGAGGGTGGAGGGAGGGTGGAGTAAAAAGGGGGAACCAATTACAAGGATCTACATATAACCTCCCTCCCTGGGGCATGGGCAACAGAAAAGAGGGTGAAGGTAGACATCAGACAGTATAAGACATGACAAAATAATAATTTATAAATTATCAAGGGTTCATGAGAGAGGGAGGGAAGGGAAAAATGAGGAGCTGATACTAAGGGCTCAAGTAGAAAGCAAATGTTTTGAGAATGATGAGGAAAACAAATGTACAAATATGCTTGACCTACAATGGATAGATGGATGGAATATGATAAGAGTTGTACGAGCCCCCAATAAAATGATTTTAAAAAATCAAATAACTGACAATGAGTATCTTCAGAAGGCATGCCATCTCAGGAGATTCCATCCAGAAGCAAGGAAGAATGAGGCAATTGAATCATTTTAACAAAGTTGTTGAAAAACAGTAAACTTATCTTCTTTTTGATCTCTACTGCATACATTTCAAGCATTGCTGTGGTCAGGTGCTGCCCAGTCTGTTGGACTCCTAGAGACCCTGTGAGAGACAGAAGGGACCACCGCCCAGTCCTCTGCCCTTCGCATCACCATTGGCTGTCCTGCAGCCACTCTGTTCATCCTTCTCTTTTAGGGCCTTTATCTTTTTGTCTCTGTTTTACCAGAAATTTTCCAGGAATTGGCTTATGATTTTCTAGGAATTGGTCTTTCCTGCTAACATGTCCCAAAAACGCGAGACAAAGCCTCTAAGGAGCATTCTGATGTACTTCTAGGACACATTTTTTTTTTTCATAATTTGGATGGTCTGTTGTAATTCAATACGAACACCCTAAATCAAATGCATTCATTTTCTCAGTCTTCCTTATTCATTGTCCAGTGTTTGCATACATATGAGGCTATTTAAAGATCATTGGCTTACGTCAGAACTAAGGTGCTCCCGGTCACTTGCATCCCTCAAGTGATAGATTTCCTTTTTGACACTTTAAAAATGTCTTTTGCAACAGATTTTGTCACCATAATGTGTTGTTTGATTTCTTGAGTAATGCTTCCAACAAGCCTTCATCATGGATCCAAATAAAATTAAAACCTTACAACTTCAATCTTTTCTCCTTATCATGATGTGGTTCATTGTCCACTTGTGATTTTGTTTTAATTATGTCAAAGTATAATCTATAGTGAAGATAGTTTTTGACCTTCATCAATAAATCATTCCATTTCTCTTCACTTACATCAAGCACGGTTGTATTATTTGCATTTCAGGATGTTAATGAGTCTTCCTCCGATCCTTAGGGAACGTCCTTCTTCATATAGTCCAGCTTTGTAAATTGCTTGCACAGCAAACAGAGGAAATGAGCACTGTGCATGGGGTTTCCAGGGGAGAGAGCGGCCAACCCCGTGGTTATCAAGAAATCCGTCTCTGCCGGGAAGAAAGACGCATGCGCGCTCCTGCTTCTGAAAGAGTCACAGTGTCGGAGATCCACAGGCCGGTGGCACTCCGTCCGGTAGGGCTGCTGAGTCATTCGACTTGATGGCAATGAGTTTGGTTTCCGTTTGGAAAACATTGCAATTGCAGCAGCTGTCAGTTTGAAAGCCATTTCCAGGTTCTATAGAATGCCGGAACTCTTAGCTAGAGCCCCCTCCTTCTATGTTCAAAGTCAACAACACTAGGCAAAGCTGCCTTACAACAGCAACAGGGCAAAACTATCTACTATCTCTTGAGTCTTCCTATTTCTCTGTCTGCAATGAGGCAGGAGTTTCTGCTTTTAAGGACTGAGGTGATTAGATTGGGCCCATCTGGTCCATCTTTATTGTACCCGCCCTAGTGTTAATGCCTAACAGTCTCTATTTTAATGATGACGCTAAGATTCGGTCATTACATGAGAGTGAAGTTGACAGTGGTGGATTTGAGGACTGAAAACAGGAATAAAATTCTTAATAACTATAATAAAGGACAAGAGTAAGAGTAAATTGAGAATTTTTTAATAAAACTGCAGGGATGAGGAATCTCATAAGGATTAGGCACCATCTGGCAGCAAAGCATAAATAACTAGGAATCACATAATTATCACATTTGTTGATTTGAGTAATTATCCTTTTTAGATATATAATATATATTTCATATGCATGTAATATATATGTTAGATACATAATATATACATAATGCAGCTATATCTATTTGCTGTTTGGGATTCACTTTTATATGGAATAATTCACATTTCATATCCTTCATCCTTAAAGGGTCATCATGTGCATGGCTTTGAATTCATGAATGGATATGGTTACTAAGAAATGGAACTAATTCTGTATTCTATTTAAGAACCGGAACATTGATTTTCAGCCAATGGAGAAATAGTTCTAGCGGTTGGGAAACAAGTGAAGAGCAGACCGAGCTTCTGAATCTTCAGGAAGCTTTATTAGGTTATCAAGGTCATATTAAATATGTTGTTTCTTTTTATATATTAAAAGGAAAAGTGCCTGTATATTTTGAAGTATGCAATATGGCTTTAACACTTGACAAAATAATGGTTACTGAATACTATGTAGGTCACATCAGAAGGATCTGGGTCAGAAAACCCACTACAAGAAGTAGATTTTACTTTAAACACACCTGTTACAGATTAAAGGACCTAATGCACTCCTTTAAATTTAAAATTCTGATGCCTTAGTGCAGTGCTTCTCAACCTGTGGGTCACAACCCATTTGGGGTTCAAATGACTCTTTCACAGGGGTCACCTGATTCATAACAGAAGCAACATTACAGTGATGAAGTAGCAACAAAAATAATTTTATGGTTGGGGGTCACCACAACATGAGGAACTGTATGAAAGGGTCGCAGCATTAGGAAGCTTGAGAACTGCCTTAATGAGAGAAGAGGACTGCTACCCCAAGGTCATGGATTTTGAAGTTATTGGACTTGAGTTCAAATCTCTGCTTTTGCAGCTGCCAATAATAGATAAATTAAGTCTATCATATATTCAACCACCTTCACGCTTTCATTATCACGGGAACCAAATTAAATTATGGATAATCTTGAGAAGAATGATGTGTTAGTCTGGGTAGACTAGAGAAACAAATTCATAGACACTCATGTCTATAAGAAAGAGGTTTTTATACAAGAGCAATTGAACATTGAGAAAACACCTAGCCCGGTCCAGATCAAGCCCATAAGTCCGACATTAGCCCTTATGTCTGATACCAATCTAGAAAGTTCTCTTCAGACTCATGAAATACATACAATGATGCTGAATGCAGGAGGATTGCAGGCCAGTGGGTTGGAAGTCTTGTGGATCCAGTGGCATTGTCAGCAACTCAGCATGGGCAGGGGTCTCTTCATGACTTCTAGTTGCATCAAGGTAGGTCCATGTGACTTCTCCAGCTCCCAGAGTGTAACACCATGTGTCTTGTCAGTAGAGTGTCTCTCAGGGAGTGAGTAGAGAGAGTATCTCCCTCCTTCAAGGAGGAAATACAGGAGTCCCCAGAATCCTCAGGAGAAGGTCATGCCCACACAGAGGCCTCATTGTCTATGATCCAATTGACAGACTAGACTCCACCCCTTCACTCTTAATCCTCAAATTGACAAATGATTATATAACTAACACAAATAGGAATTCATGAATATTTCATTGTGCTCATGGGAAATGTATACATAGATCAAGAGGCAGTTGTATGAAGAGCATACTGCATGACAAAATCAGGAAACATGTGCATCAGGGTTGTATCCTGATGCACCATGCTTGTTTGGTCTCTATGCTGAGCAAAGTATCAGAGTAGTTGGATAATGGGAAGAAGAATGTGGTATCAAGATCAATGGAAGCCTTATTAACAGCCTGCAATATGCAGATGACAGAAACATACTTACTGAAAGTAAAGAGGACTTAAAGCACTTGATGAAGATCAAGGATCACAGCCTTCAGTGTGGATTACAACTCAATATAAGGAAGACCCAAATCCTCAAAACTGGACCAATAGGAACAGCATGATAAATTGAAAGAAGGTTTTGTGTTGCTTGGATCCATAATTAATGCTCATAGAAATAGCAGTCAAGAGCGAACAACACAATACATTGGGTAAATCTGCTACACAAGACCTCTTTAGAGTGTTGAAAAGCAAAGATGTTACTTGGAGAATTACAGCGCAACTGCTATTTTCCATCACCTCCTATGCAGGTGAAATGTGGGCATGGCATGAGGAAGACTAGAAGAACAGATACATTTGAACTGTGAGGCTGGAGAAGAGTGCTGAAAGGACCATGGACTGGTAAACGGACAAAGCAAACTCTTGGAAGAAGTACAGCTAGAGCGTTCCTTCGAGGCAAGAGTGGTGAGACTGTGTTTTGCACATTTTGGATATATTGTCAGGAGAAACCAGTCCCTGGAGAAGGGCATCATGTTTGGTAAAGTGGGGAGACCGAGAAAGAGAGGAAGCCCCTCGAGATGGATTGTCCATGTGACTGCAACAATAGAAACAATTGTAAGGATGACACAGGACTGTTCTGGTGTTTCGTTTGTCCTATTGTGCATAAGGTCACTATGGGTTGGAACAGACTCAGTGGAACAACAACAAAAAAGCTTTTAAAGACATTCTCACGAAGTCAAAAGGAAGCCGTCTGGGCTGTGATGAACTACATGAGGGGTGGAACAGTGGAACAGATTGTCTACCTTGTCCGCTGTGGCATAATCCAACCACAGTGATGAGGGACACCAAGATTCTTTGGGTTCTATTCTGCATGCCATTTCCAATATCTTTCAAGCTGCTGAGAAAGTTAATGAAACTGAGTAACTTAATATAATGATTGAAGAATGTGGAGGCTTGAACAAAATTGAAGCGCTGTCAAACCATGAAAATGAGTCTGTTTACAAGGCTTCCCTGAACTTGATTGAGAAGTATGTCTCTGTAGAGGAGGAAGAAGAACAGAATGTTGTTCCAGAAACTACCTCAGAAAGCTATGCCTTCCAAGTTCCAGATAGCACCCCTGGGACTTTTAACTTTTGAGAGTGTACAGCTGAGTCCTAAGGTTGTTTGTTGTGTATCTTATTTGGTATAAGTTTGTCTTAATTCTTTCTCTACTAAGAACTCTTTATTAATGTGATTTGTTAATGTAGCACTTTTTACGACAAAACTATACTTGACCAGTTCCTGTACATACTGTGTGAAGCCTGCCTCCTCTATCATTGGGTTTCTTGTTTTTGTGTGAGATTTCATATCTTGCAGTGTCCTCTAAATAAAGATTACATTTTTTAAAAAGACATGTCTTAATTCTATAGACAAGGTTGTGCAGTAATAAATGAATATTGCTGAATTTTGTGCCACGTCTAACCTTCATTTGTTTCTTAGATCCAGTCACTTAAGTTTTTTAATATATATAAGTGAACAGCTCATGCATTTTATTCTAAAAGGCTTTCCCATTTATGAGTTCATCCCTAAACTCAATAGTATTTTAGATACCATACCATTGACTTCTGTAATACTAATATTATCAGAATTATCAAATACTTATGGAAGTTACTTATCCCTCAAAATTCAGATAATGCTGTCACCAAAGTGGACCGTGATTATAATATATAAACCTTAGGATCCCTGGGGGGCATAGTGGTTATGCATTAGCCTGTGATTCAAAAGGTTAACAGTTTGAAACCACCACCCCCTCCAAGGAGAAAAGATAGGCCATTCTACTCCCCCAAAGAATCTCGGAAACTCAAGGTACCTTTCTATCCTGTCTTATAGGGTCACTATGAGTTGGCATTGACTCAATAGCAGTGAGTCTGGGTGGGTTTTTTGTTTTTCATTTAGATATAGGAATGGGTTTTAAGCTCTCACCTAGCCATAAACCCTAACCTAAGTTTATAGGATGCAGCCCATCTCAGAATTTACCCTCATGAATGGATCCTTGAAGACGTGGGTACTAGAGCAATGTGTGGTGAAGAAAGTGGATGTTGCCCCACTATTAGAAAGACTAGAGTCTTAAGTCTTAAAAGCATGTCTTAAAATCAGCAGCCTTCTAAGTGAGGTGTCAGATAAGCCTACACAGAAGAAGTACACTAGCCTGTGTATACCAAGGTCTGTGAAAATAAAATCTAATTGCGGAGGAGAGAATTGAATTGAGCTTAAATTCTGAGCACCTGGTTTAAAGAAGGCTATGAATGTCATTGAAAATCCAGAATCTTGATTAAAAAAAGAAAGAAAGAAAATCCAAAATCTATTTGCAGAGTCCCAATGGTTACTAAGCCTCCATTGTATACCCTGAGACCTATGACCAGGAATATAAAAAGCTTTGCTCTTAGAGTGCTTCAGAAAGTGAATGAATGTATATAATCAGGGTAAATTTTAATATCTTATCATTTGCTTTACTTTAAGATCCATTTTAAATTTGTCTTAGTTTTTATTATTTTCTGATTTCCTTGGAATAGGGGTTTTCTGTGTTATATTTTATGTTCATGTTTTTTTAATATGATTTTCTTTAAATTAAATACGTGATAGGTAAATCTATACATACAGTAGCTAAATTAATAGTTTCTTAGGGTTATTGCAGGGAAAGTTAGGCGGGGATGGTGAGCATCTAAATAACAGTGAGTCCAAAAATGAAGAAAATGTTCTAAAATTGATTGTGGTGATGATTGCACAATTATTTTTAATATATTGAATGCATTGAATTGTATGGTACATTAATTTTATATCTTTAAATTTGTTAAAATAGCTATTGAAGGGTAAGGCTGGAGAAAGTTGAAATTTATGGTTTAAACTAATACACAGTTGATTCTTTGAAATGTAAACACACATAATTTACAGTAAATATAAGAAAAATAAAATATTTTAATTGATTTATGAATGATAAATAACAAGTGGTATTTAATGGCACATTTTTATTCTGCTATTGTAGATGAAATCACATGAAAATCTAAAACCAATCATACTACCTGTTATAAAATATCACAATATTTAAAATATAATTCATAGAAAACCCTAATAGCAAAAAAATTAATCTTTTTAAAAAGGGGTTTTCATTTCCAAAGGAACAAAATTATCTTTCTGGGGGGAAAGTATAGCCAGAATGCTCCCTAGAAATGAGGATAGTGGGACTTTGTTCGGGTAGTTTAGACCTAGTACCAGGAGAGACCAGTCCCGGGAAAAGGACATCATGCTGAGTACAGTTGCGGAGCAACAAAAGAGGTGTTCGGCTGTACAGAGGGTCACTGTGAATCACAACCAACTTGATGGCACCTCACAACATATAATGACAAAATATGGATACTAATATAATTTTTAAGTGGCTTGAAAAATAGTGATTTAGATTAGAACCACTAGTTTAGGTTTTTTTTCTTTTTTTAATTTGATAAAATTATACAGATATCACAGTGATGGCTGACCAGGGCCCCTGACCCATACAGGCCTCTGCTATGGGAGTGATGGGCCAGCCCTGGTGTCTGAGTGATTCCTAGGGCCCAGCAAAAGGGACCCAGCTTCCAGAGCCCTGAAGACCCGGGGAAACACCCCTAAATACGGACTCATTTTTCACTCCACCTTCACTGGCCGAGCAGCTGCCAAGAACAAAGGCCGTATCTCTGGACACCTGGCAAACAAATGCAGCATTGCCTCTCGGATCGATTGTTTCTCGGAGGTGCCCACACGCGTATTTGGGGGAAAGCTTCGCGAGCAAGTCGAAGAGCGACTCTCCTTCTACGCGACTGGGGAGGCGCCTCGGAAGAATCTGCATGGGATGAAGGAGGCAATGGTTCAGGCGGAGGCGGCCAGATGACTAGGAAGCTGGAGAAGCAGGAGAAGAAACGCTTGAAAAAGAAGCGACTGGCTGCGCTTGCGCTTGTGTCTCAGGAACACAGCAATGCTCCTGAGGAGTGTGAGGTTGCAGGAGACAAATGGGGAGTGGCCCAAAAGAAGAAGCAGCAGACGGCCCAGGAGGCTGCACAGGAAAATGAAGTGGGAGGCCCAGCTATCTCTGCCCTCCCCAAACCCAAGAAAAAGAGATCTAAGAAGGAGATGGTCATCAGGGATCCAGAAGGACGCCCCTCCCCAGAGGAAGAAACGGAAATCTCTCCCCAGAGAGGAGCCTGCATGTGATCCTCAAAAGGCAGCAAAGGGCGGGAGCATCCCAAAGAAAAGGAAGAAGCTCCCCGCGAAGGGGGAGCCCGCCAGCAGTGGACCCTAGGAGGCAGCTGCTAGCAGCAAGAGCAACAGCACTAAGAAAAAGAAAAAAAATTTTTAAAACAGCCCAGGAAGATTAAAATGGACATTCCCTGGTGCACCCCAGCCCTCTCAATAAAGAAACAACACAACAAAATAACAAACAAACAAACAAACAAACAAAAATACAGATAACTCTGTTGGTTTGGGTAGTTGACCTAGGCATTCCCATTCCTGAAGTTTATTTCATGTCTTCGTACTCCCTGTGTTAGTCTGGGTAGACTAGGGAAACAAATCCACAGAAACTCATATGTATATAAGAGAGCATTTTATATAAAGGGTAAGTGTACATTCAGAAAGCGTTCTAACCCCGTCTAGTCCAAGCCCATAAATCGGAGTTAGCCCATATGTCTGATACCGATCTACAAAGTCCTCCTCAAACTCACAAAACACACACAATGACGCCAAAAGCAGAAGGATCACAGGCCAGTGGGTAGAAAGTCTTTGAATCCAGTGGCAGTGTAAGCATCTCAGTGTTGGCAGGGGTCTCCACGTGGCTTCTCCAGCACCCAGGGCTGCATCAGGTTAAGTCCATGTGGCTTCCCCTCAGGGATGTCTCATAGGAAGTGAGCCTTGCCAGCTGAGGCAGAGAAGTAGCTAAGGCAGCCGCACACGGTCAGACCATCAGAGAGCAAGAGACAAGAGAACTAGAAGGGTGAGGCTCACTCAGCCATTTATCTCTCAGCCCTTCAACTATCCCACATGTGTTTATCGGCCAGGTTGGCACAATAAACCTCAACTATTTCAATGCCCATATGTGCACGTGTTTGTTTTGTGTATTTTTTTAAAAATCTGAAAACATAGTTTTCTTTCTCCCACTGTGTCATAGTTGGGTTCAATTTATGACTGCCTTTTTCTGGTGCAACAAATCTCTCTCAATTCATATTAATATAACCTACAACGAGTTTTGTTTGTTTGTTTGTTTTTCTCAGCCACCGGTACCAGTGGCTATGGCTTGGGCAACAATAGCTGAATATAGAAAAATGAAATCAGATTGGTTGTAAGGTCAAAGCTCAATATGTTATATCATTGCAAACAGAAGAGGGACCCCAGCCATCTAGTACACGTCTATGGTGAATATGATAAAACTGAAGATGATAGAACTGTCTGAAACAAACCCTGTGTAGCACTTGCCATTACTAGGCACGTTTCCCTTATTATTCTCCATTAAAGTAAAAATGAAAGACTAAACATATGTCAACAAAAAGGAAGGGGCAATGCAATAGCGATCAAGGAAATACTAGACTCTCATGTGTTCTACCAACTTTCTGAGACAGAAAATGAGGAGGATCACTCCTCAGTTTACGAGGCTTAGTTCACCATTGCCTATCTTTCAAAGAGGAGTCTAGTCCCAGTCCTTTGAATTCCCCCCTTCCTTCCCATTCAGAAAAATTCGTCTTAAAGTCATTAAGTGAGCAGGAAGATGTCTGTGGCAGGCTAGAGGGAGCTGCCCAAGCATCCGGAATCCAAGGGCGTGACCTGATGTAACCTGCCATTCCAAGCAGGACAAGGCAGACAACAAGGTATCTGAACCAGGGTAATGTAAGCTGCCCATTCAGGAGGTAGCCAGGCATGGAGTACCACAGCCCAGGCAGAACTGTCAGACATGGTAATGGTCAGTGCTCCGCTGGGATAAGGAAGGTCTCTACATATTGATATTGTTCAGTACCGTTGAGTCAGTTGTGCTTCATAAGAGACTCTATGTACAGCAGAATGAAACACTCCCTCGTCCTGCACCATCCTCACAAGTGTTACGTTTGATTCCACCGTTGCAGCCACTGTGTCAATCCATCTCATGGAGGGTCTTTCTCTTTTTCAGTACCCTTTGACTTTGCCGAGCATGATGTCTTTTTCTAGGCACTGATCTTTCCTGACCACGTGTCCAAAGTATGACACAAAGCCTCGTTATCCTCTCTTCCAAGGAGCTTCCAAGAGGAGGACTCATAAACACATAGTGTTTTCAGAGGTTGGGTGAGTTGAGGAGGATTTTCAGAAATGAAAGTGATTTGGCATGGAATATTGAGGCCAGTTCAGGCTATGTAGGGCATCTTCCCAGGAGGATCAGACACAACCTGACACAGGCTCAAATGGAGTAAAGCTGATGTCCTTGTGGTACAGCAGTCCTCTCCAAGTATAAAAAAGATTTCGGTGGCAGGCCAGTCCAATGAGAGCTATCAGAACCCAGGTGAATGAGAAGGGGCCATTGTGTCCCAACAAGGACAATAGAGTATGCATATGGGGATGAGGAGAGCAGCAGTAATGGGAATTAGCCATATACTGAGGAATTGAGCAAATAAGTAAACACATTATGAAGAATGGAAATCAACTTTCTCTTGGAGGACATTCTAAATACAAAAACAGACAACTAGAAGGAGCTCTACCTTATTGAATTGGAATTAGAGGCAGCAGTGTGAACTAATGATTTTTTATCTATGTAGATGATTTTGTGTGTGCACATATGTGTTTAAATCAGTTGTGCACATATGTGTTTAAATCAGTTGTCAAGGAGTTAATAAGAGCTAACTTAAGCTGACACTACATCTCTTAAAATATAACTATTCCCCTTATGTTTTCAGAAAGAGGTCACCAGTCCTTTTTACCTGCATTCCTCTGTGTAGATTCTAAAGTCTTTGCTGAGTGCTGTAATCTTTTGCATCACCCAGAGATTCCCAGGAGCAGCTATATTCTAATTACTACCAGGACATCTCACACTCAAATAGCACCTTCCACTATGTGGCTGAAACCATGCCTGGGGACAGGAATAAACAAGATGGTTCGGGGACATCTTGTTGGACCACAAAGAAAGAATAATATGGTCATATCAATAAGAGACATTAGTTGAAGGATGTGTTAAGCTGGGTTATCTAGAGAAAACAAAACCAGTGGCACCCATATATGTATAAGAAAGAGATTTTTATCAATCAGGCCAAGTCCAATTTAAGTCCATTGGTCCAAGGCTAGCCGGAGACCTCTTCAGAGTAAAGTAGCTGCTAGCTGTTGATGCAGAGAGCAGAAGCTGGATGCAGGAATAGCACAGAGCAGTGGGTGCCGAGTCACATGGATCCGGTATCAGCAGAAGCATGGCATGGCACCAACAGCTCTGGGGGAGCTAGTCCACAGGGGCCGCCGCTGGCAGGCTTAGAGGCCCAGCAAACAGAAAGGGAAAGAGGCAGAAAGAGAGCGGGTTAAATCCCCAGTGTCTCTCTTACAAAAAGGCCACACCTCTCTTACAAAAAGGCATTGTCATGTGACCTGATTGATGGGTTAGACTCCACCCCTAGACTATCATATAAATTCAAGTTGATATAAAATCTAAGTACCACAAAGGACTTCACATCGGAGAAATTGCAACATAGTTGGACCATAAACTCTAATGAAGATATAAATCTTGAATAAAATATGAAAGCATGAACTCTTTGTTTGCTGAGGAACAGGTTCAGCAGAGTCTCAAAGTAACTCTCCATAGAATATGTACTACCAACAAAGGAAAACCAACGATGTTACAGTGTAGAATTCTGATAGGCACTGACCGAGAGATCAGCGAATATCATCAGTAGTGGACAAGTTGAACTTTGTGCCGCCTGGTAGGATGCAAAGAGCAGAACACCACATTCCTTTTGTCAGATTCTTGCCAAATATACTGACCCTGAGTCTAATTAAGAAGGAAAATTAAAATAATCCAAAGTGAGAGACATTCTACAAAGAATGTGGTTGTGGTAGTTACATAATCTCCCATCAATTTGCAAAGGGGTGGAGTCTAGCCTGGAGGTGGGACACACACTCTGCTTTATCTTCCTCCTGACAAGACACATGGAGCTACACTGATGGAGCCAGAGCCCTGGAACTGGAGGAGTCCCGTGGAGACCCACCCCAGCGCTGAGATGCTTTCACCGCCACTGGAT
>NW_022103898.1:41447093-41450301 GCF_000313985.2 Echinops telfairi | reverse complement strand
CCACTCACACCACTGGTCCTGAATGGATCATCCTCCCTGGATTCCTTGTGTTTCCAGTTCCTATCTGTACCAGTGTACATCCTCTGGTCTAGCCAGACTTGCAAGGTAGAATTCAGATCATGATAATGGCAGGGGTTGGGGGGTGGGAGGAAGCATTTAGGAACTAGAGGAACGTTGAATTTTTCATCATTGCTACATTGCACCCTGTCTGGCTCGTCTCCTCCCCGAAACCCCTCTACAAGGGGATCTCCAGTGGCCTACAAATGGACTTTGGGTCTCCAGTCCGCACTCCCCCCCTCATTCACTATGGTAAGATTTTTTTGTTTTGATGATGCCTTATACCTGATCCCTTCAACACCTCATGATCACACAGGCTGGTGTGCTTCTTCCATGTGGACTTCGTTGCTTCTGAGCTAGATGGTCGCTTGTTTACCTTCACGCTTTTAAGACCCCAGACGCTATATCTTTTGATAGCCATGCACCATCAGCTTTCTTCACCACATTTGCTTATTCACCTGCTTTGTCTTCAGCGGTTGTGTTGGGAAGGTGAGAATGCTATGGGATTTTCAATGACCTCATATGCATGTAAAAATTGGACATTGAATAAGGAAGCCCAAAGAAGAGTTGAGTCATTTGAATGATGGTGCTGATGAAGAATATTGAAAGTACCGTGGACTGCCCAAAGAACAAACAAATCTGTATGGGAAGAAGAGCTCCTTTGGGGCAAGGATGGTGACACTTCTCACATACTTTGGCCATGTTGTCAGGAGATACCAGTCCCTGGAGAAGGACAGTCTTGGTAAAGAGCAGTAACTCACAAAAAAGAGGAAGACTCGTGATGAGATGGATTGACACAGTGGTTTAAACAATGGGCTCAAACATCAGAACATTTGTGAGGCTGGCACAGGACTGGATATTGTTTTGTGCTGCTGTACTGAGTGTCAGAACCAACCCAATGGTATGTAACACAACAATGTGGGAAATGTGGGAATATGTCCTTGTTTATAGAAATTACATATTAAAGTCCTTGGGGGTGATCAGGGCATCAAGTTATTCTAAAATGGGTCAGAGTAAAGAAAATCTTTTATTTGTATCAGTAACTTCTCTATAAGTTGGAGAGTTTTAAAGCTAGAGAAAATTAAAAACAAAATGGAAGGATGGTTTAGCTGATTTAGGGGTTAATAGCACATACCAGAGTCAAATTGTTTTGAGTTTAACCTCTACCAGTTGCATGCTATATGAATTTAGCCTGATTACTTAACCCCTATAAACCTCAGTTCCTTTGTCTATAAAATAAAGATCAAAATATGTTCTTCACAGTTCGTGAGGATAAGTTGATATACTATTTGTAAAGAATTTAGCAAAGTACTTAGCATTTTACTAAGCAATTAGTAAAAGTTAGTTATCATTACTGACATGATGAATGTCATTAAATTTATGTAACTTCTGCTTTAACAAAATAACTAAAAGTGAGATGCGCTTTGAGCCTTATTAAATATTTGTGAACTCAACAGACTAATAAGACTTGTCCTATCTGCACTGGATTATCAAAGCCATGCATGCCTACTTTCCTGTAGTATAACTATTGTTTAATGCTTTTCAACAGGGAATGTATCACTTTTTGTCCCTTAACTGTTTTAAGACATTAGAAGCTCTTAGAAAGAGTGAAAGGAAAATGCGGAATCAAACTCAAATAATAAGAAATACCTACCAGGTTTTCTGGTTAAATAGGGATTGGTGGAACCTCTGATAGTATGGCCCTTAATCACCTATCTGGTCTGCAAATGAGCTTACCAACAAAGCCTAGGAAACAGGAGAAATGGAAACAGGAAAGACAGGAAGGAAGTGAGATATATGATGTTACATTGCAGGGATTGAAATCAATGAGATGAAACAAAATGTGTAAGAATTGTTGAATGGAACATGTGATATACTTTGTTAATTTCCACCCAGTTCACAGTACAGTGTTTTTTAAAAAAGATGTGGTACTTCAAAGAAGTCCACCTTATTATCACAGTTGGGTTCATCGTTCGGTCTAAAATTGGTTGTATCATTTAGGAGCATATTCAACTACATACAGCATAAAGCAAAACTACACTATTAGCCATAATTGACTCATAGTTTTGATGGCTGGTATTTCAGAAGTTGGTTACCGGGTGGATTCCAAATGCCAGCCTTTTAGCTGTAAGTGTTGAGATAGGCATTTTCACTCTCCGACCACCTATGCCCCTGGGCAAGTAGGTTTAGATTAATTGGTGAGGACCTACTCGGACAAGGAGTAGTTTTGCAGCAAGAATAGCTGCACAACCCAGGGAACGTGATTAATTCCACTGCATAATACATGTAGAAACATACATCGATGTGTGTGTTTTGTTGTGTAATAACAAATAATTATTTTAATTTATGAATTTCACATGTTTACTACCTGATAATTTCAGAATCTTATTTACATATAACTAGTTTACTATAATGTCCTTATAAAAGTGAAAAAAATCATTTGAAAAGATAGAAAATGTGGACACGTAAGACAAAAGAAAGCAAAGTTTTCTCAGTTTTACCTATAATCTCCAAGTGAAAACATTTTAATATATAAATATCCAATCTCTTTTTTTCTATGCATATGGGTAAACAGGTTTGTATTTATAATTTACTTCTTCTAATTTACAAAAAAAAGTAGTCATAGTGTATATTTTGCATTGAAAGCTGCTTTCTTGGAAGTTATCTGTATATTGTTTATATTATTTTGAGATACAATTACCAAAAAGAACACATAAAATCTATCTATTGAAGATGAGCTAAAAAAAAAAATAAACAACTGTTGGGGGAACTGACACCAATGATCACCACATAGCCACCCCGCACCTCACCCCACTCCCAGGGGGACAAACGAACAACAGAAACAGAAACAGAAGGAAGACAGTGCTCGGTGTAAGATATGAAAATAAAAATAATTTTTAATTTATGAAGGGGTCAGGAGGGTGGGAGAGGGTTGGGGGAAAAAGAGGAGCTGATACCAAGGGCCCAAAAAGAAAGTAACTGGCCTTGAGGACGATGACCCCAAATAGAGCAGCCAGTCCACAGAGAGGACCACATGGCCAGCCCCACTATGAGACGTGATGCCCCTCACTGGCCCATGGCCCTGCAGGGGACAACACCAGTGACACAGTGTGGGAATTGCACCTGATCTGACCCTGCCACGCTGAGGCAA
>NW_022103898.1:41438508-41445414 GCF_000313985.2 Echinops telfairi | reverse complement strand
TTGGGATAACAGTTGTATGAGCCCCTAATAAAATGTTAAAAAAAAAAATCATTTTAAAGAGAAAAAAAAAAAAAGAAAGTAACTATTTAGAAAATAATGATGGCATCATATGTACAAATATACTTGATACAATTAATGTATGGATTTTTATAGGAGTTGTAAGAGGCCCCAATAAAATGATCTTAAAAATATATATCAACTATTAAATGAGTCCTAGTATGAACTTAATAAATACTTTAACTTTGGAAAGAAGAAAAAACAATTCATCAGGGAGAGATGAAATCCAACGCAAGGTCATTAGGGAAAGCAAACTGTGTTGATGATCATGGAAGACCGTAAATCAGTGGAATTCAAATCCAAGAACTACTCATCACCATGACCTTTTAAATATCATCTTTCCCGGAAAATACAAAAGCATTGCACCCTAGAGAGAGAAGAGCCGGCACATTAGCGGAGCAGGTTACACAATTGTTAGGGGAGATCATCTCAGACAAGAGCTCGGATCCTTTGACCCCAATATAGAGTCGTCTTTTCATCTGCACTCCTCGGAGGCTGAGGCGGTTCAACAATGTGGGGAAAGGAATGTGTCCTGCGTGGCTTAGTTCCTGCTGAGAAGAGAAGGAACAAAAGATAAAAATTCCTAGGAAAGTCTAACATCCCAACTAGGAAAACGACTCCAGCTGCACTGTCTTCCCATCATTAACAGAGAGATAAAACATAGCTCAAGGTTCGGTGCGATGGAGCCAGCAAACCTATTAGAACCCTAAGCTTGCGATTTTTCTATCTCTTATTTCTAGTATTTATTACCGCACACTTGTTTTTTGACATTGCAGGGTACAAAATGAAGTCTGACCTTCTGTACAAATTAAAATCTGCTTATATGATCAGAAGCATCAAAGTTACTGTTCCCAACCTGCTAGAAATCAACTACCTCACAGGAAGTTTACACTGATTTTTTTACTTCATTGAGCTAGATTTTCTGGATGAGTTTCAGCTTTCTTAGCTCTGCACTGAAATGAACCAGTTGGCTTTTTACTGGCAGCCATGCTCTTTTCCACCAGAGGACCCCCCCACCCCCCGCACTCCCTGGTACTCTGGTTAGGGTCAAATGTATCTTAAAATACTCAAACTATGCTCATTTTTGTGAGCCTCACTCAGTGGGATGGACAGAAAGGAAGGTAGAGTTGATTAAACAGGAACATCAATTCTCCCACTCAAGGTCCATCTAAGACGTGTGCCCATTGGGTGGAATGAGCAAATGGCTCACTCTCTTATTTGTCCATTTTTCTCTTCTTACGTTTTTTTATTTATTCATATGTGTGTTAAATTTGTTTAAATGGCATCCATAAAGATAAAAGAATGGATACATGAGTATGGAAGTATATAAAAATAATGTAATAGTTTGTGAGTTGCTAAAAATGAACACTGATTTGGATCAGGCGCAAGAAAAGATAATAAGAAAATTACAAAGGAAAGATTGATTAGATGTCTATAGTGAGAGATAATTATTTATTAGGAGAAAGGAGCCATCTTCCTCTACCAAGTGTTTGACATTCTTTTCTTTCTTAATCTTCAAAGAAATCTTACAAAGTAACTTTTATTATTCCCAGTTAACGAAAATCAAAACAACTCAAGAATGTCAAAGACCATATAGTTTGTGACTAGTGAATCCAAGATTTGAACTCAGTTTTGTATGACGCTGAAAATTGTCTTCTTGCCATGAAAGGATCCTATCTCCCAATAGACACTCACTCACTCACTCACTCACTCACTCACTCACTCACTCACTCACTCAAGCTCTCACTCACGTACTCACTCACACACTCATTGCCATTGAGTCGAATTTTGACCCAGTGGCCCTATGGGACAGAGCAGAACTGCCCCAGGGGGTTTCTGAGACTGTCACTCTTTAGGAGTAGAAAGTCTCATCTTTCTCCCAACAGTTAGCACAGCTTAAAACCCTGTGCCTGAAATTCCTTTCTTTGTGTAAAAGCAGGGGAGACATCCCGATGCTGGCTTCCACTGTGGAATAACGTGAGAGTCTCCTTAGCATCCGGTATATTTTATTTACTCTGAGCATGTCTTCTTATTCTATCACCCATATTTGAACACTTAGGATCCAAGTTCGTGACCTATCCCTAGCAAAGCTGAAAAACTCCTCTATGAATTTTTAATTGAAACTTCCTTCTTGACTTCATGTTAGCTTTTCTTCCAAGCTGGACTTGACCTCATTTCACATGCAATTATTTTATGTTAGTTTATTTTATAATCCTGTTAGGAAGCATTCATTGAAATATTTCTTAAAATAAGACACGGTATACATAAAGAAATTATTCCTAGGGCATATGGCAGGAGAAGTTGGGAGGAAATGAGGAACTAATGATGAGTACAAGAATGAAGAAAATGTTCTAAAATTGATCGAGGTGATGATTGTACAACTCTTCTTGATGTGATTGAGCTATTGAATTCTGTTCTATATTAATTATACACCAATAAAACTGTTTTTTTAAAGTTCAAATTTAGGATCATTCACAGAGTATGGCTTTAAGAATGAGGGATCAACTTGGAAAAAAAATAAGGAAACCAGTGAAACGTATGTAACACTACAACTAAACTTGCTATTTTTTTATTGTTGAAACCTTTATTTGTTACAACACATAAGGAAGGGAGAATGAAGATAAGGGAACTGCTTTCTTTGTTGGTACTCATTTAGGTTTTTTGTTGTTGTTGTTGCTGTTTGTTTCTAAAGGTTCTACATGCCAGAATATGAATAAAACATATACCTTCCCTGTGTTTATAAATAATTGTCATTAGGTGAGTGATGTGATAATAAAGACATGTGCAAGACACTGAGATTAGTACACCCAAATCAAAGAGAGCTTTCCCTTTGAAGTCAAACAGACCTGTATTTGAGATTGCTCCACATTTATGTGAGTTTGAATAAGAACTTAATGTCTATATGCCTCAGCTGAGAAATAGCTAAGTTATCAGCATCTGTCTTGTATATTTTTTTACCTATTTAAATAAAAGATTCAGCATACTACTGAGCACATCACAATTGCTGAATTAATACTAATAGTAGTAGTTTTGAGAACTAGTGAGTGCAGTTTTTCCTGGAAATGATAATATTTTCTTACTCTAATTTGGGAAATTCTTCTTCTTCTGAAAGTATTAGATATTTATCCAGCAAAATAGTTTTGTGACTTCTAAAACTCAGCAGTGAAACATTGCTGAAAGTTAGCCAGAGTTCTCTGAGGAGTCTTAATGTGTCAAATATTTTCATTATAAGGACCAGAAATGTTGAAATGATGTTTCAAAACCTTGTACACTTGGCATTTCATCATTTAAATTCACATTTAAGAGGCATACGTCTATCTTGAATGTCAGAGTGAATTTTATTTAAGAAATAACTCTTATAGTCAGGCTGCTAAAGTAATAAATAAAAGGACCTGCTGTAATCTCCAAGACCAAATTTTCTTTCAAACAAAATGCTTATGTCCTGAATATTTTACTTAATTTGCTTAGGGAAATTGATCCATCTCTAACAAGGCAAATTAAGGAATGAATAATTAATTAGAACATATATTTATTGAATGTCCACTATGGTGATATTCAGGCACTTGGGAAGAGATTGCTCAAAGAAGAAATATCTCTACCCTCATGATATTTACCATCTAGTGGGGAAGACAGGTAATATACAAATAAACCTGTAATGGCTGATGGTGATAAGTTTGATGATGAACCAAAGATAGGTTGATCAGAGAAGGCCTTTATATGAATAATATAATACTTCATTAAGCCCCAAATGAGGGGAGAGAGATGGCCACCCAAATATCTAGGAAAGGAAAAATAAAATACTCTGAGTTAAAGTGCTCTCGAAACAGGAAGTGTCATTCACTCAGGGAGCGGGGTGGGGCAGAGGGAATTACACCACAGAGAGTCAGGGATGACACCAGAGAGAGATGAAGGAAAACTTGAAGTCCATGGTAGGAACTTGGAGCTTTATGCTTATAGAGACAGAGAGCTCCAAAATTTTAAGAACACAGGAGTGATTTTATATGGTTACCTCTTTGCATTTCATTGAACACATAATATTGATTTTATTTTATCAAGAAAAAACTTTTGTTAAAATACTCATTATTTATACTGTACTTTGCATAATACTAAAAGGAAACAAATTAACTAAAATATGGCCCTAAATTAAATGGTTAATGCAAAATAAATTGAGAATAATTAGAAAACATTTTGAAAAAGTTAAAGAGAGAAAAGTGTATGGATTGGAAACCCAGAGCTACCTAGATCAAATTAAAGCAAACGCAATGAAGCTATCATTTAAAGGGGTAGTGGTGGTTCTATATTAAAATTCTTACCTTCACGATGGGAGAACCAGGTTTGAATCCTTGGTCAATGTATTTCATGCACAGCCAACACCTGTCTGTCAGTGGAGACTTGCATTTTCCTATGATGTTAACCATGTTCTAGCATAACTTTGAGACTAAGACAGAGCAGAAAGAAAAATCTGGCTGTGGACATCAAAAATCAGCCAATGGAGGCCCTACAGACCACATCATCTAATCCACAGCCAGTTTTGTGGAGGTCAAAGGGCTGAGCATGTTTTGCTCTGCTGTGCCCAGGTCACCATGAGTCAGAGGTCGAAGCAATTACAGTGAACAGCAACATATTGAATGAGCACATACAATTACTAAATAGTCTGCTACACGCCGGGCATATTTAGTGAGGAAATAATGATTGTTCTTATGTTACATATGTATATTAATTTATGTAATGAAGTATTAATACTTTCAAAGGTTGTGAACTAGACTCAGAGCAGTAAAGAAAATGCTTGAGGTCACATAATTATTAGAGGGCAAGGTAAATATTCTAATCAAAAGTTACTGATTAGAATATTGTCAAATGTCAAAGTTCACACTCTTCTGAACTATGAGTCATCTTAAAATGTTCGTTTCTTAAAGCATTTTTCCCCATGAAGCATCTATGTTATGCTCTCAAGAGGCAATTTACCAATAGTATCAGAGCCTACATTGTGAGAATCCAGTTTGCAGAAGGCGATGGATGACACTGGAGCCCAGACACATTTGGGAAATGTACACAGAATAAGCCTCCAGTGATTTCCCGCTATACATAATGGAGGAATGGGAAGAAAGTGGTTATTAAACAGAGGACACTGGAGAGATAGCTATAGAAGATTAAAGGGGTAAACTTCATTTGAATGGCTAAAATTTTGTCAGTTGATCCCCCTCTGATGCACGTTAGGTCTGATATGGTATTCAACATTTTCTGTATTTTTTTGTTTATTCATAATGGGGTGTATTTCAGATGCATTATGTCATTGGGGTCACCCTCCTGAATTTTTGTAATATGTTTTTCTGTTTTTCAGTATATGAAACCTAGGACTGAAGAACCTTTAGGTCCAGCAAGTAGAATAAGGGGGTCTGGGGTGGGGGAGACATAGCGTTAGGGGGAGTGGTGAAGAGTGAGCTGATGTCAAGGGGTTCAGGAAGGAAAAGAAGATCTGGAAACTGATTGTGGTGACAACTGTACAATACCACTTGATGTGATTGAACTATGGGGCCATATAATATCTGTTTTAACTTCCAACAAAATGTTTCTTTTTTAAAAGATGCAACTTACCCTTCTTTGGCACATCCTACTAAGGATGCCCTTTTCACAGCAACAGTGTAGCATTTCTCCTGCACCTATCTTAGAGCTTTTACTACTTACATAGCCATTTCTCAGGCCAGGGAACTCCATGTCCTTCCTATTTCTTCCTAGCAAAACTTTTGTTTGTTTCCAAGAGCTTCCAAGTACAAGAACCAGAAGCTAGCTGACATAAAAGAGAAATCTATTCTTTCCAAATTTGGGGGGCCAAAAGTTGGAATTATAAGTGTTGCCAGAATCATGCTCTCTGTGAAGGCTCCTTGGGAGATCCTTCTTCACCTCTTTGAATTTAGTAGTCCATTGCCATCATAGCAATCTCACTGATATCAACCCTACAGAACAGAGTAGAACTGCCCCATAGTTTATGTCCCTCTTATTAGAAAGTTATTATGAATTGGGTAAAAGTTTACAGAGAAAATCCATCTTTCCTTTAACATTTTGTTTCCTCTCCTTGACTGCAATCCCCATGATGTAACAGCATTTATCTCACTTCCTCCCATGATTCCTGTTTCCGTTCCTCTTTCTTTCCTCACCCTTCTGGGCAAATGGTGCCCTTTTAATCTTAAATGGTTGATTATTCTAAGGAGTACAGACCTTGTTAGTAGTATTGCTCCCCTTATAGGTCTGGCCATTGTTTGACTGAAAATGGAGCATGGGTTCATTTCCAAACCTAAAGAGTGACTAAGGGTTCACTTCCAGACCCAAAAAGTGACTCCATAGAGTCCGGGGGTCCACCAATCTCTATCTGATCAGTAAAACCTAGTCTATTTCATGATTTCCAGTTTTGTTCCACATTTTCTTTCACTCTATCCAGGATTGTCTAATATCATACTTTTCAGAGCAGGTGGTAGCATCTGGGTACCGTCTAGTTTTTCTGGTATGAAGGTCATGAGGGCTGATGTTTGTGTGGTCCATTAGTACTTTCAACTAATTGTTTCTATGCCTCTTCAATTTCCTTCACTGTTGTTTCCTCCAGATGGTGAGAGACCAATGTTGCGGATTAGATGTCAACTCATAGACTTTACAGCCCCAGTCACTGCTCACCATAGTTGGATGTAGAACGATGAGGGCTATGTTACCACTATTGGCCTTAGTGTCTTTTGAGAGTATGGTTGTGAGCCCTCAGATCCAGTGACTCATTCCCTCAGGATATTTGGATATATCTAATAAATGTCCATAACTCTGTACACTCTGTGTTCTACTGTACTCAAGGACATATTTGTAGCA
>NW_022103898.1:41435004-41436914 GCF_000313985.2 Echinops telfairi | reverse complement strand
AGGCAAAGTTACTTCAAAAATACAATTTGCAGTTCAATCCTCTTGCAGTGGTAGTCTATACTCTAGCCATTTTCAATCATTTTCCTCTTGGCTCTAACCAGCTCTCCAGGATTTGTTAGAAACGTTTGTCACTAAGGATGTTGACAGTTTGTTTTATTGCCCTCTCTCCAACAACTACGATTAGCCCATGTTTACAACTCATTCAACGCTCGGGGTCCATTTCCTTGATCTACTTTTCAATATTAGCCTTCACCTCTATCTCAGTCACTTGGCTATCTACAATTCTATTACCTTGAACTTTGTGGTTTCACTTTCCAAACAAGATGGCTTATCCCTCCACCTCTTCTACTCACCCAATTTTAGTTTGATTTTTGCTCTCTTTGTGGCCTTCCCTGTTATTCCCTATTAATTAGCTGACAATCACTTTCCTTTTCTCTTATGACACCCCTGACCAAAAATCCAAACCCACTGTCATCAAGTCTACCCTGATGCACACAAACTCTACTGGACTGAATAGAATTGCCCCTTTTTGGTTTCCAATATTTTAAATCTTTACATTAGCAGACAGCATCATCTTTCTCTTATGAAGTGACTGGTGGATTCAAACCAATGACCTTGTAGTTATGTTTACGCCCAATGTTGCTGTCACTGTCAATCTATCTTGAAGGTCTTCTTCTTTTTTTTTTCTGATTATTTGCTTTGTCAGGCATGTCATCCTTCTCCAGGGACTGATCCTTCCATAGAACATGTCAAAAGTATATGGAAGAAAAAAAAGCGCCAGCATCTTCCCTTCTAATGAGGATTCTGGCTGTACTTTTTTCCAAGACAGATTTTGTCATTCTTCTTACATTTGGTACCATAATTCAAAGAAATAATTTTTCTTAAGGCTTCCATTTTCAATGTCCAGCTTTCACATGCTTGTGAGGTGCTTGAAAATACTGTAGCTCAGGTGAAGTGCATCCTGGTCCTCAAGTTAACGTCTTTTTTTAACAATGTAAACTGTCTTTTTATCATGTTGATCAAACGCCATGTCATTTGATTTCTTGACTTCTATTTCCATGGCATTTCTTAAAAAAACAAGTAATCTTTGACAACGTCAATCATTCCTCTATCACAATGATGCCTAGTGGTCTGTGTGTGAGAATTTTTGTTTTATGTTGAATTATAATAGATAATGAATATTATAGTGGCTGATCTTCATCAGGAAGTACTTCAAATCTTCATCATTTTCACAAGCAAAGTTGTATCATCTAAGTATCAGTTTATACATGTATTTTTCCATTGCAGATTCCATATCTTTCTTCAAATAGTCCAGTTCTTTTCAAATTATTGGCTCAGAATATACATATCAGTGTGGGTAAAGAATATGTTCTGTGATTTTATTTATTTATTTAATTTTGTTGTTGCTGTTAATTGGGCTACTTTGATTTTAAACTATTTAGTATTTCCTTATTCTATTTGTAAACCAGTCTAGGTCTCTGCACAGGTTTTCCATGCACATGCTAAGTGTTCAGGAATTCACATTCTCACAAATATATTTGATCAATTTATAGTGTCTTTTTCTAGAGATTTATCTTTGCTGATAATGAATTCAAAATAAGCAAGACTATTTTATTCATTCTTTTAGAGAGTCAGGATTCTTTGCAAAACAATCATTCAAACACTTTAATTCTGTTATCTTCCTTTTTCATTCTCTAGCTTTCACGTGCTTTTCAGGTGATAGGAAAGACGACAAGTGGGTCAGGTGCTCCTTGGTCATCAAAATGACATCTCTGTTTGGTAAAACCTTGACGAGACCTTTTATAGTAGATATTTTGCAATATACTATTTGGTTTCTTGCCCATTATCTCCATGGAGATTAGCTATTGAGCCAAGTAGAATGAAATTGTCAACAACTTCTTTTTTTTTTT
>NW_022103898.1:41429715-41433545 GCF_000313985.2 Echinops telfairi | reverse complement strand
CTGTCTACAGTGACTATATTGAAAGCAGGCAGCACCCCTCAGGGAAACTCCTTTCAATTGCATCAGGACTGTGATCTGAGTACGGTGTTACATTCCAGTTTAGGCTTCTTCCAGCTGTTTAGTTTCTCACAGCAGATTTGTGGTGAAGTAAAAATTTGTAATGTCTTTTCTGTCCATGTCTCCATAACGCCCACCAAATTGTTGGGTGGGGCTATGTAAATAGGCTGGGTGAAACATTAATAGAAGGGACTGGCCAATTTGGGCTGCCATTCTTCTGTGTATAAGAGATCATCTCAGAAGCTGGAAAAGGAAAAATGGGGGCTATGACCACCAGATTACAAGCTTGGGAAGATCTCTTCAGCACCTAGCAGAAAGATCCCACTACGAAGGATGTCCTGCACTCCCTGAAGTGAGAAAATCAACTTCAAAGCTAAGTACATCAAAGTTTCTTAAAGTGGGACATCAGCAACACCTGCTGATAGTCACCCCTTTAACACTGACCAGAGGCATGACCACTTCTGTATGCCCCCTACCCTCCAACCTCCCATCTGCTGTTGGCACAAGTCAATCTTTCCCAACCTAACCTCCTGCCTCAACAGCCTCTGGGGACCTTTTGTTGATAACAGACCAAATGGGCAGATCAGTGCAGACCTTCTCAGTATCCATGCAACATTTTTTTGTTATCCCCCTCGTACTTTCCTGCTTCTTCTCTGGGGAAATATCTTACACCTACCCTCACGCCATACGGTAGGCAAAATAACACTACCAAAAGAGCAAGAATACCCACACACAGGCACTTTGGGTTTTTACTTTATTTTAGTTTAGTTTTTGTAGTTTTCATTTATTATCATTCTTTTTGTCCTATTTCTCTTCCACCCCTCTTCTCTTGTGATCCCACCACCTTGAGAATACGAAGACCTTCCAGTCAAGAAACAGGTAGCCTGAAATTTGGGCACACCCATCCAAACAAGGACTTGATTCTGCCCCGCCCACCCAGTAAGTATACAGGCTCATCCACACTCACACTGCTCTAGCAACAGAACTCCAGCTCCCACCAAGTGACAACCATGTCTTTTGTCTCGTTTGTTTCGCCTTCTCTTCTCTGCACATCTACACTATTTTTTGTTCTTTTTCTCCTCGTCTTTTCATTTCTTCTTTTATCTTCATCTCTTCTCTCTGTTCCTACCTTCTCTCTTTCTCTCTTTTCTTCTTCAAGTCTACTAAACACAAACACATACACACACACAGGAGGGGGTACCCCCCAAAACTGGATTTTTTTTTCAAAGCTATGCATTTAAATTTTTTTATAAAACAACATTATTGCCTTCAAAATACTCTCAATTACACTTAGTACATTTGTCAAATCTTCTATTCCATTCTTGGAAACATTTTTTAAACTCATCTGTTTGGATGGTCGACAGCACCTCCCTCATCTTTTCTTCACCTCTTCTTTGTCATCAAATCACTCTCCTTTCATGTCCCTCTGCATTCGCAGAAGCAAAAAGTTTCCCGAAGCGAGGTCAGGTGAGTCAGGTGCATAAGGCAAGAGAGATGTGCTGGGTTTTTTGCCAAGAACTGGCACACTGAAATGGCTAAATGAGCAGGTACATTGTCATGTTGACAAAACAAGTCCCTATTTGTCACAAATCTGGCCTTTTTTTTTTTTCACACACTGTTAAGTGATCTTTTCAGAATCTGTAAATAGAAAGCTTGATTAACAGTCTGAACTTGTGGAATGAACTCCCAATGCAGCATGAGTCAACACTTTCATCCATTCAGGAAGTAGGCAAACATCCAGAACAAGGTTTGTCATCAACTGGCATTTCATCTGTTTTGAAGAGAAAACCACTCATACACTTGAGTTTTTTTCCCGTAGCACTGTCCTTATAAGTTGTGTTCAACATCACAACAGTTGCTGCGGCATTTTTCCCAAGCAGGAAACAATATTTCACAGCTGCATGCTGTTCTCTTAAATCAGCCATCACAAAAAATGAGGTTTGAACAAAACTGCTTTTATGAAAAATTCACTTGACCAGGGAGAACCTTTCCAGGTGACACCACTAGGCCCTTTAACTCAGAGTGAGCTGCTTGATGCTCACCAAGTGGGGAAAAATGTGCCCTACAAATGCTCTTCCCAGCAGAGCTTTTTTCTGTGTACATATTACACACACACATACATATGCATATATACATAAATCTTCTTCTGGTCTGATTATTAGTATACACTTTCTCCTGGACAACCCACTATCTCTTTCTACCCTCTCTCTCATTTTCTTTAGTAAATTTATTTCCATGGAACCATTAATTCTGATTGTGCCTCTTAAAATATATTTTCCCATTATTTTTACAAATCTCATGTCCTACTAAGAGGACCACTTTTTATTATCATTACTTTTAGTATATTCCCTCTATTCTTTCCCCTTCATTTCCCACTTCCCATGTCTAACCCCCCTTTTTTTCATTTACCACCATTTGTTTTCTATCTCCTATTAAACTTTTGCACATCACTAAAGAGAGCCAAGTAACCCTGTGTGACTCAGCAGTTCATGCACCACAATATCTGCACCATGATGCAGCAGAAACAGAAGACAACTGCAGCACACTCTGAAAATCAATAAAAACAAACACAAACAACCAAAAATTACCTAAGCCCAAAGGAGAACTCTAGAAAAGAGGCCCTGGAACTACCAGAAATTCAAATTATGGTGTTTAGGTCCCTTCAGAAGATGTGGGCAATAATCATGAGAACAATGGAATAAATTGAAAAACTCAAAGACTTAAATCGAAGAGAAGCCCAGAGATAAAAAATGAAATAACAGAATTAGGCAACATAGTAAAAGACCCGAGGAGGAGGATTGGTCGCCGCCTAAAATGGCGCCGATCCCCGACTGGGGGCTTCGGGCCGCAGGCCTTGGCACGGGCTGGGCTAAAGAAATCCTGACAAAAGAATCCAACGTGCAAGAAGTTCGATGTCCAGTCACTGCCTGTGGAGATGTACAGGGCCAATTTCACGATCTCAGGGAACTGTTTAGAACTGGTGGCAAATCACCAGATACAAATTACTTGTTTATGGGAGATTACGTTGACAGAGGCTGTTCAGTTGGAACAGTTACACTGCTTGTAGCTCTTAAGATTCGTTACCGTGAACGCATCACCATTCTTCAAGGGACTCATGAGAGCAGACAGAGCATCACACAAGTATATGGAAATGCAAATGTGTGGAAATATTTTACAGATCTTTTTGACTATGTTCCTCTCACTGCCTTGGTGCATGGGCAGATCTTCTGTCTACATGGTGGCCTCTCACCGTCCATTGATACACCGGATCACATCAGAGCGCTTGACCGCCTGCAAGAAGTTCCTCATGAGGCCCAATGTGTGACTTGCTGTGGTCAGATCCAGATGACCGAGGTGGTTGGGGGATATCTCCTCGAGGAGTGGGCTACACCTTAGGACAAGATATTTCTGAGACATTTAATCATGCCAATGGCCTTACGGTGGTGTCGAGAGCTCACCAACTGGTAATGGAGGGATATAACTTGTGCTATGACGGGGATGTAGTAACAATTTTCAGTGCATCAAACTATTGCTATGGCTATGGCAACCAAGCTGCACTCATGGAACTTGACGATACTCTAAAATACTCTTTCTTGCAGTTTGACCCGGCACCACGCTGAGGTGAGCCACATGTCACTCGTCGCACCCCAGACTACTTCCTGTAATGAATGTTAAGCTTGTACAGTATTGTCATGAACCAGATATTGACCTAATGGAAACGGGAAGAGCAACAGTAACTCCAGAGTGTCAGAGAATAGTTAACATTCAAAAAA
>NW_022103898.1:41427579-41429298 GCF_000313985.2 Echinops telfairi | reverse complement strand
GGGATACCATTTAATTTAATTGTATGATTTGTCTGCACTCACTTTATTTCCTTCTCAATCTCGACCCCATGTTGATCTCTGTTATTGTCAGAACCTGGTGAGTTGTTTTGGACAGAACTGTTTTTCCCTTCCTGTAAGACGATGTTACTGCACAAGAGCACTGCAGTGTTTTTCATAATAAACTTGTGAACACAGAACTGAAAAAAAAGACCTGAGGAATAGAATGGTAGAAAAGGACAATTGAATCAGTGAGCTTGACAACAATCACTCTGACTGTAAAGAGTTAGAGAAACAATCAACAAGAAAATGAAGGAATCTTAAGAGAGCCTGAGAATGATGTGGGACACTATAAAGAGGAATAACATACGTCCCAGCTGGATGCCAGGAGAAGAAAGGAAAATCCTAAAGAGAAAATATCTTGAGAAATCATGGAGGAAATTTTTCCCAACATTACAAAGGAGCAGAAAATAGCTATTCAAAAAGCAGAGACCCTAAGTAAGATAGACACCCCCCCTCAACAAAAAAACATTGCAAAATATCATAGTCAAACTCTCCAATTTCAAGGAAAAGTAGAGAATCCTGAGAACAGCCAGGGAAAAAAGAACATTCATCTACAAACGAAAACCAACAAGGATAAGCTTGGACTTCTCAGTAGAAACTATGTAGGCAAGAAGACAATGTAGGGATATATATAAAAATGTGAAAGGAAAAAAAAACTGCTAAGGAAAAATCTTATATTTAGCAAATTTACCACTCAAATACAAGTGTGAAATAAAGGTGTTTCCAAAGCAGGAAAAACTAAAGAAATTTCGAATACTAGGCCAGAAATATTAACTGGAGCACTATGGACAAAGAACCAACAACAGCAGGCAAACCTGAGTATGACACAGCACAACCCCACCTAGAAATCAACAAAATGAAAGCATCACTCAGAGCAACAGAGAAATAGAGGAGGAACAGATATTGAACAGATCACACACACACACACACACATACACACACAAAGGAAAAGTAACCAAACACAAACACAGTGAAATGACAGGAACAAACTCACACATATCCATAATAACACTGAATATCAATGGATTAAATGTACCAAACTAAAGACAGTGAGTAGCAGACAGGATTTGAAAGCAAGACCCATTTCTATGCTACCTAAAAAAGACTTATCTTAAACTTAAAAACAAAAATAGACTAAAAATCAATGGATTAAATGTACCAAACTAAAGACAGTGAGTAGCAGACAGGATTTGAAAGCAAGACCCATTTCTATGCTACCTACAAAAGACTTATCTTAAACTTAAAAACAAAAATAGACTAAAAATCAAATGATGGTGAAAATTCTACCAATCTAGTGGCAACCATGAGAAGCCTGGAATTGCAATATTAATCTCTGATAAAATCGATTCAAGGCAAATTACATCATAGGAGACAAGAATGGACACTACATAATGAATAAAAGACCAATACACCAGGAACATATAACCTGATACACATATACTACACACATACACACCCAAAGAAACACCCTTGAAATAAATAAATCCAATCTCAAAGTTGAAAACAAAAAATTAACAGCGTGATAGTAATAGCTAGGAGACTTTAACACATGCTTTCAAAGAAGGACAGATCATCAGGAAAGAAACTCCACAAAGAAACAGAAGAGCAAAATTACACAATCAATCAGCTCAAACCCCTACTCATACAGAGCACTTCACC
>NW_022103898.1:41425434-41426767 GCF_000313985.2 Echinops telfairi | reverse complement strand
TGCAGATTATCCCAGATTATAGAAAGGAACAGTAAACTCTTAAATTTATTCTATTAATTGAGCACAGCCCTGGTACCCAAACCGGGCAAAGACCCCCCAAAGACAAAAAACTACAGACCAATATTCCTCATGAGCATAGATGCCAAAATTCCCAATAAAATTCTGGTCAACAAAAGCCAACAATATACCAAACAAAGAATTCATCATGACTAAGTGGGAGAAGTGCTTAGTAAAGTAGAGGGGTGGTGAAAAAGAGGAAGCGCCTCCATGAGCCATGGAACAGTTGTGAGGATGGCCCAGGACCAAGCAGTGTTTCCTTCTGTTGTGCAAAGGATCACTGTGGGGTCAGAGCTGACTTGATGGCACTGAACAAAAACAACAAGGGGGATCCAGAACTGGGAGAGTTCAAAATTTGAAAAACAATCAATGTAATCCATGACATTAACAAGACAGCTAGTCATCTGAGTAGATGCAGAAAACACATCTGACAATCCAACACAAATTTCTAGTAAAAACACTCAATAAAATACGACTACAAGGGAAATTACTCAACACAATAAAGGCCTTGTAAGAAAATTCAATGGTCAAAATCACAATCAAGGGGGAAGACTGAAAACATTTCTTCTGAAGATGGAAACCAGACAAATGTGCCCCTTATCACCTCTTTGACTCAACATTGTGCTGGAAGTCTTAGGCAGAACCACTAGACCAGTGGTTCTCAACCTTCCTCATGCCGTGACCCTCTAATATAGTTCCTTATGTTGTGGTGACCCCCAACCATAAAATTATTTTTATTGCTACTTCATAACGGTAATTTGCTAGTGTTATAAATCGGGTGAAAGGGTCGTTCGACCTCCAAAGGGGTTGCGACCCACGGGTTGAGAACCACTGCACTGGACACTAGAATGAAATCGATGGAATACAATTGGGCAAAGAAGTCAAATTCCTGCTACCAACAAATGCTATGTTTTAATATAGAAAGAACCTCAAGGACTCCAAAAAAGACGGTTGAATAAAATGGAAGGATTTGGTAAAGTAGCAGCATAGAAGATTAACAAGCAAAAAACAATTGGATTTCTACATACCAGTGAAGAGAGCTCTGAAAAAGACATCAAGAAATAAAATACCATTTAAAATAGACATACAAAAGTTGAACTATTTAGATATCAATCTAACAACAGAAATAAAAGACCCATATAAAGAAGACTACGGAACATCATTAAAAGAACTCAAAAGAGACCTCCACAAATGGAAGAATGTCCCATAATCATGAATAGGAAGACTTAGTATTGTGAAAATATCAATACTGCCTAAAGCAATCTACAAACACTAC
>NW_022103898.1:41420329-41425040 GCF_000313985.2 Echinops telfairi | reverse complement strand
ATCCTCACAACATGCACAAAAATGAACTCAATATGGATTAGACACCTAAATGCGAACTCCAGGGCTATAAGGATCATAAATGAGAAAATCACGACAAAGTAAGGTAAGCAGTGTCCAGTCATAGGGTACCTGGTGGTGTAACAGGTATACATTAGCTGTGATCCTCAAGATCCCCAGTTTGAACCACCAGCTGCTCTGTGGGACCAAGGTGGGGCTTTCTGTTCCTGTAAATAGTTACAGTATCAAAGCTTCTACACTGTGCTCTAGGGTTGCTAAGAGTTGGACTCAACTCAATGGCAGTGAGTTTGGGTTTGTTTGTTTGTTTAGTTTGGAGTATCCAGTCTCTTAAACTTTTAATCTGTACAAGTCAACAATTCATATACTGAGGTTTGAAAAACCAGACTTGTGCATGGACAATTTCCTTTTCTCAACAGTGCATTAAATTCTATACTGTTGGCTAAATTAATACTAGCAAGAAAATTACCTTATGCCACATGGGGATGATTTATAATGCTTTATAGCATAAAATGATAATAATATCTCTATTATTATCTGTGAACCATATATATAAACCATCTATGAATGGATTCGGGTTTGCACTTAATTGTAGCCCTAATCTAAGAACAATTAATTCTTATAATGTTACCCTACTTGATACTCATCCTTATGAAGAGATCACTAAAGATATGGGTGCTGTAGAAAAATGTCGTAAAGAAATCAGATGATACTCAGCTGTCAAAAAGAATATTATCTGAGGTCTTCAAGGCTTGTCTTAAAACAAACCAATGAACAAACAAACAAAAAACAGCCATCTAAGTGTGATATCCTCTAAGTCTACATGGAAGAAGCACACCCTCTGTGTGATCCAAGAATTAATTAATAAAGATCCATTCTACAGGAGGGATGGTATCAGAGCTTAAATTCTGAAAACTTGGTTTGCAGGTTATGGATGATAGTATAAGTCCAAAATCCATTTGCAGGGTTCCCACATGGATTAAGCTTCCAGCGAATCTCCTCTGACCATAATCCAGTGATATGAATAGCCTTGCTATCAGACAGAGCATTGTAAAGTCAATTGTGGGAGATATAGTTAGGTTAAATGTCTAACACCTTATCATTTGATCTCCGTTTGACCCATTTTGAAGTTGTTTCAGGTTTTAATATTTTCTGTTTTCTTTTCAATTGAGGTTTTTCTATGTTTTATTTTGTCATTGTTGGGTTTTTTGTTTGGTTGGTTCTTGTTTATATTTTGTTTTATTTTCTGCATATAAAATCTAGGATAGGTAAAACTATGGAGACAGAAATGAGACAGAAATTGAGTTAGTAATTACTTAGAGGCATGGTAGGGGAGGTCAAGGGGAAAATGTGGAGCCAGCAAAGAAAAATTGATTGTGGTGATGGTTGGATGTTTCTTAATATAACTGAATCACTAAATTGTATTATTTGTAAATTATATGCCATTTTAAAAAGCAAGAAGCAGGATGAGAATTCCCCAAACCATCAAGGAAGATGAATCCCCAGGGAAGTATTCTGGAGATCTCTCCCTACCTAAAGTGGCAGAGGCAACAGATATGAGATAGTTAACATTTATTGTGCCAACGTGGCCAATGAACACATGTGGGATTAATTGACGGGCGGAGAGATAATGTCTCCATGCGTCTCGCCTCTTTTGTCTCTTACTCTTTGATCATCGGACCTGTGTGCGGCTGCCTTGCTTATACTGTACCTCAATTTGCAAGCTACACTACCTGTGGGACACCTAACCCATGGACTGCATTGCTATAATTTGAGGTTCCTTCAAGACCTGCTTCGCCACACTATTGGAATGTACATCTCTTGAGCTGGGGACTGTCAGACCCTGTCATGGTGACATGCCTTGCTGTTTGCTGCCTGTAGCTGGATAGCCTGAATTGCTCTATAGTGGAAGGACTACTCAGAGACCCTCAAGACTTGAAGGACTGCTAGTGTCTCACAGCTGTCTCATGGGAGTGAGTTGCACTGAGCCATTCGTACTGCTTTATAACTTAATTAACTGTTTATTTCTTATGTTATATATCTATCTATATAAATATATATAAAATCATTAGCGTTCTGGGTTTGTTTCTCTAGAAAACCCTGTCTAACACAAGACGTCTTGCCATTCTGAGATCAGAGGCCGAGCCCCGGACACCATGAGCAGAGGAGCAGCTCTGAGACCAGGAGGCTCTGAGGCGGAGCAGGAAGAAAGATTCCTGACTCATGGACTCAGAGGCCATGGGGCCATTTGGCTGAGAGATTTGGCTGCTAGATTAGGAGAGGTGTCACTGTGGACCAAAGACTATCTTTAATTTTTTATAATCCTGACTTTTGGGGGCAGATGATTTTATGATAACTTGAAGATGTATGAAAGTGTAGGGGTGGAATTCAACCTGTCACTAAGGTCACCGCATGATGGTGCTTCTTTAGGGGTGTGGTCGAAAGAAGGTTTTTCTGTTTTAGTTTGTTCTTTAGGGGTGTGGCCTTCTTATAAGGACCCTAGTAACCTCCTTCTCTCTCGTCCTTTTCGCCTTCCTGCCAGCTGGGATTGGGTCACTGACCCTGAGAGTTGCCAGAACCTTGCCATGCTTCCATTTGACCTTAGATCCACGTGACTACATGACTCTACACCCACTGGCATGCCATCTTTCTGCCTTCTGCCTCCCTGCATGTGTTTATGTGAGTCTGAAAGGGACTTCTGCTCTAGTAGTGCACTTATGGACTCGAGATATACTAGGCTGGCGTGCTTTCTTGATATACAATTACTTCTTGATATAAAGCTTTTTCTTATTCATATACAAGTGTCACTGGATTTGTTTCTTTAGTCAAATAGACCTAATGTACTTGTGGTAACCTGTTACTTCCCTAATAAGCCCCAGTAATTATGAGTTTGTCTGTGAGTTCTTTGTATCCATTTCAGTTAATTGTTGAACCCAGCAGAAAAGTACAGTGTTATGGACGGAACAGTTTGGCTCGGGACTGTAAACAAAGAAGGTAGAGGCATGTTTGAACTCTGCCTTGTGCCAATTGGCCTTGAATTGGTGTGGGGATGGATTCTCCTTCTCCTTTGTTTAGCCAAAATAAGTCAAAGAAGGTAAATGTGGCCTCTATCGTGGATTTGATTACATTACATTAGACCACATTATGGAGGGATTACTATGTTTCAATTGCCAAACCACTGAGAATCCTGGCCCAGATAAATTGACACAAAAGATATAGCACCTTGTGATAGTTAAGGCCTATTGGCCAACTAGGCCAATAGGAACATGTGGTCATTGTTTAATCAGGTTGCAGCTTGATAAGAGGTCGACCAAAATAAGGACAGACAGCATCTCATCTCTCTCTTGCTCTCTGGTGATTGGACCAGTGTGCTGGCAACTTTCACTAGTTCTTTGCCTCAACCTGTGTGCTACAATACCTGTGGGCCAAGCCAACCCATGGATCATGTGGAGACCTACTTCACCATGTTGCTGGTGTGTACATTGCTTGGGCCTTGAGGCTGGTGGATACTGTCACTGTGCTTGAGTTCAAGATCACAATCGGGGCCTGCTTCACTAAGCTCCTGAGCTACTGACTGTTGCTGAGCCACCCTGCTGTCTGCTACCTTTGGGCACACTCTCCCTGCCTGCCTTGCCTGAGGGAAGACTCTGCTGTCTACTTCCTTGATCTTGGACCCAGCAGCCCATGTGAATTGAAGGACTTCTTGTATAATAACTTTCCATAAAAGTGAGTTGAACTGAGCCCTCTGTACTACTGTGTGGACTAACTAGCTGTTATATTCTTTCTCACTGTGCAAACCTGTCCATATATATAAAATAATAAGTGTCCTGGTTTTGGTTCTCTAGAGAGCCATGTCTAACACACACATCCCATATCTTTAGCTTACACTCTTGACTTTAAATCACCTTTAGTCTGAATCATACTACTACTTTGCATTGTCTAGTCCCATTCCTAATTTTCTATTTTTAAAGTTACATTATTTTGTTGGTTGAACTCTATTAAACTTTGTACTTAATCCTACATAAGTTGAAACGAAGTGCTTATTTCATTGAGGGTTAAATACTAATTCTTTCTAAGTGCTCAGTCCTATTCACAGCCTCTGCTTCAAGAACAAGATGTCTAAGCTTTTACATAAAAACCACCACAATATTACTCACTCTTCTGAACATTACTCCTTTATCTTTTCTGAGTAAGTTAGAGTTGTTTGGTTGTGATAACAAAAATAAATTCAGAGTTAAAAATTAGAATTCATCAGAAAGATATTATAAGACATAGTCTCACCAAGAAGCCTGGGAATTGGAATCAAAACTTGAGGGAACCAAGGAAATCTGAGGGAATTTTCCAAGCACGATCTTTGATTACAGAACACTTTGGTGTTCTAGACCTGACCTCCTGGATGAATTCAGCTGTTTCTCATCTCTTGTCACTCTGTTGTTACATTTCTGGAGAAAGAACATCCAAATGACTTAACTTGGGTTACATAAATTGCTCCTTGACAATGTGAAAATAGGATCTTTATAGACTCATCACATTATATAACCAAGTAATACTGTTCCTAAAGGGAATCAGGATGGTGTGAGAAAAAACAAGCAAATAAAAAAGAACACTGCGCAGTCAAGACACAACAAAAGTCCATTGTATCCCCTGTTCATGACAAAGAATTGGTTCTACATTTTCCTATTCTGCTACAGGGTTT
>NW_022103898.1:41418195-41420035 GCF_000313985.2 Echinops telfairi | reverse complement strand
GTCTATAAGGACCCATAGTGACCTTAGGTACAGCTGAATAAAACATTGCACCATCCTCACAATTTTTTATGCTTAAGCCAATTGTTGTAGCCATTGCGTCAATCCATATCAGCAAGACTATTCCAATTTTTCACTACCCTCTACTTTACCAAAGAAAACTAGAAATTGGAACTGGTCTCTCCTAACAGTGTCCAAAGTACCTGGGATATAATCTTGCCATCTTTACTTCTAAGGAGTATTTTCTCTTACAAGACAAATCTCTTTGTACTTCTGGAAGTCCACAATATTTCAATATTCTTGGCAACATGACAATACAAATGCATCAATTCTCTGATTGTCCAGATTTAAAATGCTTACAAGGTGATTGCAAATACCATTGCTTGGTGAAACTCCCCTTAGTCCTCAAAGTGATGTCTTTGGTCGTTCACACTTTCAATAGGGCTTTTGAAGCAGATTTGCCCAGTGCAGTATGTCAATTGACTTCTTGACTACTTCTTCCATGAACATTGAATGTGGATCCAAGTAAAATGAGATCTTTTACAAGAATATGCAGCAGTTGAACTCTGCCCTATAAGGTCACTAAGAGCTGCAATGATTCAAACAGCAAAGATTTTATAAGAACCTTCTCCAATGTACTCCTCCTAATGCTGTCTTTTTTCTGTTGAAAATCATTGCATTTCTCCAAATTTCCAAATTATAAACCTCAGTCATCTTTCTCTGTTTCTTCTTCTTGATCAGCTCTCATCTATTTAACTAATTTTAGTATTTTGTTGATATTAATTAATTTTAGTATTTTGTTGATATTACATATAATATACCCCTTCAATCCAACTCTTTTCTATTGACTAATAGTCTCAATGTTAACATGTATGTTGCTGTGAAGTGAAAACACTTAGTGTGGCTCTTCACCCCATCATCTTTGATGTCTGTTTCCCCTTTTGTAAGACACCACTCATAACGAATTAGGAATAGTACCCAGTCTGCTGCAGTATGATCTTGCATAGCTTAACTGATAGCAAAAGAAAAACACTTTTTCTGAACAAGATCACATTCAAAGCTATAGAATTTAGGGCTTCAATATGTCTTTTAGGGGACTCAGTTCAGTCCATATCATCCATATCTGGCTTCAATTTACCCTTTCCAGAATAAGCTCCATTTATTCGTCTTTAAAATCCATTTGGGAATCCATGATGCCCACCTAGTTCTTTCACATTTGCCCTTGCTGTTTATTATGGATACCATGATGTTTCCCCTAACAAACCTACCACCCACTGGTTAGTAGTCATGGATATGGAGAGAAAATGACTCAATTCCCAGCTCTCAGGGTTTTCTTGATGGTTTTAATCCAAGCTTGGTAATCCATTTCCAGTTGCCATAGTTTGTAATTCACAGAAATCAGGAGAAACCAATTGATCTGTGGCACAAACCCACTTCCATCAGATTGATTTGGACTCATGGCAATCCTCCAGGACAGCATAGAAACCTTCCTTCAGGTCTCTAAGACTAAACCTCTATAGGTGCAGACAGGCTCCTCTTTCTCTGGTGGATGTGTTTCAACTGCTAACCCCGTGATCAGCAGTTTAATGCTTAACTCACTCTGCCTCGGGAATCCTATGGAATCACCACAATCAATGTGGAAGAGTTGACAACCTACTTGGCGTCTGAGAAGGAAGGTCCTCTCTTCTTAGAGCTTTTTACTTGCCCTTCTATCTTGTAGTGCTAGTTTTGATTTTGGAATCTTCACAATGTTTTTATCTTTATGAAGGAAGCTGAGTTAGTTAAGTGTGCCAACCTGGCCGATAAACACGTGGGATTCATTGAAGAGTGGAGGGATAAATGG
>NW_022103898.1:41414311-41416961 GCF_000313985.2 Echinops telfairi | reverse complement strand
TAATATGCTTCTTATTTCCAAGTGTTTAAGGGACGTAGGTCCATTTCCTTTATGATACATAAGAAAAGTATATATAATAAATGCAGTCTGGAAAGATTCCATTAAATTCAACTTCACATGTGATCAATACTAAATTGATAAATGCAATACAGTGTAGAAAGAGAAAAAGATTGAAAATGATTTTTCATATTGATTAAGAGAGATAATAGTTTTAAATAAATAAAATATTACCTTTGGATTTAAAAATGAATGAAAATATAAAAGAGGTCAGGATTTTAGCATAATCAAATGTTTTAATTAAATATCTAAAATGGCATGGAAAATAATGTGACCTCTTCCATTAAAATTAAAGCATTGCTGAAACCCTGAAAAGTTAACCATTTCCTAAAAGACTATGTCTAGCATAACAAATGACCAGTTAAGTATCCCAGAGTTAAATAAACTTGTCTCCTGAATCTTAATCAAATCATATGTTTGAGACATGTGTGTATTACTTTCCAATACACATTTGCAACTTCATTGAATTTTCAGACAATTCAAAGGTTTCTCTGAATTTATTTTTCTGCACCATCGTTTGTCTGCTATTTGAAAGGCTCTATTCACAAGGTGAGCTAGAAAATATTTATAAGCCCTATGGTGCCAGGCATTGGCAAATGCCTTCCCCTGTAAATGTGTTGAAGGGAACAAGCCACACAACTGCTTTCCTCCTGCATAATTTCTCTGGTTCATCCGCATTGGATGACTTTCCTGGGAACTCTTTACAGCAGCCTCTGCGGGTGCCAAAAGCCCAGGAAAGCTTGCTGGGTTGTTCTCATTCAAATACTGAGCTTGCTGGGTCCTCATTCAGGCATCTTTAGACACACTTCCCTCTTGCTCAGCAAACTGCTAATTGGCACAGGAAACATCCCAGCTTTGTCCATTTTCTATAGAAGCTGGAAATGCTTCTACCTGACTGTGCTAGAAGATTATATTTTCAGTCGTATGAATGTGCCAGATATTTCTACACCAATTTTGGGAACAAAATCAAATACATCCTACCATAGGTTAGTCTTAAACATTCTGATGTTACCAGTATAAATGACAATAATCAAGAATCCCACAAAATTCAGGGCGAAAAATATGAGTGTTTGTGATATAGTCATTTAAACTTCATAAAAGCTGCACATAATGCCTTTCTGTTTCTGTACTCTTTACCTTAATTGGTCCATTTGCACTATTATACACTTAATCTGTTTGTTACTCATTAGAAATAAGAGAGGCTGTTGTGGTTGGTTTCTAAGGAATATTTTTCCATCAGATCAAGAAAACGTGTTGCATTGCCAAGAGTAAAGAAAATTGTTCTTGTATTTGTTGCTGGCCAAGAGCCCAAGTCTCATATATGTCTGAGGGGAAAAAAACAAAAAACAAAACACCCTCTAATCTGTGGTTTTAGGTTCTGTCTGCTCCTCAGGAGACTATGTAGTGCCACAGGCAAAAAAGGAGAAATAATGATTCATGAGAACACTTGAACAATGTGCAGAAATCATTGAAAATTTGTCATTTGATTGAGATTTTGAATGCTTATTTATTTCTACTTGCCAACAGCAACCTTAATATCTTGTCTTGTAAATCTAGTTTCATATTGTGAAGTTTGGGGGAACTCCTTGAAAATGATAGCAATCAATGACATCTTGTCCTTATATTCAAAAAATCACATTTAATTGAGCAGGCAGGTGGTTGCGTATAGAACAAGCCTGTCATTACGAGTCTTTTATACATGTCATGTCTATAAAGTTCATGCTGTCCTGTTGCCCGTATTAGAACTTATTCGATTCATTAAAATTCTATGTGCCCACAGTATGTCCGGAACTGTGACAAATACATGAATGGATGTAAAAGAGATGTTTCCTAGTGAACTTTAGATCCTGTTGGAATTTTCACTTCTAATTCTTGCCAGTTTATTTGTTGGAATTAATTTTTAAGGAGAGTTTTGCATTATAATATTTTACACCTCCACTCCCCCAAATTAGAGATCCATTAGTTTGTGAAACAAAGTTGAAAACAATTTTCAGGACAACAGTAGGTCAAAGAGGTTAATGCTTGAGAAGGAATAAACTGGCAGATAATTAAAACAGAATTGACAGTTCCAGAAATAGACCTAAAATACACGTGGGAATTTAGTGCATGGCAAAACTGTTATTTCAAATCAGTGGGAAAACATCAATTATTTACCATAGGCAGTATTGAGACAGCTGGCTGGTCATTGAGAAGAAGATCAAGCTGGACTTTTATCTTATCATCAAATAATTCTGAACAAATCAATAATTAGAAATAATAAGAATAAAAATGGAACTGCAGGAATATTTTAAAATGCATTTTCCCCTATATTTAGGATCATCAAATTGCCACAGTCTATTTAAATGCAAGCTCTATAAAGAAAAATATAAAAGAGTAAAGTATATACACACTACAAAGGACCATAAATATGCCAAAATTCAAAAGAAAAATATTTGCTGAACATAAAGTAGAAAAAAACTCATTCCTAGATACATCAAATTGACAAAACAATTTCAAAATAGCACCCAAAAGAAAAAAAACCATGACAATATAAACCGACAGATTACATAAAAATAAACATAAATGATCAATAACATTCAATTAACATTTCACA
>NW_022103898.1:41408479-41413548 GCF_000313985.2 Echinops telfairi | reverse complement strand
CATCTAGTTGATGCTTCCTATCTTACCTCCATGGGTTCTCAGAGCCTTTGCAATGGCTACACAGAACTTACAGCTGGAGTTCATGATTAAAGGCTTATTAAGGGATGCACAAGTTGTAATGCCAGTGAGAAATGCTCAGGATTGAGTTGCTTATCAGAATGTACCACAAAGCTATTTCAGATCTGTTAATAAATGCCCAAAGGGGCATATCATTCACTGTAAGCTTCAGCCCAGCGGCGCTCAGCTCACTTCTGGGGGCCAGCAAACCCACTCGCCAGAGTGAATGACCAGAGGCACCCCATCCACAAGCAAGCCTCCTGCACTAAAGTACTTCGCTTTTCTTGCTCCGTGGTGTGAAAGTCCATCACTGCTCTGGGCTCTGGCTCCTGGTTCTGAAGCTGTTCCTCTTATTTTATTGCCTCTTCTGGACTGGAGGTCACTGTACGGGATCTTAGGTCCAGAGGACCTGCTCCACTCCTGGCTCTTGTTGGTACAGAGATCCCTCCCCCTTCCTCCTAGAGGGATCATTTTATATGCGGCAGGATGACATTGCAGGGAATTCGGTTCACAGTCAGTCACAGTGAAGCCTATCAGTGTCAGCTTTTCACCAGGTTCCGGCGGGAAAAGGTCGTTTGGTGAGTGTTAGAGGCTTTGGTTGGAAAAGCCACCTTAAACAAGTCACTGCCCCTGAACTGCCCCAACAATGTACAAATCTAATACAATCCTAGCCCAGGGCCCAACATCATTCTTTACAGAGTTGGAAAAAATAATCACCAACTTTATATGGAAAAGAGCGAGACCCAGGATGTGCAAAGCATTCCTCAAGAAGAGTGAAATGGGGGCCTCTCACACCCCAATCTCCAAACCTACCACAAACCCATAGTAGTCCTAATAGCCTGGTACCGGACCATGAGCGATGTGTAGACCAATGGAGCAGAATTGAGAGACTAGAAGTAAATCCATCCACCTTCAGACAAATGGCCTAAGCCCAGTAAGTGGGGAAGTCTTAGTTTCTTCCCCATGTGATTCTGACAAAACTGGACTTCCATTTACAGAAGAATGAAATAGGCCCTCTATCTCACACTACATACAATAATCACACTTGGTTTAAAAATGAGCTCAAGATTAGTTAGATAGCTACAAGCACACTTTAGAACTACAAAGGTCATAAATGCAAACATAGGGACAAACGTGGTTGCTGGACTACAGGGCCTAAATGTGCCATCACATACAAGAGAAGCACACAGCAGAAGACACGAGATGACTGTACATACAAGAAAAGCACACAGCAGAAGACACGAGATGACTGTATGTTGCCAGGTGCCGTTGAGTCCATTCTGACTCATGGCAACCCTGCTTCGATCCGAGCACAACACCGCCCAGCCCTGCGCCCTCCCCACAGCTGTTCTTATGTTTGAATCCATCCAGCTGTGTCACCCGCCTTGTCAAAGGTCTTCCTCTTTTTTGCCGCCTCTCTGCTTTACCAAGCATGAAGTCTTTCTCCAGGGAATGGCCTCTCCTGGTGTCCAATGCACAAAGTTCATGAGAGGAAATCTCACGACCCCTGCCTCTAAGGAGCATACTGACGGCTTCTTCCAAGATAGATTTACTTATTCTATTGGCAGTCCATGCACTTTTAATATTCTTCACCAGCTCCATACTTCAAATGCATCAATTCTTCGCTCTCCCTAATTCAATGTTCAATGTTCACATGCACATGATGCGAAGGGGATTACTCTTTTTTTTTTAATCATTTTATTAGGGGTTCATACAACTCTTATCACAATTCATACATACATTAATCATGTAAAGCACTTTTGTACATTCATTGCCCTCATCATTCTCAAAACATTTGCTCTCCACTTAAGCCCCTGGCATCAGCTCCTTATTTTCCCCTCCCTCCTGGCTCCCCCCTCCCTCATGAACCCTTGATAATTTATAAATTATTATTTTGTCATATCTTGCCCTGTAAGACATCTCCCTTCACCCACTTTTCTGTTGTCTGTCCCCCACAGAGGAGGTTATATGTAGATCCTTGTAATCAGTTCCCCCTTTCTGCCCCACCCTCCCTTCACCCTCTCAGTATCGCCACTCTCATCACTGGTCCTGAAGGTATAATCTCTCCTGGATTCCCTGTGTTTCCAGTTACTATCTGTACCAGTGTACATCCTCTGGTCTAGCCAGATTTGTGAGGTAGAATTGGGATCATGATAATGGGGGTGGTAGTGGTGGTGGTGGAAGCATTTAGGAGCTAGCTGAAAGTTGTATGTTTCATCATTGCTACACTGCACCCTGACTGGCTCGTCTGCTCCCCACGACCCTTCTGTAAGGGGATGTCCAATTGCCTACAGATGGGCTTTGGGTCTCCACTCTGCACTTCCCCTCATTCACAAGGATATGATTTTTTGTTCTGATGATGCCTGATACCTGATCCCTTCGACACCTTGTGATTGCACAGATTGCTGTGCTTCGTCCATGTGGGCTTTGTTGCTTCTGAGCTAAATGGCCTTCTTTACCTTCAAGCCTTTAAGACCCCAGATGCTATATCTTTTGATAGCTGGGCACCATCAACTTTCTTCGCCACATTTGCTTATGCACCCATTTGTCTTCAGCAATCATATCAGGGAAGTGAACACACAATGATATGATTTTTTGTTCTTTGATGCCTGATAACTGATCCCTTCGGCACCTCATGACCATGCAGGCTGGTGTGCTTCTTCCATGCGGGCTTTGTTGCTTCTGAGCTAGATGGACACTTGTTTACTTTCATAGCAGATTCACCCAATGCATGCAACGTTTAATCTCTTGACTGCTGCTTCCATGAGAATTGATTGTGGATCCAAGCAAGATGAAATCCTTGACAACTTCAACCTTTTCTCTATTTATTATTACTCTCTATTTATTTATTACTTGTCCAGTTGTGAGGATTTGGGCCTTCTTTACATTGAGGTGTAATCCATACTGAAGGATGCAATCTTTGATCTTCATCAGTAAGTGCTTCAAGTCCTCCACACTTTCAGCAAGCAAAGATGTCATCTGCATATCACCGTTTGTTAATAAGCTTTCCTCCAATCAGATGCTGCATTCTTCTTCATGTAATCCACCTCTGATTATTTGCTTAGCATACAGATTAAGTAAGTATTGTGAAAGGATGCAATGCTTAGGCATCCCTTTCCTGCTTTTAAACCATGCAGTATTCCCTTGGCGTATGTACACAAGTGCATCTTCATTCATGTACAGGTTCCACATTAGCACAATGTAGCATTCCAGGATTCCCATCCTTCTCAAGATTATCCATATAGTTTCTTATGATCCACACAGTCTAATGCCTTAGCATGGTCAATAAAATATAAGTAAATATTTTTGGGGTATTCTTGCTTTGAGCCAAGATCCATGTGACATCAGCAATGCTTAGTTCCTTAGTTCCACATCTTCTGAATCCAGCTTGAACCTCTGGTAGGCCCCTGTCAAAGTACTGCTGCAATCATTGTTAGATGATCTGCAGCAAATTTACTTGCAAATGACATCAGTGATATTGCTCTATAATTTGAACATTTTGTTGGGTCACTTTTCCCTGGGACAGATGATTGGAACTGCCTAGAAATTAGATAATTAGGTGTATCAACAGACTGGATCAAAGCAGTAAAAAGGGAACCCAGCGACTGGGAGAAGGTTTTTGGAAATGACATATCAAACAGGGATTATTCTATAAAATCTATAGAAAATGCCCAAATCTAAACAAGACACAGATGAATAATCCAGTTGAAAAAGTGGGCAAAGGACATGAACAGACATTTCACCAAAGAAGACATTCAGGTGGCCAAGAAACATACATAAAAAATACAGTCATTTGCTGTTTGAGAGACACCCATCTAAACAACGGTGGAATGACATCTCTCCCAGCATCGATAGCAACATTAAATCCACAGCAACAAAAAGGACAAATGCTAGATAGGCTGTAGAGAGATTGAATCCTCACACACTTCTGGGGACTATAAAATGGAATAACCACTAAAGCAGTGTGATTCTTCCACAAAAAATTAGGAATGGCAATTCCTTATGATCCAATAATCTCCTCTCCTTGGTATATAACCGAAGGAAATAACAGCTGCAAAATAAACATGCATGCACACCCATGTTCATTTCAGCACTATTCACAAGAGCAGACATATTATAGAAACAACCTAAATTCTCATTGATGGAAGAATTACTAAATAAAATTTTGGTACATGCACATAATAGAATACTGCACAACATTAAAGAAAAATGAAAGATAACATAAGGGCTAGCACTTCCTCCATTTGGTATATGTCCTAGAGAAATAAAAGCACACCCATGTTCATTATAGCACTATTCCCCAAAGCAAAAATATGTAAAAATTAAATGTCCATCAATGAAGGAATAGATAAATATTGTTTGGTACATATACACAATGGAATACTCTGCAAGGTTAAAGAATAAACATGAATCTGTGAAACACCTCATTGCATGGATAAACCTGGAGAACATCATGCTGAGTGAAATTAGTTAATCATAAAAGGACATATAAAGTATGAAACCACTAACATTTAAAAATCAAGAACAGATTTTTGCACTAAATGAAATGAGCTTGGATGGTTACCAAGGAGGAGGAGCAGAGAGGGAAAGCAGAGTCAGAGGTTACAAAGTAGACGGGCGCTAACTTGGGTTAAGTGGTAGACAAATCTCTGACAAGAGGGAGATGGGCAAATATTAATGGAAACAGGGTAAAACACGGGAAAGTTTGATAAATTGTTGGATGTAAAATTGACGATCTGTTCTATAAACTTCCACCTGTTTCACTATAATTTTTTTTCGTTTCTAAAATCCCCAGCCTATTCAAGCAACTAAAATCAGTATGTCCTTAGCACTTGCTATAAGATAGATGAGACCAGACCCTTGCTTGCCACACCAGGTAATGCAGACGTTATTCTTAGGAGTCACGGTAAGGGTTCTACAGAAGAAAAGGGACCACAAATTCACACCTAATTTATGAAGACATATTCATTGTCTTAAATAGAAAAAGACAACATTACTGTTAATAAGGCTCG
>NW_022103898.1:41405254-41407066 GCF_000313985.2 Echinops telfairi | reverse complement strand
TGCCAAAGTTGGCTGGACCTCAGTAACGGCAGCAGGAACTCAGAACAGGTAGGAGCGGGGAATGCTCTTTGCATAGGTGTTGAGCCAAGCGCAGTGCTGCCAGGGGCAGAAGTCCCTGAGCAGGAACACCAGGCCACTGGAGCAGCTCGCATCCGCTCCAGTCAAGGCCTGGTGCTGCAGGAAGCAGGGCCAGACCAAGAGCTTGGAGTGTATAGCACACAGCCTCAGGAGAAGTCTGGGAACTGCTAACTCATTTGCACTCATCAACGCACTTTGATTAAGGAGCCTGTTTACTGTGTTCAGGAAAAATTTGCAGGTATTTATTGATTCTATTTCGGAATGGATGAAAACATTTCATTATGTCACAGGAGTTGCCCGTGGTATCCTGGGGAAGAGTCATTTCCAGATTCGGCCGGGCCCATAATCTGAATAATGATAAGACTCCTTTTCTCTCACCAGTTGTTCAAGAGGTTTCAGCTTAGAATCCACGAGAGCGTGAAAAGGAAAAACGACGGAGTCAAACGTGAAAGCCGCCAGTCAACGGTGTCAGTGACCTAGGTTGCGGTGGACCAAAGTTTTGCCCTTAGCTTTACTGAGAACCTGTACAGCCCCCAGGGAAAAATAGAAATTCCGCTGTTTTTGAGGTAATGTGCAGATCGTGCTTGTTCCGTTTCCTGATTCACGTATCCTGTGCTTGGTTTAAACATGTGCTTGTTTGCTTTCATTGACCTCTGGGATAGCCAGACGTCCCAAGGCAGTAGCAGGTGGCCAGAAGGTCTCCCTAGCAATCGTTATACACAGTTTCCCACCAGGATAGCAGGCTCTCCTCCATACCTGAAAAAAATGTCACTGCAGCCAACCGAGCTGTGAAGCTCGAGGGAGCGAAGCCGCAGTTTCATCACCCCCGGATCAAGCCAGTCCAGGTTGCAGCTGAGACCCCAAGACCAAAGGAGACCCCCTAAACCATGACTGAATTCTAACTCTTTTTAAAAAGAATACCAGATGATCCTTCCACATTGTGTCCACCCACCAAAGTCTGATAGAGACAATTTTTTTTCTCAAAGGCTAATGGCATTATTTAAATTTGAGTGTGAATAATCAAATAAACTGAAGTTTTAATGATAGTGTCTCTTATAATAGTTTTCATATTAAGCCTCCCTATCTGATATCATTGCTGCTGTCAGATGGACTTTTGCTCAAAGCCAAAAAATACGAGAAAGATGTCTATTGGTGTTTTATTAACTATGCAAAGGTATTCAACTGTATGGATTATAATAAATTATGGGTAGCCTTGAGAAGAATGAGAATTGCAGAACATTTTATTGTACTCATGTGAAACCTGTACATGGATCAAGAGGCACTCATATAAACAGAAAAAGGGCATAATGCATGATTTAAAATAAGAAAAGGTGTGTGTCAGGGTGGCAATCTCATTTAATCTGCAAACAGAGCATATAATCAGAGAAACTGGATGGTTTGAAGAAGAATGCAGCTTCGGTATTGGAGGAAGGGTTATTAACAATTTGTGATATGCAAATGACAACCACGCTTGCTGAAAGGGAGGACCTGGAACGCTCACTGATGAAGATAAGGATTGAAGCCTTCAGTGTGGATTACAATTCAATGCAAAGAAAACACAAATCCTCGTGATTGGACCAATAGGAAACATCATGATAAATGAAGAAAAGATTCAAGTTGTCAAGGATTTCATCTGGCTTGGATCCACAATCAATGTTCCTACAGCGGTCAAGAGATTTGCATTAGGCATTTCTAGGCAAATCTGTGGCAAAAGACTTCCTTAGCATGTTAAAA
>NW_022103898.1:41403628-41404276 GCF_000313985.2 Echinops telfairi | reverse complement strand
GCTAAAATTTTTCCTTTGATTTTAAATTTTGGCTAGACCTTTTAGAGAACTAGGTTTAATTAAAACTTCTAATAATGACCTGAATCTCCTTAGCAAAACTGAATACATATCTTTGCTGTCTTTTCAATGTCTTGTCAATGTCCCAGTGCTGGTGGCCAAGGTCAAAAAGAAACCAGCTCCTTAGCCTCTTTTATCGGTAAGACTCACAGGCTGTAGATGACAGCAGTCAAGAATTCAGCCAAGCCCACAGGCAAAGGAAGGCCAAATATATTTTATGGATTTCCTCATCCAAATGACTCTTAATTCTTGAAATTTAGGTAAATTGATTTATTAAAAATTCTAGCTTCGAAGGGCAATTTGTAACTCAAGTTATTTTATTTAATGCAGTCTCAGAATTTAAGCTCTAATACAGAAACTCTTTGTTATTCTAGGAAGAAATAACAGACCCAATTATGGCTTCTGTGGTTCAGGCAATAAAAAAATCACCTTGGTAACTCTTACTTAAGTGTTTAATTGTTGAGACAACAGTTTCCAGCTATATGACACCACATTTACTCTCCCACCTGCCTGATAATTCTTTCCACAATTCTTAGCTAATTCTCTCTCCTCTGACCGCTCTATAATTTGCAAAATTCCATCAATGTAAGC
>NW_022103898.1:41397200-41402126 GCF_000313985.2 Echinops telfairi | reverse complement strand
AAAAAAAAAAAAGAAAAGAAAGAAAAGCCTGTAGTTAGTTCAAGGACTGTTTGTTGGCCTTTAAGAGTGTTTTCCGGTAGAGTCTGATAGGGTGCCACGCCCTGGCCCCAAAGTCTATTTTGGTATTCCCAGGGACTTCGTTGCTCTGCTCCCCTTGCTGTTCTGTTGCACACCCTTAGTGTTTCGCTTTGGTGTGGTAGGATCAGATCGGGCACTCTGCTAGTTGCTTTTGCAGGTCCTGCGGCATATTTAGGATATTGGGATGTTTGAGTTGTGTTTTTGCCACTGTTTCAGTCCATCTCTGCCAAAAATATTCCTTGCCTTCTTCAGTCCTCTACCAACTATGATGTCCTTTCTAGAAATTTTTTTATTTTTCCTCTGATGATGTGACCAAAGTAATCAGGCTGATGCTTTGTCATCCTTTGCTCTAAGGAATATTCTGCTTGTATATATTCTAAGATTGATTATTCAATCTCTGGTGGCCCGTGGTCTATTCCTTATTTTGATTCTTTGCCATTGCTGTCATGTGCTATCAAGTCAATGACAACTCATAGTAGCCCTAACTCCAAACCCCAAATGCACTGCCATCGAATCACATCCAACTCAAGGCAACTATAGATAGGACAGAGAGCAGACCTGCCCCTGTCGGTTCCAGGGACTGTAACTCTTTATGGGAGTAGAAAACCTCATCTTTCTCCTATGGAGTAGCTGGTGTTTTCAAACTGCCGACCTTGTGGTAGCAGCACAATGTGTAATGCCATATGCCAGAAGAAAATGGTCTCGTGGGGGTTTGATGGATTCAGTAACTTCCAAGAATGACACTAGAAACAAAGAGATGTATCAGGTTCAGCTTCGGAGAGGTCACAACAGAAGAAGACCTCCCTTGTGTTTGGGGCATGCTGTACTCTGTCTCCAGGCCTGGATAGCTCACTAATTTAGGAAGCCTCAAAGAAAGAGCGCTACAAGGTGTAAGATTCCACCTAAGGCATTCAAGACTAGAGCTTCAATATATACACATGATCTTTGAATATTTATGATTCACTTAATCACGTCTTCCCTCCGCCCTCTTTGCTGCCTATGGTGGATGAAGCTGCTGCTTCTCTGCACATATATAAGTATCACTGGCAGGTTCAGAAAACAAAAGGCACCTCAGTTGCCCAAGAATTTCAAGGAATGTTTTCAGAACTCAGAGACAAAGACCAGAGTTTCTTTATGCCAGTTCGCATCTTGCTCAATCTGTTTTCTTCATCTTATTAGAGAAAAAGTGGCCTCCACCGCACCTAAACTGTTATATGACTGCAGTCTCATAGCTTCATGTTGGGCTGAAATGACTCGAGACATAAAGCCGGTGGTACTCCTACATGTATAAGAAAGAGCTTTATATCAAGATGTAATTATATATCAAGAAAGCAGCTCAGCCCAGTCCAACTCAAGTTCATAAATTTGATCCTAACTAGTCCATAGATCCCTCTTCAGATTCGTGCAGCCACATTCAATGATGCCGAATGCAGGGACAGCCAGTGGGGGTGAAAACAAGGCAGGGCTCTGGCAGCTTCAGGGTCCGTGGCAAAGAGAGGGGGAGGCTTCCAGGGCCCTCCTTAGGAGAAGGCCACATCCCCAAAGGGGCACCATCAGGCTGTGACTTGATTGACATATTTGACTCCACGCCTAGCCTGGAGTAATCTGCCACACACTGTTAGATGCTTTTGTGTTGTTTTCAATGGAGACCTGGTGGTACAGTGGTTTATCAACTGCCTCTTAACAACATGTCAGCAATTTGAACCTACCAGCCACTCAGCAGGAGAAAGTTATGGTGTGTACTTCCAGAAAGATGTTGTGGCAATGTGGGGTAGGGTTAGGGAGGGGATTTGGTTGCAAACAGTGAATGTGGGATGGGGGAGGAAGCATTAGAACTGATTATGATGCATATATAGCACTTTTAAAGAACAATTTAACTATGGAAGTGTATGATAATGTGAATACTATCTCAAGAAAACTAAAAGACAAAAAAGAAAAGAAAGAAACCAAACTTGACCAATGGTTATCATGCGTGAAGGAGGAAGAATTTTGCTTAGGGGGCATTGACTTTATGTTAATGATAGTGGAACCATTTGGAAAAGGATAAGAATAGTGGGTGTACACATGAAGATTATCATCAACGACACTGAATTATACATGTAGAAGTGTTGAATTGAAGAATGTCTAGTTGTGTGTATTTTTGTCACAATTAAAAAATAATAATTGCATGAATAACAATGAGTGCAAGGAAAAAGAAAAAGTTCTAGAATTGATGGTGGTGATGATTGTGTGACTCTTCTTGATATGATTGGATTATTGAATTGTATGATGTGAAAGAAGTACCAATAAAACCGGTAAAAGAAAAGAAAGATGCTGTGTCTGCTTCTACAAACACAGCTCTTGTTGGTTGTTAGGTTGCTCAAGTAGCTCCCATATGTTCAAACGCAAGAAGCAGAGCCTGTCCTGCGCTCTCCTCAGTCACTGCAATGGCTGAGCCCCTGTCGAAGTCACTGTGTCAATCCATGTCATTAAGAATCTTCCTCCTTTTGGCTGAACCTGACTTTACCAATCATGATGTCCTTCTCTAGGATCGTCTCCCTCCCAGCACGTCAAGAGTACTTGTCTTGATACTGTCCGAAGCCATCTTGACTCATGCCATATCAATACGTGAAGTTCCCCCAAACTTTATCCACTTCACTAAAGTGGGCTCGAGGGAACAAAGAGCCCAGTTTCAAATAGAGTTGCCATTTGGGGCTGTTGAAGAGGGTCCAATTCATAGCATCTTGTGTGCCACGGAAACCCCGCCCAGTCCTGCCTCATATTTATGACTGTTGTTACGTTTGAGTCCACGGTGTCAATGCATCCAGCGAAGGTCTTCTTTTATTTTGCCGACTCTCTAACTTTACTAAAGTAGCCCCGTGACGTGGTGGGCTGGCTCTGCACTGAGTGGCGAACCATGAGGCAAGCAATTTGAACCCACCTGCTGCTCCACAAGACAGAGATGAGGCTGTCTGCTCCGGTAAAGATTTAACCCCAGAGTGGCTGTTCTACTCTGGCCTATAGGCTTGCTCTGAGTCAGAATCTAGTGGATGGCAATGAGTTTTCTCCTTTAGTCATTGTGATGTCCTTTTCCATGGACTAGGATCTCCTGCTGCCATGCTCTAAGTACATGAGGTGGGATCTCAATACCCTTGCTTCTAAGGAACAAGAATACGAGAGGACCGTGGACTGCCAAAAGAACAAAGAAATCGGTCCTGGGAGAAGTACAGCTTAGAAGTACAGAATGCTGCTTAGAAGCGAGGGTGGAGAGACTTTGTCTGACTTTGGACATGTCGTTAGGAGAGACCAGTCCTTGGAGAAGGACATGGTGCTTGGTAAAGTAGAGGGGTGTAAAGTGTGACAATATGGATTAACACTGTGGCTGCAAGGATGGGCTCAAACATAATAACAGTTGTGAGAATGGCATAAGTCGAGGCAGCATTTCCTTCTGGTGTACTCCGAGTCACCGTGAGTTGGAACCAACTTGATGGCACCTAACAGGGAACATTCTGGCTGTATTTCTTTTGAGACAGAGCTGTTTGTTCAATTGCTTAATTTCCTTTGCTAATATCACAACTCAAATATATCAATTCTTCTCCTGTCCTCATTATTTAGTATACAGCTTTCACAAGCACACTAGGTCATTGAAAATACAATGGCTTGGGGTCAGCATCACTTTAGAAGTCAAAGTAACATTTTAGTTTATTCACACTTTAAAGAGGTCTTATGCAGCAGATTTGTCCAATGCCAATGTTGTTTAATTTCTTTCTTTTTTTGTTATTTATTTATTTATTAATCATTCTATTGGGGATTCTTACAACTCTTATCACAATCCAACCACCCATTGTGTGAATGTTGTTTGATTTCTTAACTGCTACTTTTACAATTATTGACTGTGGATTCAAGTAAAATGACTCCCTATGTATAAAATAGGGTTCAAAGACCCCAAATTTTAACTTACCATATATGCTCAAGTATAAGCCGAATATCAGCTGAGGCACCTAATTTTATCACAAAAACTGCATAAAAAATGTGCCAAACCCCCTGCTCCCCACAGAAGCATTTACTTCAGAAGACAGCACTGAAGCTACACCTCAGGGAGAGGGACATGTCTGATCAGAGCACACGGGAGCAAATGAAGGGGGAGGAAGAGAGAGTGGAGCACAGTCTGGCCCACCAAGCCTTGACAACGATATCCCTGCTCAGAGCAGCCAATGCACAGAGAGGACCATATGGCCTGCCCCACTACGAGACATGACGTCCTTCACTGGGGACAACACTGGAGACACAGTGTGGGAATTGCACCTGATCTGACCGCACCACACCAAGGCAAAACAGTAAGGGCATGCAACAGAACAGCAAGGGGAGCAGAACAAGGAAGTCCCAAGGGAATACCAAAAATAGATTTGGGGGCCAGGGCATGGCACCCCATCAGATTCGACCAGAAAACACTGCTAAAAGTCAACAAACAGACCTTGAACTATTTACAGGCTTTTCTTTTCTATTTTTGTCATTGTTTTTTTGTTGTTGTAGTTTTGTTTTCTTTTGTTGCCTTGTTTTGCTCTGCCTTGTTTTTTGTACATATTATTATCTCTGAAGGACTATCTAGATAATATAGGTGGGATAAACAATTTGGAGAAAACAGTGGGACCCACAGTTCCAGGGGGATATGGGAGAGGGGGAGGTGGGGGAAAGGAAGTGGGAGTTAACACACCCAGGGACAAGGGAACAACAAGTGATCCAAAATTGATGGTGAGGAGGGTGTAGGAGGCCTGGTAGGGCTTGATCAAGGGCAATGTAACCAAGAGGAGTTATTGAAACCCAAATGAAGGCTGAGCATGATAGTGGGACAAGAGGAAAGTAAAAGGA
>NW_022103898.1:41373188-41396087 GCF_000313985.2 Echinops telfairi | reverse complement strand
TATATATATATATATATATATACCATTGGCTAGCCTAAGGCTAGTTCTCTAGTTCTTTACGCATCGTTACTGGTTAAGCTTTTTCAACCACACTCTTCCTGTGGACAAACTGCCTCTCCCTGGACTGGATTTACCCTGATCTGTCTAAGTATAGTTACTTTGTTGAAAGCAAATGGTCAGCAAGCATTGAAGATGTAACAAAGAACTCAATTAGTGTCTAAAAATTTATGTTGATTCAGACTGGAGTTAGGGCTCCCACCTTAGACTGCAGCATTCCACAAAGTCTTTTTAAAATTTTTTCAAAACCATTTTATTGGGAGTTGATACAGATATCATATCATTCCATAATTCAATCACATTAAGCAGTATTGTACAGTTTCAAAACATCAGTTTCAAAACATTTTCCTTCCTGAACTCCTTGACATCAGCTCCCTTTAACTTTTACCCGCCAGCCCCCCACTCCCCATTACCCAGCTTTAGTGTACTTCCCGTGTTAGCGGTTCACCTTCCGCAACTAATCTGCAAGGAGTACCGCCTTGAAAACCCTAAGGGGCAGTTCATCTTCCCCAAAGTACATACCAAGTTGGCTGGGCCATGATTCTCGATGGCTTGGCAGTTACTTGATGATGCAATCATCCCATGATGTGATCTGATGTCATCTGCAGGTCAGTTGTAAAGGGCTTGGTCACAGCCCTCATCTGATGTAAAAGGGCCTTCTACAGGATGTGACTTAACACCGTCGTTTATCTTCCAGGAGGTGGAAGGAGAGAGGAGTGCGAAGGTGAGATGCTCAGCACCACCAAGGAAGAGCAGGAAGCAGAACGTGTCCTCTGGAAATGGCTTGCTGCACTGCTCGGATTTCCCTAGACCCACGTGACGAGAGAGGCAAGGACACACATGACAACTGCCCAGCAGCAGAAACTCAGAAGAAACCAGGACCTTCCTCACAAGCTGAGAGTGGCAGGAACCCTCCCCGAAATTCGGACTTGTGGCTTTCTAAATCGTGTGAAAATATCTTTTTTTATTAAAGACACGTACACACACAATTTGTAGCTCCTTAAGAAACTAATCAAGACAACCAAGAAAAATGGTTGGATTAAGAGAATTCCTTTTCTCCTATGTTGATACTTCAATAAAACCCAAGTGTGATAGATTTTGGGGGGGTCAACATGGCACCTGTAGGAAGATATGGGTAGACTTTAGCCTGTCAATCAGGTCACAGTTTGATGACCTCCATTGCAGGTGCAACCAAGAAAAATGGCTCTCTGGAGGTCGGCTCCCCCTTCCCCTCCCTGTTGACTAGCCACTCTGAGACCCTTGTAATCCCTGTGATGCGGCCAACCCCCATTGGATCCATGCAACTCTGAACCCACCGGCCTGTGATCTTCCTGCATGCTGCATCACTGCATGAGTCTGAAGAGGGACTTGTGGATTAGTAGCAGATTTATGGACTCAGTCAGACTGTGCTGGGATGTTTACTTGATAAATAATTTCTTCTTGATATAAAGCTCTTTCTTACACATATATGAGTGTCACTAGATTCATTTCTCTAGTCAACCTGGCCTACCACACTAAGTTAATGACAAATTTCCATAAGAAATACTTGATTTTGTTTAATAACTGCTCAACAATATTGCAAACGTGTGTTGGCATTATGATGTCAAATTACAGAGCAAACTTAGGAGAGTGCATAAAATTCTTTATTTAGAACAATAAAGTATATGTATATATAATGTAATTTCAAATTCAAACCTGTATAAAAAAAGGATCAGGACATATAGCTATTTTAAAAAGTACACATACAGTATATACACATACACATCACATTTTACAACCTTTTCTTATTTAATTAAACTTCAATCATAATAAAACTATTTAGAAGAGTGTTGACATACATTTACATTACAATATGCAAACTGCAATCTATGACTCAACTACCAATATTATCTGTGCATCCATCTAAATATCTGAATACTTTTCAAGTCCATTGATTTCAAAAAATAGTGGCAAGTGGACACTATACTCACACATTAGAACACAGGAGAATAGGCTATTTTTATTAGAAAACTTGTATTTAGTGAGCCTTGTAAGCTCCGAAACCAAATAACTTAGAATATCATGTTTTTTAATTTAGGTAATTATCTTCATTTTATTTTTAAAATGACATCATAAAGATGTAGTTGGAGATGGCAGTTACAAATTTACAATGCTTAGTAAATATTTGAGGATCATGAATATCCATTTTAATAAGGCTTATTTCTGAGATAACTTGTAATTTTATAAAAGTACCATTATTTTCTTTATAAAATACCCATCTTACTGGAGGAAAAAAGCAAGACCATGTATTGTGTGTCCAAACACCACCGGTGATCTAGTTAGAATTTCAATGAAAATGTTCGTGCCTTAAAATCATTTTCAAATAATGATGTTTCAAAGAGAAGCTGGTTTACTTTAAACTTCTTATTCAGTTTTCCAATTTTAAAACATAATTTATGGATTATCCCTTTCCAAATTGATTCTAAAATATTCCTGACATTTAAAAACTTTAGAAGCATGTTACATTTTCCTGCTCTTAGCTTTTAATAAAATGAAGGCATTTAAATGCTTAACTTGGTATATTTCCAAATATTACACACATAGTATCTCTTGACAAAAATGTTCTACTGGTTTTCATTTTTCAGAGGTGATCCGAAACATTTATTTAAGCAAAGGAAAAAGTCATCTCTCTTATAAATGAGCATCCAATTCATGCTACTTGAGACTGAATTCACTTTTACTAATTGACCCTATTTACATTAGAAACAAGAACAGCAATGACTTTTTAAAAATGAAGGCAGGAAGTCCCGCCCTCTGGACACGCCCCCTCTGACCAGCCCTGCCCCTTAGCAATAAATTTTTATAGTTAAGCTACTTCTTCACAGAGGGGAGAGCTGAATGTTTTGTATGGGTCAGTTTCAGGTCTTGAGAACTTTGTTAGATATAAAGGGATTGGTTTCAGATTAAGGCGTGACCTCACAGTGCACCAATTCACCAAATCCACCGCCATCAAGTTGATTCCAACTTAGAGCTCGCCATGCAGATTTTTAAAAAAAGTTAATTTCAAGGCTAAGAGATGATTAGTTAATGGCAAAGTGGTGGCTACTGACCATTCCATCCAATATTCACCCCACTATGCCAGACTGCCCTTCTGGAGAAAAACAAAACAAAACAAAACTTTCTTAAAGAATAGATATGGGATAACTAAAAGCTACATACGAAAATAAAATTTAGTAACCAAAATTTAGCTGCAGAAGAACATTAAGAAAAACTGTAATTTCTGAAGGGATTTTCTGTTAATTTAAAACTTTTTTAAAAAGAAAGAGAAAACAACAACAAAAAAACTTTAACTGAATTAATTAGGGTACTAAAGTGTGCCACAAAGGCACTTCAAAGTATTTAATGCTTAATGAAATGTGCTTAATTCTGACTAAAAGCAAACACTTCTTTATAGACTTACATTTTCATTTTAGAAGGATAGATTACTTGTTCTACTATAGTATTGAAAAAAATCAATTTGTCTCTGACTCATTAAAAAATGGCCATGTGGTAAGCACATTAGATTATCCTATCCAGGAATGCTTCCGTGTAATTGATCATGGAACCAGTCTCTTGATAGACTTGAGTTTTACTGAAGAGAACCATTTTATTAAGGAGAATTGAGGAATCAAAAATATTCTGCAAACCTGTCAATGTAATATAGAATTGGCAGAGCTTCTGAGATCATTCAAAGAAGCAATTTGGAAACATTACAAGAAAGGACAAGATGATGTCATGGTTTATGATGCTCAGTTGTGCGTTGCCTGTAATTCACAAAGGAGGACATACACGAGATAAATTTATATATATATGTATCTATATGACATTTATGTATGTCATATATATACCCAAGTAGATATGACACAGTTAATGCCCATGCAGCTAACATTCAAAATATTAATGTCCAGTATTATTTTCTATTCTTCATGCATTTTATTGAACTTTTAGTGTTTCAGAACTTAATAATCCATGTAACTCTCAATGAACCAATACATTTAATTAATCAGAACACACAGTCCTTTCTCTACAATGCCAGATTTCATACTTGCCAAGTTTATTCACTTAATCCTATTGATAAGGACCGTGTTCTTGAATGCTAAAATCCAGCTACAAGCTTTGAAAACATCAAGTACAATTTAGTACTCAGGCTTACCAAACAGCATTTCTATATGCCCAAGATATTAGAAAACATTGGTTAAATAAATCAAACCATTTAATTGAGAAGAAGCAACTCAGGTAACCATGACGTATACACACAGCTCATGTTAACCTGTGTTCACTTTCCCCCAAACAGAGGCACACACTCACAAACAGTTCCTTCAGCAACTAAAGTGTGGTCTGGCTTGACTAGTAACCAGCTGTGCCAAGAGATATCTAAGGGTCTCAACAAGTTAATGCAGCTTCTCAATGTATCTGGATTGTATCTGGAGAAATAACTACTGTTTGAGGAACCTCAGCACTTCGGAGAAGGAAGAGCCTACAGAAATCGTCTGGGCTAGTTGGCACACACCAAAAAGGAAAGGCCACTTGCCAGAGTTATATTTTAATTACCTTGGAATATAAGCTTCAATCCAACATACCAGAAATATTTGGACTTTTGAAATCAAGGAAGGCTAGCACTTAGTTTTTACACCTTTGTGTATCACTCCATAGAGAACGGTCAGACAGATGGCAACAGTGTCACAAGATCAAATGAGATTGGAAAGCTTTGAATTCGTCATGCATCTGCTCGTGGTATGCGAAAAGAACCTTCATCTCAATAAATCATAAGAAAGTATCCTTGGACTTTAGTCAGATGTTTCTTTGACTATAAAACAAAACAAAGTAAAATAAAAAACTTGGCAAGGGAAATTGGCCTAATTGCTTAAGAATTCTAGTTTAAAAATGCACTGTCCATCTTGGGAGTTCCTGGCAAATTGTCTTAATATGCAAAACATTTTAAACAGCACACCGACATGCATAACTACATAAAGCGCTCTTTCAATTTCTCTTTGTCATTCATAAATCTTAATGAATACAATAGAGTGCCTGATTTTTAAATAAATGGATCCTTTAAACAGATAATGGTGATTATACTATAAATAGCTAAAGTTTCCATAATCCTTGTGTTCTTTAAAAGCCAAGTAACCTAGTGTTTCAACACCCCAATAATATAAAGCATGTGGGTGTGGTTTTCTAACCTTAGATATGAAATATCATAATTTAGTTTAACCCTCTCCCACAGTGGAAATTTAAAATGGGACCTTCATACATTCAGCATCTTCTCCTAAGTCCCCTCACCACAACTCTGTAAATAGCTTTAGAACAAAAACATTTTGTACTATAGTTTGCAAACATGATTTATACATGCTCTAGTGGTCAAAGGGAAAAGCAGACTTCCCCAGGGATGCCCCGTGTCCCACTCGCGAGACGGTTCTGTTGCTGTGTTCAAAGCTTCTTTATGGGTTCAGTTTGTGGCGAGCTGCTCCTGCAAGGCGTCACTGGTGAAGTTCACCGCTGGCTGCCCTACATGGCTAGAACCAGCCATGGCGATCTGTCTAGTGAGATACTGAGATACGGATGAGCATGGTTTATACTAGGAAGAGATCATAATCAGACCTATATCATTAGTCAGCAGCGACGTGCTGCCTACGCCTATCACTTTGCTCCCACTGCTTTCTATACCGTGCAGCGGCTGGTGCAATTGAATTGCTGCTCTGCTTTTGATGTGTTTTTTTCTAGATCCTGTTGAGAAAAATAAAAACCAAGAAACAGAACAAAACGTTACCCCCCACTACCCAGGCTGAAATCTACTTGCAGAGGCCAGGCTAACTATGGCTGTAGGCTGTAACGGGAAAATAAAGCTAGGTGTTGTGTCAACAACGGGACATTTCTGGAGGCATGCAAATGGTGGGTGCAGTCAAGGATGCCTGCTTTCTTTCCCAAAGTCAGTCCCAAGTCCTGCGTGAGACCACAAGTCCTCCAGGTCCTGAAAATAGAGTCCTGCTCCATGCAAGCTTTTCTTTTCTTGACAGATGATTAATTCCAAGCCCGTTTCACAGTAAAACACTTTGTTCCAATTGCTGCATCATCCTTACAGAGTCATGGGTCGCAGGAACAGATACAGATGTGGTCTGTCACTCAGACGGAATATGAGTTTGTGTTAAGCTGCTTCATTTATGAAGCAAACATGAACTGTTACCCGCCTAGAAAGAAAGGAAAACAAGAGAGATTATGGCACGCCTCTTTTTCCCCCCTCTACATTCTCAGTCGATGAATTAATATGAGACTGCACTGTAACTGAGAGACTGACAATATAAGCTTTGCTTATATAGTCTAAAAGAATTTGATACATTTTCCTCACATGCAGCAATCCTGCTTATTATTCTATATCATCATTTCTTGCTTTTAAAACACTTGACATTATCTGAAATGATCATATTTCTTCATTGTCTGCCACCTCCTGTGCTAGGTACATAATTTTATATCAACTTGAAGATAGGTAAGTTTCGGGGTGGTATTCAACCTGTCAACAGGTCACAGCCTGATGGTGCCTCCTTGTGGGTGTGGCCTTCTCATAAGGAGAGGCCCAGGAACGTCCCCTCTCTCTCTGCCATCACCTTCCTGCTGGCTGACCCTGCTTTCTGCCAGAGACACCGCCATTGAATCCACCGGGCTTTGCACCCACCGGTCTGTGATCTTCCTGCATTCTGCATCATTGCATGTGGCTGCATGAGGCTGAAGGGGGACTTTTATTTGTTTATTTATTTAAATGAATCATTTTATTGGGGACTCTTACAGCTCTTATAAAAATCCATACATCAGTTGTATCAAGCACATTGGTACATAAGTCACCATCATTTCCAAAACATTTTCTTTCTACTTGAGCCCTTGATATCAGCTCCTCTTTTTAATCCCTTCCCCCTCCCCCCCTCGGTAATATATACAGTATTTTTATTTTTATATTTTACACTGTCTGCTGTCTCCCTTCACCCACATTTCTGTTGTTCATTCCCCTGTGGGGGGAGGGGCTATGTCTATCATTGCAATTGGTTCCCCCTTCCTCCTCCTACCTTCACCCTATCCTCATGGTATCATTACTTTCATTACTGTTCCTGAGGTGTTTATCTGTCCTGGATTCTGTGTGTTGGGAGGTCTTATCTGTACCAGTGCACAAGCTTTGGTCTAGCCAGATTTATAAGGTAGAACTGGGGTCATGATCGTGGGTGAGGAAGCATTAAAGAACTAGAGGAATGTTGTGTGTTTCATCAGTGCTATACTGCACTCTCGTTGGCTCGTCCTTTCCTTGTGACCCTTCTGTGAGATGTCCAAATGTCTACAGATGGGCTTTGGGTCTCCACTCCGACCCTCCTTGATTGAATGGAAATGGTTGTTTGTTTTGGGTCTTCTGAGGCCTGATAGCTGATCCCATCGACACCCTGTGATCACAGGGGTTGGTGTGCTTCTTCCATGTGGACCTCGTTGCTTCCCTGCTAGATGGCCACTTGTTTACCTTCAAGCCTTTAGACCCCAGACGCTGTATCTTGTAATAGCTGGGCACCATCAGCTTTCTTCACCACATCAGCTTATGCATCTATTTAGCTTCAGCGATCACATCAAAAGATGAGCATCACAGAATGCCGGGTTATTAGCACAAAGTGGTTTTGTGTTGAGGAGGAAGAACTTGAGTAGAGGGGTAACTTGAGTAGAGGCCCAATGTCCATCTGCTACATTAATACTTAACCTACAGATATATGTACATAGGCCTATATCCTATTATTATATATTAACATATGTCCATGCCTATGTTTATACCTCTATAAATGCCTTTTGCCTCCTAGTTCTTTCCTCTATTTCCTTTTACTTTCCTCTTGTCCCACTATCATGCTCAGCCCTCATTCAGCTCTCTGTACTTCCTCTCAGCTACATTACACTTTATCGAACCTCACCAGATATTCTATGCCCTCCTCCCCAGTGATTTTAGATCTCTTGTGGTTCCCTTGTCCCTGGATTTGTTGGCTCCCCACTCTTTTTCCCCCACCTCTTCCTCTCCCCTGTCCACCCGGAACCGTCAGTCCTGTTATTTTCTCCTCAGGATTGTTTATCCTGCCTATCTTAAATAGATAGACATGACACAAAGAAAACAAAACAAAAAATAGCCTATGAATAGTTTCAGGTCTGTGTGCTGACCCTTATGAATGTTTTTCGATCAGATCTGATGCAGTGCCAAGCCCTATCCCCCTAAGTTCAAAGTCTATTTTCAGAATTTGTAGGGAACTTGTTGCTTTGCTCGCCTTGGTACTCTGTTTCACTCCCTTCATGTTACACCCTGGTGGTGTGCGGGTCAGACTAAGCGCAAGTCCTGCACTGTGTCTCCGGTGTTGCCCCCCGTAGTGCTGTGGGTCAATAAGGGGACATTGGGTTGAGGAGGGACTAATGGATTACTATTGGACTTAAGTTCAAGTGGGCTGGGATGGTCTCTTGATATACAATTGCTTCTTGATATAAAGCTTTCTTACACATATATTCATTTCTCTAGTCACCCTGGCCTAACACACTTCCCATTAGAATATAAACTCCGTGATTGCTCAAATCTTTCTCTAGCTTGTTTTATACCTCAACAGACAAACTTAAACCGGTGCTTGGTACCTAATAGACATTGAGTACACATGTGTTAAATGAAAGGATAAATGAATAAAAGCGTGTGGTTTTCATACCTGAAAGCATAGCACCTATCACCTCAATTTGTGATGAATCATCAGAAGGTTCAAAACCTCTTGGATTTCTCTAGTAAGGCTACAAGGAGGTACTAGATAAATGATGAGAAGGGAAGGAGAGAGGAATAAAAGCAGTGAATGACTGGAGAGTGGAGAAGTATGCGAGGGTTTTCAAAAGTTTGTGGATAAATAGAATGGAAAAAGAATAGAACATTTCCTTATAGCAATGGATGAGAGGCAGCAAAGAGATATTTAGACAAATGGAGAAGCTTCACAGTCAATGAATAGCCAGCCCTACCTATAATCTTGACGGTCTTTGCAGGGTTTGAGAAATCACTGTCCTCAACTGAGGAGATAGTAGCAGCAAGATCACATCCAACACTGTCAACTAAAAAAGGAAAGGCTGGAATCCTGGCACAACATCCTGGAGATGCCTCTAGGGAGGCTCATTTGGCCTCAGCACAGCTTGTACTTGTTGAAGCATGAAAGTCATACTTTGGTTTAATTCTTCAGGGATGGGATTAAACCACTGTGCTTGAGCCTTGCCTCTCGGATTTTGAACTTTTAAGTAAAGCATATGTATTTCCACATCAACTCTTTATCAAAACTAGTGTCTTCATTTGACACTCAATCACAGCAAATGTTGTTCTTGTTTATCAATCCTAGAAACCTGAGCCACCGGCTTTAAAATATTTCTGATCATTACACAAGTTCTGAATAGAATTCCATTGCATGAATAATGAGACAGGGTTTCCTCCCCCAAGCTCTTTAAATATTATAGCCTAAGAACTCTACTATGTAACAGATTGCCAAACAGAGAACTCTAGAAACTAAAGAACCTATACTTGGAAACTCAGAACCAGATCTAGCAGGAAAAATGGAGGCATTAAGAGATCACTGCAGAAACATAATGTATGAAGAAAGCTTGCTTAGAAGAGTAAGAGGAATCATCCACAGAGGCAAAGGATTTTAAAAAATAAACACTACAGAAAAAGCTGAACTTCTAACTTTCCTCCAAGGTAGAGAATAATGATTGGAAATCTATTTCTGACTTTGTCCCCGGGTGGCAAAGAAAAGAAATTTGAAGGTTGCCAACACTTTTTTCATAAAATTACAATTTTTATAATGATACCTTGAATTCTCAGCACAAGCTCATGAGATAAGCAGGGTAAATCTTAAGATTCTTTCATTATACCTCAAAGTAAGGGGTTAAACTACATGAACAAACTCATCCAAGAACCTTCAATGAGCTAAATCAGTTTAGTCTTGAACCCTCATCCTCTTATTTCTTCTAATCCTTTGCATCATAGTAGGTCTACAGAAGGAAAAGTCAAAGTCAACACAACTGAAAATCTGGGCATTTTTAGGAAATCCCTGGTAAAGAGCCACAAATCTTTCCATTTGGGTAAGAAATATTCCCAAGCTCTATGCACTAGCTAGCTCTCTCAGCTTGATTCCAATACATTCTTCTTCTATTTCTAGGAGTTAGTGTTTTATGTCTTAGAGCTCAGATCTATTGGGAACTTTGTGTTTCTTTTATAAATCTCTTCACAAGCCCAAATTTAATGAGAATGCGTCTATCCTTACAGTGCGGTAGTGATATGTCACCCAACAGTACAGACCCTGCAAACTCATGCTGTTGCTGTCAGCCAGAATGGGCCTCCTTTGTGACTAGACACTCACTCCCTCAAGATTTCAAGGTAGATTTCTTTGCAGATGACTCCCAAATCTATTATTTCCGGGCCTCCCTGCCCAGTCCAGTCTGACATTTTTGACTATTGAACAATTCCGCCAATATTTACCAACAGGTCCTTTTGTAAAATGATATCACCATCTGGTTATTTCCATAAGTTTCAAATTGTCTTTGAAAATTGTTCATGGTGCCAAGCCTCATGTGCCATCAGAAAGTATGACTGGTTGGTTCTTTGTCTGCAATGTCTCCACAATGGCCCACATTTTCATATTCCCATGACTTTGACTTAGTTGGCGTCATTATTTTCTCACATCTGCTCTGAAGATTCATATCTTAAGGCTCCCTGCTTCTACTTTAGCATGAATCCATCTAGCTGCACCAATACCAAAGGACTTTTCTTACACCGCTGCTTTAATCACACCATTCATACCTTTCCTGAAACATTCAAAGAAGGTTCCTTCTAATTCACTCAGTGTAGTATAATCTCTGTGTCTGGCATGTAAGCACACTTATATCCACTCTCTCTTCTCAACACTTCAACCCTTTATTGTGAACTCCACCTGAACAAACTGACCAGTGACCAGTGTATTTTGGGGGCCTTCATGACTTAGTCTATGCCCCTTGCACTGCCTGGATTATCCTTGGTTTATTGTTAATAAAATCCAATCAATCATCCTAGATTCAGCCCAGTTCAATGCCATCCTCACAAGAAAGCCTTTCTCCTGTTGCTAGTGATTTCTCTCTCCCTTCAAATAAAGCCAAGGAGATTTCATGGTGACGTTGGTTAAGCATGGGGCTACTACCCACAAGCTATGTGGGTCAAACCCACTAGCTGTTCCTTGGGAGAAAGATGAGGCTTTCTGTTCCCGTAAAGATTTATAGTCTCAGGAACACTAAGGAATTGTTCTACTCTGTCCTTAGGGTCTCTGTGAGTTAGAATTAGTTCGGTGGCAGTGAGCTTGGTTTGGTTTTGTAAAATAAAGCCAAAATACATGGTTTTTACACTGCACAACACTTATTGATGATATCACACCAATAGTTACATTTTGATGAATGGATATCTTACATTCATCTGCCGTAGTCTTGTCTTTGATCTCTTATTTCATTTTCTTTGAAACTTTTTGTTTCTACTTTAAACTTTGTTAGCTTCTAGTTTGCTTTTTAAAAAAATTAGTTTGGACATTTATGTATATACTTCATTTCATTTTGTTGTCTAGAAGCAATTTGAGGACATAGTGTGTTACATTAAGCTCTGCACCCCACAGTGCATATACTTGATGGAATCACCTTTGAGAAAAAGAACAAAATGTCCCTCTTCTACTACAATGAGTGATAGTTTCAGTGTAATTCAGCTCTGCTTTCTTTCACAGAACAAAGTAAATGAAAGTCCGGCAAATGTGGTAAAGTGAAATTTCTTATTACAGCTTTTCTATCTATGTCTCTGTAACTCCCACCAAGTGATTGGGTGGGACCCTGAAAACAGGCTATGTGAAACACTAATGGAGAGGATGGGTCAGTTTTAGTTGCCCTTTCCCTGGCTATAAGAACAAGCCGTCTTAGAAGCAAGAACAGAGAGAAATTACAGCACCCACAGGACTGTCAGGCTCATTCAAGATCTCTGTCGGAAGTGACAGAGCCAACAAGACCGAAGCTGAAGGAGGGAGATGATCTGATAGAAGAGAAGAACTGTGCCGAGACTATGAGACTGAGGTACAGCAAATGCCAGCCTTCCCGTCCCACAGAGGCAGAATCCAAGGTTCATGCGGCTGAGAGGTGGAGGGCTGCTGGCCAGGGAGAGTGAGGGTGTGGACCAATGATTGCCTCCTTGTAGTTCACTGATCCTGACTTGTCCTCACCTGCTAACTTCCCTGATAAGCCTCCTTAATTGTGAGTCCCGTCTCTGAGTTCTATGTGCCCACTGGGAAAGATGCTCAAACTCAGTAGGAAAGTAGATTGTCATGGGAGAAACTGTTGGTTTCACAGATGAAGGCTGGAGAGTAGAGGTATGCTTGTCCTCTGCCTAGTGGCAATACATTTTCGGGTGGCAAAGAGTTGGGGTCTCCTCATTGTATCCAGAGCAAACTAGGTATGGCTCCTCGCCATTTTTGCAGGTACTCACCTGAGATGTTCTTGTGGGATGTCACATATGGGTAACTTGGCAGCAGCCAGGTGACTGAGTTCTAAGCTTTCCAGCTTGTCGATTAAAGGTTTCCATGTTTGATGTCAAATAAACAACTTCAGTGTTTTTTCTCTTAGAGGCAATGTTTCTTTCTTTCTTTTTTTCTCTTTCTTTCCTTCTTTCTGCCAATTCATTATATGCATCCCTTACACATTCTTTGCTTCTATATGAAACAGCAAATTCTATTGAACTTCTCTTAGTTTTCCAATGATGAGCTATTTCCTCTGGAGAACTAACCATCCATATGATTTCTATTCCCACGTTTCAATATTGGTCCTGATTGAATTTGTTTTGTTGATGAAACTTCCATTTCAGAGGGGAATCCTAGCCATAAAACTGTCATTACCCTACTTTCTCCTTCTTGTTATAACCAAAAAAAAGGAGTATCATCCAAATTGCATCTGACTTTTTTCAATATAGAATTACAACTCCACATTTCATTTTGCCCTGGTTACTTTTATGGCATGTGTTCTTTGTATTTCTTGGAATAATTCCTATCTTAACTTACTAAAACCTGTTCTGCCAAATGTTCCCCCCTCCAGACTCCTCACCCCAAGCCTATGATTACTTGGCAGGTTGTACACTTCTGTTTGTATGGAGGCCAGTATGAGGTTTTCCCCCGTCCATTGGGTACTCAATGCAGTTGTAAAACTGGACTTACATTTACCTAGAAGGGAGTAAAACTGCCTCCACGGTTTTACCGAAGCTGTATACCTTTAAGTAAGTAGTCCACCTCTTCTTTTTCTTAAGAGACCGCGCAGCCCAGGGCTCCTAGATGACAGATCTGCATTTTTCACATTGCAGTCCAGGGTTTCACACTGATCAGCTACTTTTCTTGTCCTTTATCTCATTTTCCCTTCAGTGTGTGAATTCTTTATACATATAATTAAAAAAAAAATCTCTACACCTAACAACTCTGAGATTCAATCATTTCTTCATTCATTTATTTAACAAAATTTCCAGGACAATTATTATGACTGTGCAAAGTACATGCTACATACTTTGGTGGGATTCTAAAATCAACTTAGACAAAAATCTTGCCTTCTGAGAGTTTAGGAGGGAACATAAAATGTTTACGTAAATAACAATAAAATCCTACTGAGAGTCCTATGACGTGTAATCCAGGGCCCACAGGTAGAGAGAGCCTACTGTCATTGAGTCAGCTGTTTTGGAGAGGGTGTTATGTGAGTTGAGCTTTAAAAGGCTGTGCAGACAGATGAGAATGGCATTCATTCTACACAATGCTGTCCTTCAGTGTGCTTGTGAAATTTGATTTCTCTTCTATATACAAAATGCTTCATATGTTGAGAAAACTAAAGGCAGCTTTTCCATGTGACTCTACTCTCCCTTGCGTTGTATAACTTGTAAAAATCAGTATCTCTCTCTTTCGATAAAAACAAATCTTGGATCAGAAGAACCATTTTTCTTACCAGCTGGCTTTCTCTGCCTCCTCTCTTAGGGCAGTTTTCTAGGACCCACCTCTCATTCCTGCAGTCCCCAAATGGGTAGGTCCCCTCACTTAGAGGTCATTTACTCGTTCACTCATTAAACATTTGCTGAGAGCCTACAATGCTTGGGGATACAGCAAGACCCAGAAAACTGATTTCTTGTCCTCAAATGTTATCCAACTAGTAGATCTGGGCATAAGACCTATCCATTGTTACTCCAAGCTATCATGTTTTCTCCTCCTACAAAAGTGGTATGATTCCCCCTTATGATCATCCATCTCCAGCAGCGACAGCATGAGAGCCACAAGTGAAAACCACATAGTTAAAGGCTCTTGTGGCAAACAGATCTCAGCAAGGCAGTCCCAGACAAACAAGGAGAACATCAGGGGAGCTGTTAAGACTCCACTAGCCATTAGGCGTGTGATTTATCTGGCAGACAGGAACCAAAACCACAGTTAGGGACGAAGAGAGGGTTGTGTCGGGGCTAAAGACCAGAGCCATGGATTTTTAAAGGGGGAAAGGTCATGGGGAATGTTAACTCTGAAAATACAAAGGACAGCTCAAACGCTCTATGCATTCACATGGGTGACTGGGAAGAGGAGCCGGGAGAAAACTCAGGATGGGAGCGGGGGAAAAAGACAGGCTGCTAATCATGCACTGGACCCAGTGAACAAGAGTGCGATCGATGACAAAAATGGTGAAGTCTGGTGACAGGAGTAAAGTGTTAAAGAAGAAAGAGATATTATTATTATATCGTGCTATATTCTAGGCTGCTGAAAATGGATGTCTTTTAAGTATCTCGAGGAGTAAAGAGACTTAAAGACATAGCTTCCCTGGAAGAAGATTCAATTCTAGAGACAAACATCTGAATCTGAGGAAGAAGGAAAGTTGAAAGGACAGGGAGCTACAAGGAGACTTCCCTACATCTGTCGTTATCTACCAGCATTAACGAGGGAAAGAAGAGCGGGCAATGTCCAGATGCTGCAAGAGGGAAAGGTGCTGGCGTTCCAGGCACAGGGACCGCCTGGACGGACAGCCATTATCTAGAATGGAGAGTGAGAACCATGCACGGATCATTGGATCAGCTTCCTTTCAGTCTGAGGGTTCCTCCAGCACCGTCTCCAGTTTGGGGGAAGAGGACATAGACAGGAAAGGAAATGCCCCACCATCAGTCCCTGCTGGCCACATTGTACTCGCCGGCTCCAACAACTCTATAGGCCAAACACAATCATCGCAGGCATCTGTCATTGATCTCTATGCAATATTCTGGCCTCTGGACACACCTGTTGCACCAGTCATGCAGCAGGTGACACTTGGCCTTGACCGTTTCACCCTTCTGACTCTAAGATAATTTGACCTTTTCTCTTTTTCTTTTAAATGGCAAGGAAAACATTTTTTTTTAGCATTTGTTTCAACATCTCACAATGAGATACTGTTTCTATTATCTTCTGGTGGTGACCTCCAAATGACATTATTTTCAGTTTCCCTCGTTATTCCTCTATTTTAGTTTAGTTCCACTGTCCTCGATTCTCTTGTCTAATGTGTTTTCCTGATATCAAAACTGGCCTTAATAAAATTCTGAAGTGCTTTGGTTTTTCATATCTTCTGTGCAGGATGGGCTCAAGCAGGTTAATGTTCAAAATACATAGGTACAGTACATTAGATATGCACAATTCAATTATGTAACAGCATCGGTCATAGTGACAGCTGCTTCACAGAAAACTTAGTGATATATTTTATTTGTAAATGTTGGCATAGAGGATGTTGTCTGATTTCATTAACTAAATCAAACACTGCCATCAAGTTGACTCTAACTCACAGTGACCTTACAGGACAGGGTAGAACTGACCCCGTGGGTTTGTGAGACTGTCATCCTTCGTGGGAGTAAAAAGCCTCATCTTTCTTTCTCAGAGTGCACTGGTAGTTTCGAACTGCTGGCTAGTGCATAATAACCACTACAGCATCTGTGCTTCTCCTGTTAAGTCGTTCAGTTTAAATTCTACAAACTTACCAATGTACGAAAATAACAGTGTTGAAACAAGCCACAATTACACTTCTTGAAACTCTCTCTCTTTTTCTTGCAACATACTGAAAAACAACAAGAACAATGCTTATTTGCTTGCGGGTAGGAATCCTGGAGTACACCATGATCTGGGCACTGTAAAAGGCAGTGCTTGCTGTAAATCCAGTAGGAAAGATTGCAAAATTGAGTGGGAAGCATATCTTCATAAATCATACTCTGTGGAAGATTATACTTGTATATTTCTCAGTACAGTCTTGTCAAGTACTTTTAAAAAACGTCCACGCATTTGCATACACTCACACTAAAAATGTTTTATGCTTTATAGGCATGTACATATTACTTAGTATGTACATACAAACACAAGCATAATATGAGAGAAAATACTATTCCCAATAGAAATTACAACTTACTATAAATGAAAATATCAATGCTAGGGCAATATGGAATAAGGTAATAGCATGATCAGAATCAACTACAGTAAATAGAAAGATATCCTAAAATCCTTTGGGTTTTGTATTTTGGAGAACCTACTAAATATACTGGGGGGGAAAAAATCAATGACTCTGAAAGCCAGAATGAAGTAAAAATATTAAATAAGCAAGAGAAAAATCACTGACCCCAAAGTATCATTATGAAACAATGGCTTAAGGGAGAGTGTATCCCGGACCGAAGTTGGACCAGGATAATGACAACTGCCAAAGAGAGAGCTAACCTTCAGAGAGTCTGAGAAAGAGAATGTGTATGACTCTGGTAAAGGTGTGCAAAAGGAGAGTATTCAAAGCTGCCATCAGAGCTCCTGGGACATGAGTCTGGGCAAGGCTGCTGCTTATAAAGAAATAAAGACAGCAGAGATGACTTCTTCAGATTCCCTAAGAAGAGTCATGAAGGTAAACAGGTGTAGGCATACCACAGGTAACTGCAGATAGAGGATGGCAGAGAGTGAGAGATTAGAAACATGGATGAGACTTGAGAGACACTGGTTGGGAGCTGTCAAGAGGAGAGTAAACATCTTGAAGATGCTATGCTCATGTGCACACTATCTGAAATAGCAATGCCAACCCTACTGATGCATACATTCAACACAGCGAAATACCTGATCTCATTTTCGTCTTCACTGTTTTGTATGTTTTCAACTGTCCTTGTAAGGTTTGGTTGTTTCTTCTGGGAAAACAACAAGGATGTGTGTTACACAAATAATAATACTTAAGAGGTACATAGTGTCTACTTTTACCTTTTTATATTCATAATTCCGTTAATTTTTTAGCACATAGCATATAAATTATTTTTTCAATAAAAAATGCACCATATCACTGACTCAAAGGTTTTAGGATGTCGGAGGTGGAAGGGTAATAAAGAAACTGCCAGATTTGAGTAGTAATCAAATTCAAGAGGCATTTCAGAAAGCTGAGTCACGATAAATTTTTTTTGACAAGCAATAGAAAATGACAAAAGATTGAAAACCCAAAATAAGAGATAATACAATGGCATTTCTATTTGACTTTTTTTCTAAGCACATGGCATGCCTTTCAGCGAATTTTCTTCCTTTTTCTATTTAGTTCAAGCTAATAAAACCAGTGCCCAATTCTTAAGTGGGCATTCTCAGCTAGAGAGGTTGGTTCCAAAGCAGGGGAGAAAAATCAATCTGGGATTTAAATTTTGATGATGCTAAAAATTAAGGTAGAATTCATGGTTTCTCGGTAGAATCCTTTCTCAGATACGGATGCTTTGTTCATTTTGTCAATCATGTATGTACATATTATTTTAACAAATACGATATGCAAAGATCAGAAAGTGTTCTGATCCGAGGGTGGGGTGGGGGGGGGCAGGGAGCGAAGTGCAGCAGCACCTACCTTCCAATAGAAGGCTCCAAAAGCAAATCCGATTACAAGAGAGAAGAACGCTGGCAGTGCCATGGCTGCCCATTGTAGGTTGGAGTCTCCAAGGGACTCGTCGGCCTTCCCTGTAATTTGGGAGAACACAGTGGTGAATACGGCAGATCCACAAGAGAAGTTTTCCTCTCATGCTGTGGTTGCTTCCAAGTGTTTCCGTATTCTTGATCTATCTCCATTGAAAGCATTTGAAAAGTTGATTTTCTGCTGAGTAGTGTTTTGGAAAACATTGCATTAGGGAAAGCAAAGCAAGTCTTTATAGTCTCCAAAAGATAAATATTGTTAAAAGAAAGCGCACAGCCAGGAGGAGATTAGACTTGGCTAAACACTGACACCTAAGAAACCGGCACTTGGGATGTATTCCTAGGGCAGGCGTGGGAATAGGAGTGATTGATTCTATCAAGCAAATCCATCTCTCCTAGCTTTATCTTCTAAGATCCTTTCATTTTCTCACTCTTGAGATTTTATCCAAAACTTCTAAAGAAGACACTGCCACCTGCATCAAGGTCTGTATGGCACTAAACCATGTTATCCTCCCGTAAATATTGTTCTGTGTCTCCTGTGCTGTCATAGTTCTAGGTACCCCGTGTCGCTGCATTCACATCTTCAGCACCCAGTCGTTGGATGCCAAGTCATGTTAGGCTCTGTTGAAAAGCTCGTGACTCTAACATTTGCAAATGGTTAAAAGGACCAAAGAGTATCTCTCCACAGTTTTTATTCAGATAGAAGATGTATGAGGTTGGCTTGGAACAATTTCCTCGATCTTGCCTTACTCATACTAAGCAAGCAGAATGACTTGAAGAATTGAATCAAGGTTATTTCCCAGAAGGGTCTCTGCTCTCAACAGGAGATTTAGCTTTTTAAAGATTCCTGTCTCTTTAGCGGGAATAACCTAGTTATTTGCTACATCGACAGAGTGTTAGAGAGCAAGACTTAATTCCTGAGTTTTCTTTCAAAGGTGTATTTTAGAATTATAGGCTTTCAATAATTATATGATCCAAATGTAAAGTAATTCAAGGGAAAGTTATTGCCTTAGTCTAGTTTTGTAAGGTAAATTACAGATTATGTATGTATGTTTATACACGCATATATGTTTTATATATGTGCACATACACAAACATATATATGTATATGCATGTGTGCATCTAGACAACATAAATAAAAGCATTATTTATGAATCAATGTTTCTGAAAAATAAACTCAGTTTTCACTTGAACGGCAACAGATTTTACATATTGTAGTGAGAACAGAAATCGCCTGTTCTCGCATCATTTGTGAACTATGAGTAGAAAACCTCCTACTTCTAAGCCATTCAAAGAATTTCTGTGACAGTTTAGAGACTCGAATAAAAGGAGGTTTGTGTGTATATTCACATGTCTGTGGGTGGGGGCTGTGAGGATGGGGGATCTCGTATACGGTGTGTGAATTAGACAGGGAAGGAGGTCTATGTCCAAGGGAGACTACTCATAGCAACTGCTGTCCTCCTTAAGACAAACCTTTCTTCTACCTCACCCCTTATTCCAAACCCCTCGGAGCTAAGTTCCAGGCAGCACAAGTTGGACCTCAACATAAATTTCCTCACCAAAACAAAACTCTGCTTGCTATAATAGCTAGTTCAAGGGTTATATAAGATGATATGATCTATCTTGGGATCTAAACAATTTATAGAAGTGTTTTATACAAGAAAAGGCTTTCATTATTACAAGCAATTCCTACCACTTTAGGAATTTTAATATGACAATCTTTGAATAAAATAATTTGAATGTCTGTGTTTATATTTCATCATCATGTTTGTATTCTCCTTGGTGGTAAACATATGATTTCCCACAGTCTACTACAAGTGCTGATGGACAAAGATGATAAACCTAACCAGGTGACCTGTGAGAAGCTGAAGGTATATATACAGAGAGAATAAAGGAACCTCTTGATATTTTCCCCTCAAACCCAATGGGGGCATTCCAGTGAGCTAGGGAGGTTCTTATCTTCCTTCTCCATTTGATCAGTAAGAATGCTCTGGAATCAGGACAGCTAAATAGTCTGTCCTACCTATTTCAGCTGCAGACCAAACTCAAGCCTTGATGTTACCACTCAGGCCAGAGGAAACGCCAAGACCACTGGCAAGAAACAGAAGGAGCTTATGAGAGGGGGGCTCTGGGATTCCCTATCCCCAACGTTCCACAGGGAGAAATGCTTCTCTTACTCAATGTCCCCGCCCCCCAGCAAAGTTATGCAGGAAAAGAGATGGGAGCAAAGGAAAATGCACACTGCTCTCCCCAGAGTCTGTGGCTTTGTGGCCTTTGTTCCACCCCTAGGACTAGGGCGCGATACAAAGTGCTGGAGCACGCAGCAAGGATCTGGGGTTTGGAAGGAGAGAGAGAGAGAGAGAGAGAGAGAGAGAGCTAGAGATTGATTCAAGACTGGAAGGAGAAAGGGCACATAGGTTCTTAGCTTCAACTCTGATCAGAGCAACTGCCGTTGAGTCCATTTTGACTCCCTGTGCCCCCCTGTCTGCCCGCGCGGAGCTGTGCCCCCCTGTCTGTCTGCGCGAAGCTCTGCCCCACTGTCTGTCCGCGCGGAGCTCTGACCCACTGTCTGTCCGCGCGGAGCTCTGCCCCACGGGTGTTGCAGGGCTGCTTTTTCAGTCGACTGCCAGGCCTTGCTTCTGAGGCTCCTTTGGAAGGTCCCAAACCTCCAACCTTTTGTTTACCAGCTGAGTAGTTGCACCGTTTGCACCTTGCCTAGAAAGGCCAACATAGTCTGGCTTCCGTTCTTTCTCTAGTGCAATCGAAGGGTATAAAAAGGAAGCCTGTGATCTTTCCCCTTCCCCCTCCTACCTAGACTGCTACAGTTCCTCTGGGGGGCAGAGAAAAGCAAAACTAACAGACCAGGCTGGTCTACATCTCGCTCCAGAGGCTGCTTTCCAACACTTGCCACTGCAGTTATCCCACGGGGGAGCAATGCATTTTGAACTGTATGTGTCAAGGCCCAGATAAAAGGAATTTGGGGCCAAAGTCCAAGCAAGCAACAAAGCTTTGCTTTTATGCAAAGATTGTTCACAGGGACACGGGGACCTTGAGGTGGGAGGAGGGGAGCTGGAGACTCCTCTAGGGCAGGATTTGCCAAAGACCAAATTCCTGGTTTATTATTATATTCATTGTATCCCATGACTAGTGTATTAATTGTCTCGCATTATTACTAAATCTGTCTGTCCCCAAATCCATAACAAATGCCTTGCTTGGTTTGACTAATACTATCTGACATCTGTGCAAACACGTAAAACAAAACCCACTGCAATCAGGTTCATGCCACCTCGTGGCACGCCTATCTAATAGTGTTTCCAAGACTGGAAATCGCTGCGGGAGCAAACACAAAATGTTGCCTACCATTGGACTTCCCTCCTTTTCATTATCAGTGTGCTTATCGGTACCATGCCTATGAACATAGATTTCTGGGTTTGTAGGAAGCAGGATGCTGTAGTTTTCCCTTGATTCAAATCCAAAACTTACTACAAGGTCACTACAATGACTACTCACAGCCTTGGTGCATGTAATTGTTCTATTAATTTAGTGGGGGCCCTGGTGGTGTAGTGGTTATGCACTGGGCTGTGAGCCACATGGTCTGCTGAAACCACCAGCAGGTCTGTACACAGTCTTAGAAACCCACAGGGGGTCGCTATGAGTCAGCATTGACTCCAGAGCAGTGAGTTTGGGTTTGGGGTTTTACTAAGCATCTGGCACAGCTCCAAGCACGTATACTAACTCTTTAAACTGAACAACGACAAAAAGAAAAGAAAAAGAAAAACATGAAGCAGAAGGTCTTATCATCCTGCACTTCACTGGGGAGTTCAGAGATTAAATAATTTACCCAAGGTCGGGCCGCTAGCTGGGGCAGTCTGCTTCAAGACTGTGTTGCTAGAAATGATGTGTCAGGTAATGGCAAAGAAGGGAGGTAGCAATCATCAACGTTTAAGCGTCTAATAGAGCTTCAAAATACACCACACAACTAATTGAGAGAACTGAAAGGAGAAGCAGACTAACAAAAAATTATATGGAAAGATTTTAAACACTTCCCTCTTACCAACTGAGAAAAAATTAAGTCAGAAGCTTTCGTGATGCAGGAAATCTGAATTCAGGATCAACCATTGCAGCCGAAGCTGAGACTGCCACACCCACTGATGGAGAGCCACACATCAAGTACATCTTAATAAATTTCAAATGACTAAGCTATCACAGGATATGTTCTCTGGTAACAGAAGTCAGAATCACTTAACATAACTTGAAATAGTTAACTCTAAGCCATCTGGAAAAGCCCGACTATTGACACATCACACAAATCACCCAGGAATCAAAAAAGAAATCTGAAGGGAAATTAAAAATGATTTTGAAGTAAAGAAAACGAAAACACAATGTGTGAGATGTACCCAATGCGGCTCTTCCAAAAACCATACCCGACTTTCTGCCATCAAGCGGATTCTGGTCACAGCGATCGTGGCGGGCAGAGCTGTGCCTCCGGCGTTCCCGAGGCTGCAGCCTCCCCCCTCCTTATGGGAGTCGATAGCCAGGTCTAATCACCGAGGGATGACTGATGGTTCTGAAACGCTGACCTTGAGGACCGCAGCCCAACACGGGACTACTACCCCAACGAGACAGTTATTTATGTCTCTCTGTGCCATAATTAGGGTGAATGACCAAAGGATTTAAGATTTTAAGATTTCTATCTTAAGTTAGAACAAGAGAGTGGTGATACCGGGAGGGTGGATGGAGGGTGGGGTGGAAGGGGGCAACCGATTACAAGGATCTACATATAACCTCCTCCCGAGGGACAGACAACAGAAAAGGGGGGTGAAGGGAGACGTCGGACAGTGTAAGATATGACAAAATAATAATAATTTATAAA
>NW_022103898.1:41353142-41373018 GCF_000313985.2 Echinops telfairi | reverse complement strand
ACAAATGCGCTTGACACAATGGATGGATGTATGGATTGTGATAAGAGTTGTGTGATCTCCCCAATAAAATGATTTTTTTAAAAGCTAGAACAATCGAGCAAGCTAAATTCAAAGTCGAAAAAAAGAATTAATAAAGATTAGGAATCAATTAAATGTAAACAGAGATTTTAAGATGCCCAAAAAGTCAATTTGTTGAAAAGATATTAGAGGTCCTGAGTAAAGCCTACAGCAAGTAGAAAAGTTCTTAATAGCTGAGAGCACATGCAGGCCCGATGGCTTCAGAAACGGTGATCCGATGTGACTCTGTGCTGGAGGAGGAGCTTCTCCATCGGAAATATTCCATATGGTATAAGATCTCCAGTGCACTATTAATCTATCTGCAGGGAAATGTACACCTATTCACTTTTTCAAAAAACTAGGAATGTCTCCATGTAGGGACACGGACCCGTTGGCACAGGCTCTGTAAAGGTGTGGCCACCCTTGCCCTCCTCTGCCCAGCAGCTCGTCTCCAATCACAGAATCACACTGTCCCCTCTGCCTCTGGTCTTTACAGTTGCTGTTGTCAATGTGAGCCCATCAAGTTAGAACTTAAATAAAATGATAAGTCGCTTCATCTCAGTACAAGTTAGATTTCGGGGGCTAAAATAATAATAGTGATAGCCCCAAAAGTCGAGTTTTTGAGTTGTACTTTTATTTATTTATTTTTAACTTTCAGAATGACAGCGAGTTCCATAAGGAGCTCTGGTGGTGCAGTGGTTGGCATGCTCCGCCGCTAACTGGAAAGGAAGTGTGTGGACCAGTCCTCTCGAGACTGACGTAAGAGGGCAGTTCCACTCTGTCCTCTAGGGTTGTATTAAATTAGAATTGACTGGAGGGCAATGGGTTTGGAGTTATTTTGTGGCTTAATTACTTTAATTATTTTTATTGTATTGAATTACTTGCTCCTTTTTTATAAATAAAACTTCCAGGTTTCTGAAAAAAATGAGAATGCTCCAATAGGAATTCTTTAAAAATTACTTTCTTAGCTAAAAACACAGGATGGCTTTCTTTTCTCCCATAGTGTCCAGGAAGCTTGAGGGTCTATAAATTTTATAAATCCAGTGACTTTGATAGTAGCCTTTTCCTGGATTTGAAAGGAAGACATAGTCTCCCAGGAAAATGGGCTGTTGGCCAAACAAGACAGAAATTTCAGAAAAAGAGGCATTTTCCAACATGTGATTTTGTAGTGTAAAAAAAGGCTATCAAAATTTCCAAATCCACACCAGGAAATACTGATATTTGTATCTACACAAACCTGAAAGTGTTCTTACAAGAGTGCTACTCAACCAGCATTTGCACTTTCCATGATAAAAGGCGAATGTCATGCCAAATGTAGCTGAAATCTGCAAAGCCGCTAAGTCTTATTTCTAAATGGATCTCCAGGTCTTATTTAAAATCATCTAAGCAAATTTAGTTATTGACCAAATTCTCTAAACATGATCTCAAGCTCTAGGGAAACCAGTCTTACGGAACTTATATTTGATTCTCAGGAGGGTTGTAACAGGAAGAACAGTAACAGAACAGGATCGATATTAATAATTTTCCTTGCAAGCCCATGCAATACTCCGGTGGATGCTAACTGGAGCCATGCATGCATTAAATCAGATATTTGTACTTACTATTACTGCTACTGCTGTCATTCCTAAGAGAGCTGGCTGCAACAGGGGGTAACATAAATGGTTTTGTGACACTGACCCTGGAATCTGAATAGAAAGCAATAATGTGTCAGTGCTGCAGGGTGCTTGACCCACAGAGTCCCCAAAAGGTGAAGTGCAATATCAGAGTACTTTTACAGGTATGCTTCTCAAATCTAGATGATTCAGACGCTATTTATTTCAAACTCTTTTATTTCATGAATGGGATTCACCACAGTTACCTTTTAGAGCAACGTTTGATTGCATACCTATGGTAAGGAATATAATAAAATGACAAGTTGCTAGTGATTCATCACTTAAAAACAATGAGAAGACAAGAAAACTAAGGCTTTGCATTACAGAGACCCAGTGAGAGAAAAAACCCAGAGGTAAGACTCTTCTAGGAAAATGATTTGAGAAGGAAACACCAAGGAGACTGGGGTGAAGGAAAATCTTGTTTTAAATAAAAATATTTTCAACAGCAAATATCAAGTAAGAGAAAAATATGAGGTACTATCTTATATACTATTTACTTACAAACAAAGCTTTCATTTAAAAATGACAATTGCTGTTTGGGCTTGAAAAAGCGGCAAATCCACAACCAGCAGTTTCTCATGCCTTTTATACATTAACACACACACATGTTTTCACAGCTACACAAGTATTTGATTCTGAGGTAGATTACACATTTAAGAATCAAGCTTCCTAATTATATTTAAAGTGGAGGTGCTTATAGGTCTTACCTTTCGCAGGACTTAATGTTGAAGAAAGCGCACAGTCGCTAATTTCAGAAGTCTTTGAAAAGTCCTTGATGGCATCTATGGATCTATTAAAAATTCTAAAGAATTCTTCCGGAGTAAATAGCCTGGGTTCTGGGTTCTTAGATCCTTTTATTACATTCTAGAAAGAAAGAAAGAAAAAGACAAGATCCAGCTTTATAATTTCAAGTAGTCCCACAGACTTAACTTTGGTCAACACAATACACAGACTCTAAATACCTAAGTATTTTTTATAAGAAGTGGAAGCCACAAAAACTTGGGTACAACAGGCAAGATGAAAGAAATAACATTTGTGTTGGGAATTAAAAGATGATTAGTGTTCATTAAATGGCAATGCTGGGAAGATTATGCCAAATATTTAGGAACATATGCTTCCGAGTTATGGTGTTCGGGCTGGAACCTACGAGATTACAGGTAGTGTTTCTGAGAGTTTTTTTTTAGAGAGTGAGTGAGTTAATACACACAAAACTTGGGAGTTCTATGTAGTAGATTCTAATTAAATTATTTTATCTATTAGTCCTTTAATGTTCAAGTCCACACAAAAGGTGTCTAAGAAAAGCTTGGCCCTCAGCACACTCTCTGAAGTGACATGATATCAATGAGATGATAATTCTAAGATTTCATTGATGGCAAGATACATTCTGATTTCAGAAATTAGAAAGTGATACTATAACCTACTGCCATTGACTCAAATCTGACTTACAACGACCCCGTAGGGCAGAGTAGGGCTCGTGCCCGGGTTTCTGAGGCTGTCAAACTTTAGGAAGGAGAAAGGTTCATTTTTTAGGAGGAAAGGATGGTGGCTTTGAAATGCCCACCTGGTTTTTAGCCGACGCATGTACACCATCACCAGGGTTCGTTAAATAAAACAATAGATATTGAAAAATACAGGGATTAGGTTCCTGGTATTCTAAGAGTTCAGAGAGTGGAGTACAAAAATGAGACAGGTGTTAGCCAGAAATGAATAGATGGAGGAAGAGAAGGTACATTCCAGACTTACGTTTACAACTTTAGGTTTAATTTCTACAAGTCCTGTATCCTATATCCTAGCCCTTTGGGCTCTACCAAAGAGGTCTCCTGAACTTTATTTTATCAGAGACCCAGCACGATGAATAATAAGTAATGCCATTTTTATTTCAAGACACAATATTAAAGCACTCACCACATGTCACCTAATGTCAACATTAGATGGAATCTGTGAGGAGGTCCTCATTCTAGACATACAATGAGGCACCGAGGGATTAAGTTTAGAAAGTGGATAAATGACAGGATTAGGATTTGAATCCCCAAACTCACTCTTCATCTCTGGGTTACAATGTCTTTATAGACTTAGAGTAAGGTGACCAGACGTCCCGATTTTTAACAATTCTTCCCGCGTCCTGCGGCATTTTAAAAAAGTCTCGATTTTTGGAAAGAATGCACGACAAGCTAGGGTATACAGTTTTCGCTGCCATGTGGCTATTTCGCCAGGATATGAGTTTTATCAATGGTGTCCTGCTTTTGTCCCGCTTTACCAGTGTTAAAATCTGTTCACCTTACCTTAGAGCTCACATCATTGTCATGCCTGTTTCCCAAATGTGGTAACAGCCAATTCTCAAATGCCTTGGAGGTGTCAAAAATGCCTTTCCTTGTGACCTATAGGGAGACTGAGGAGCCCCGGTAGTCCATTGGTTATGCACTTGGCTGTTAACCAGTGTGAATTCACCAGTCACTTTGCAGGAGACCTGGCAACTGGCTCCCCTGAAGGGTACAGCCTAACAAACTCTCTGGGGCAGTTCTGTGTGACGGAGTTGGAACTACGATTGGACTGATGGAATTGAGTTTGCCTTGGCTGGGATGATTGCTTGAGACATCATTACTTCTTTATATAAAGGTCTTTCTTATACATATATGGGTGTCACTGGATTTGTTTCTCTAGACAACCAGACCTAACACACCAACACTATGAATAAAAGGGTAAAATATCAGTGCTCACGAGAGGCAATTTTCCAACTAAACATCTATGAACATTTTCAACCTAATGGCAAAGTTTTGAAGACCTTGTTATTTTATAAAATAAAGAAAAAGATGGAGCTTTTTTATTTATATTGCAGTGAATACATTTTGTCTTTATGCTAAGTGAAAACATTAAAGAAATAATACTCATTTCAGCCCAGCAGCATAACTAAAAATACTTTTGTACTTGACTTTAAAATATTTTAAAGTTCAAAATTGCACAAGCAAAAATGCCCCTGCATGCCCCCACCATTTAGCATAGGTTTCAGAAAATAACAGGAAGAACGATCTCAATGAATAGAAGCTTACTGTAGATAAGTTTTCATCCACACACAGCACCAGGTCATCCACTATCTTCACAAGTTTGTCTATGATATAATAATTGCTCAAGCCTTCAGAAATACTTGAAAACTTGCTCAGAAGATCAGTCAAGCTGAATGTCAACTGTCTCACCATCTCACTTATCCAACAATGACTAGGCTGCAAAAAAATGAAAAGGATTTTAAGTACAGTAAACTCGGAGCACCTTTCAAAGCCAACAGTGATTCAGTCATTGACTTGTGGACAAAGAATTTTCCTATAACAGATTAGTTCTGGGATTTTGCTTAATTGGAGACTAACTAGTCTGCTTCCAAATGTACAAGTGCATGACGATGACAGACGAGCTGGAGGGTTTGCTCTTCTGTGGAAGAAAATCAAGATAAGACAGAGTCAATATTTACCCTTTAGAAGGAATAGTTATTTAGCAATATGTATTGTTTATTTTCTGTAGTCTCAGAAGAGCGTCAGGCACAGAGGGAATGACACAAAACAGCTGTGAGAGAGAGTACTACCATTCAAAGAATTGCCAGTCTTTGGGGGAGGGGAGAAAGGGAGGGATAGAACGCACTATAAAACAATGGATTAACAATGCCTGATTTTCTAAGGAACTTTACGAAGAGAGGCCGAGTGATTAAAACTCAATCAGCAAAAACTCTGTAGCTCACACAGCCCATCCAGGGTCCCATGCAGGACCTGGCAGCGTTTTATTCCATCATGAGTGAGGTCTCCCGGGGTCATGGGACCAAGTGGACGTGGCAGCTAATAACATGTTTAAAAAATGTCAAGGCTTCTGCGTCAACAAATGCATGAGATTATTTATAACCACCACCACCCTGGTAGAAATGTGACCTAAGAGAGAAAAAGTCATGTTGCCTAGTGATAGGATCAGCTACTTCATGGCCTAGTACAAAATGAAAATGTGTGGACCCTTGTTCTAAACGATTAAGAACATCAAGTTGAACATCAAGCAATTATTCAAGTATAGGGTCCTTATAGTGCAAGCTAAGTCCTGTCAGAGGGCGGATGCCTCCCATTTGTGAAGCTAGCCCTGCCCAGTGATCAGAAGCTCAAACCACGGAGTCAAGTATGAACTCAAAAACTCACCGCTATTGAGTGGATTCCGACGCATCATGACCCTGGAAGACAGGGTAGAACTGGCTCTGTCGGTTTCCAAGACTAAATCTTTACAGAAGTAGGAAGCTTCCTCTTTCTCCCATGGAGACCTTGTGTTCAGCAGCCCAAAAAGTAACCACTGTGCCACCAACTCCTTAGGCCACCAGTTGGGCAATGCTAATTCTCTTTAAATCAAGTTTGTCTGATCCTGGCAATGCTACCAGGTGAGGGGTGGACTGTTAACCACAAGGTGGGTAATTCAAACTCACCATCCCCTCCGCAGAAGAAAGAAGAGGCTATCTGATCCTGAAAAGATTTATAGCAGTGGTTCTCAACCTGTGGGTCGTGACCCCTTTGGGGGGGTCGAACGACCTTTACACAGGGGTCACCTAAGACCATCGGGAAACACATATTTCCCATGGTCTTAGGGACTGAGACACCGCTCCTCTATCCGTCTCCAGGCAGGCTTGCCAACATGCAGATACACCCACATATGAGTCCCTGGAGTGCAGACTGTTACCCATGCTACACCACACTTCAAGACAAAATTTCATTTATTTGTCATTAGAAAGAAATCTTTCACAATATAATCACATATTGTTTTGTGATGAATCACTATGCTTTTATTATGTTCAATTTGTAACAATGAAAATAAATCCTGCATATCAGATATTTACATGACAATTCATAACAGTAGCAAAATTACAGCTATGAGGTAGCAACAAAAATAATGTTATGGTTGGGGGTCCCCACCTCATGAGGAACTGTAAGAAAGGGTCGCGGCATCAGGAAGGTGAGAACCGCTGATTTATAGCCTTGGAACAGCTGTAACAATGGATCAGAATGGACTTGAGAGCAATGGGGTTGGAATATGAAATGGCACATATTACAAATAGAGTTAAAATAGTATCTGTAAGATGGGCTATCATTCATTTGCAAAATGGACATTTTATGTGTCAAGTAGATACCACATATTAATCTCTTTAAATTCATTTTTTAAATGAATATCTTTGCCTAGCCTCTTCTAACAGTCGACAAGGAAAAACCAAAACCAAACGCTCTGGTTTTGACCTCGGGCACTCTGACTCTGTGGCCTTTGCCGTAAATGCACGCGTTCCTTCAGGATTCTTTCTTTCTTTGTGGTTAAGGTGGAAAAGAGGTGGCCCTGCCTGCATTTGCTTGTTTCTTATTTTAAACTCAGGGACTCTAGAGTGCTTACTGCCACTTCTGTTTATCTCTATTTTCAAAGGAACTCCGTGTTTACATTTTGTAGTCTAGACCCTACTTAACTCTAACAACTCCTTCCCCACCCTCGCTATTTTCACAGACCTAAACCACAGTCTCCAGAAATCAACTTTTCCAGTAAAACCATTTTAACCTTCAAACCTATGATTTCTTATGATTAAGTCATGAAAACCATACCTTAATGTCTGCTGACAATCCTGAACAATTCATTGATTGTGGACATGAACTTCTTGAAAACTATAATACTATGATGCTGAGATATATGTTTTTAAAGATTTTGAATTCTTAATTCATTTATTATTTCTTCTTGATTGTGCCACAATTTTCTTGAAAACGACTGCCTACTCAACTCAAGGTTGGTTCTCTATTTTCATTCATTTGTTTCACCAGCTATGTTAGCCTTTTACAGTTCTTTGATTTATTAAACATAAAACTGAGGTAAATACAAAAGTATATGTCAGTCTACCTTGGCGAGCCTGTAAGGGAGAAAACTCATTTTGACTAGACTGTCAAGTAGTTTCGTCTTTTCTTTTTAATTGAACATAGTCAATGATTTGTGAAGAGAACACACGACCATGGATGAAGGATTTGATTTGTAAACTGATGTTTTTCCTGCCTTCTAATATTCCCAAGATGAGGATTATGAAGTGGGTGATGAGAGAGTGTAAAGTAAATGTAATTTTTCTTTTACCTTAATAAATGACAAAATTATCATTACCTCTTCTCTTTCATACAGCACCGTAAACACAAATAGTTCTACATACACATTATCGTTATCTACTGTTATTAACTCATACCATTCAGTGTGAGAAACGTGTGAGATTCAAGAGCACTTCTTTGCTGTTGAAGAAGGCGAAGAGTTAAGACTTCTGACAAAAGTCACACAAGATGTCAAAGAGGAGAGGTGGACAGTAGTATATATTCTCCAAGAAGATGTAACTTGCTTTATTCACTCGTACACACAGTTTCCAAAAGAAAAAACACAGTCCTTGCTTTGAAGAGGAAACTGGATTTTCCTGGACTCCAGACTCTCCATTTCTTTGTTGGTAGCTGCTGTCTTACACTTTCTGGGCTAATGATTACAGCTCTGGCTAGGAGTACCCCGGGTGGTTCTAAAAGAATTATGTCCTTGACTCCTAATAGGAGGGTGGCAGTTCAAACTCAAAGGCACCCAGAAGCACCTGAAAAGAAAGGCTTGTCAAATTGTTTCTGAAAAGTCAGAGCTTGGAAGGCCTTCTGGAGCCATTCCACTGCCACACACCCCGTTACCGTGAGCCGGACTGACCGCACAGCAATGGGTCCAGTGTTTGCTGTAGCTAGGACTGCTGGAACCACGTTTTAATTTCTAGTTCCTTAGGTGTATAACATGTATGCACCTCCAATACTGAGGAAACCGACAGGCTTGAACCAATAACCTTGCCACTGCCATGGAAAGCTTGGCTAAAGCTGTACACTTCTCTGGAGACTTTAAAGTTTCACTGAGCTTTCACTAAATGATGACGTAAAAGACCTAAGGAAAGAAAATGAATGCAATGGAAAGTATGCCAGATAGAACTAGAAATATGAGCGCCTTTCAAACTGGGCAGGGCCCTAGGTGCTGCAACAGCTTGTGCTGGATTAAAAACCACGAGACTGGCAAGTTCAAGTGTACTCAGTGCCACTGGGGAAGAGAGGGCTGGCAGTCTGCTCCTATAAACAATCATAGCCCAAGAGATCCCGCTGAATTCACTTCTCCTCTGTTCTGTTCACAAGAGCAGTGGTGTTTGTTTTTGTTTTTCGGTTGCAAGATTAACAATGACATTAACCATGCATATTCAAAGACCAAAGGTGTGTGTGTGTGTCTGTATATGCACACATACACATATATATAATTATATAGGGACTCTGTAAGGTGTGTTACCCGCCACCTCTGAGGTTCTAGCAGCGATGAACACGGACTGAACTAAGCCATGTGCTAGGAGAACAGGCGGGGGACTTGCAAAGTCAATCACACCTCTCCACTCCTGCCTTATGACTTGGCAACTTATTCTACCTGGGTTGGATTTCGAACAATAACATAAGCTTTCTGGCATTATAAGCGCAAAGTGGACAGAAGCTATGATAACATTTCATCATTGATGTACTTTGTCCTCCTTTCCATTTGATAGCTCCGCTTAGATACCTGAGGACTGCCTTACTTGCCCTGAGGTGAGCAGAGCGCCCTCTACAAGTGCTAGAGTGAAACATCAATGGGAAATTCTGAGGGAGAAAAGCCCTGGCTCCTAAACTGGGAGGCCTCTGAGGAATATTCCAGGAGTATCCAGCCATTCTTCTAATCTAACTAATCTAATTACAAGTCTTAGCACCCAGTTTGATTGTTTGTTTTGTATCTTTAACGTCTGTTAAATATCAGTGTTGCCAGAATCAGAGGTATGAATGGCCAAGGAACAAAGCATTCCTTTCTCTCTTCTGGCTCTTCCAGCTTCCAAGGACCTCCTGGTCTGAGCAATTAAAAGAATCGACAGCCATTTTATGTGGATCACAGAATAATGGGAAAATCAAGACCTAGAGCAATAAAGCAACTTGTCCCAGTAAATTCCAAAGACAACAAGTGTAGAACTCATTTGTCCAGTTTTTGTTTGTTTGTTTTACTTTGTTTTGTTTTGCAATCAGAAGTACAGTCAAAGCAGACTGACTCTCTGTTGCAAAAGCTAACACACTCAACTACAAATGAAAAGGTAGGAGCTCTGCCTTCACCCAGACATGCCTCCACAAAAAGTCCTGGGACTTTCTCATGGGAAATGGAGGGGGAGGGGACGGTGCACGGGGAAAGGGGAAACCGGTCATAATGATCAACATAGAGCCCCCTCCCAGGGGGATGAATAACAGAAAAATGGTTGAAGATAGACAGTAGTCGATGTAAGACATAAAAAATAATAATAATAAATGATCAAGGGTTCATGGGGGGGGGGGGCATGAGCTGATACCAAGGGCTCAAATAGAAAGAAAATGTTTTGAAAATGATAATGGCAACACATGTACAAATGCGCTTGACACAATGTATAGATGGATGGATGGATGGATGGTGATATAAGAGCCCCTATAAAATGATTTAAAACAAAACAAAAAACCCTCCGTAGTAAACCGTTCTGCTCTGATGCACACGGGGTTGCCATGAATCGGAGCTGAGTCACTGGCGTCTGGTTTCTATAATCAAGGAGCACAGGCTGGGATATGTAGATATATCAATCTGCAGATTCACCATGTCTCATCTGGCCTCGCATCTGTACTCTGGCACCTTGGCCCTCAGGATCAATGAAGCTATCTCTTGAGATTGGCAGCGAGTCTTCCTGCTTCATTTAAATGAATCTAGAACCCTACTGATGAAAGCAATGATCTCTAAGCAATCGCGACAAACAAATCAAGAAATGTTCATTGAGCTGCCATTGTGAGACTTCCTTTATCATCCTTCTGGGGTTTGCACTCCTCTGGCCAGGATGTTGAACACCCCGCTGCCTGCAGGGGACACCCCAAGGCGTAGGGAGATGTGAAACGATTTGCAAACTGTAACATTGCGGGTTCACATTACGAGCATCTCCAAATCAAAAATCTTAACTCCTTTTGGGGAATAACTGACTCTCATCATCCCCTTGAACGATTGCTTTGTGTCTTCAGTCTGTACTTTAAACTTTGACTTTGGCATTTTCTTGTTTGAGTTACAGTGATGTAGAAACCCTAACCTGATTAGGGCAGTCATCAACCCAAACAATGGAAATACGTGTTATTTCCTTGGGCAGGCCTATAAATGGCTACGGACCGGCAGAAATAGCACAGGGAGGAAGGACCAGAATGCGGAGTGAAAGCCACAGCGATGAACTAGAGGTCTGCTTCCAGTCTCGACTCCGGCAACTGACTTCATGACTCAAGTCAAGATGCTTCACCTCTCCAGCGCTTCCTCTGCCCTGGCTGTGAAGCTGAGGGGTTGTCAGATCTGTGTTGTCCAAGACGGCAGCTATTCTTCACTAGAAATAGCTACCGAAGGTAGGGCAAAGTTCATCAATGAAACAGCGATAAAGTATGTTTTGTCCATTTCTAGATTCTCATTATGTATTCTCATGTGTTTATCCAATTCATGAAGAATAATGGCACGTTAAACCTTTTCAGCCAATTGACCTGATTTTTAATTAAAAACAAAACAAAATAAAGCCGAAATTTACCTGAAGTGGGGCTAGTGTGACTAAAAAATGAAAATGTTCACTCGACTTAATTTTAAGGTGTTTCACTTTCAAAATCTATCCTGGGAAAGTTTTAGTCTATCTAGAATAACTTAGGTTGGTGACTCACACTTTTAACTGTAAGTTTTATAAAAATCGAATGCTCGCGGAGGAATTCCTGAGGGGTGAAAAAGGTGGGTGCAATCAGTTGCTAACCAAAAGGTTCCTCCGCCGAGGCTCCAGTCCACCCAGAAGTGCCTGGAAAGAGAGGCCTGGCCAGAGCGACGATACCGAGGGTAGAGAACAGGGGAACCTATCACAGTGATCGAAGTAAAACACACACACACACACACACATGCACGCGCACAGGACAAACAACAGACGTGGGTGCTGGGAGACAGCGCATGGTGTATGATATGAAAATAAAAATTATTTATAATTTATCAAGGGGTCACAAAGGTGGGAGGGTGGGGGAAGGAAGGAAAAAAGAGGAACTAATACCAAGGGCTCAAACAAAAAGAAAATTATTAGAAAATGATGATGGCAGGGTATGTACACATGTGCTTGATACAATTGATGTATGGATTGTTTAAAAGAGCTGAAAGAGCTGCCAATAAAACGATTTTTTAAAATTTGACTTTGAGTTTACTGCTGAAGTGAGAACTAATGGAGTTTTAACAACTGAGAGAGATTTCTTCAAGATTTGGAAATTACTTGGGAGCTTCTGAGTAGCTAACTAACTGCATACACCAATGTTTCTGAAAAGTGCTTGGAAATAAAAGGAGGGAAAAACTGATCTCCAGTCATCAGATATTAACATTCAGTAAAAAAGAGAAAGTAAAACAATAAAATATTAATGATAATAATGACATCTGATGACTATCATTTGCATAACTTAAGGCTTTCATATATTAAGAACTTATCACAACAGCACTTTGAGGTAAGCATATTAATACAGAAGGTATTAAACTGTTTTATGTGGTCATCTCTCCAGAATGAATACTCTTGGGACAAATTCAAGAGAAACTCAAGAGCAGGCACCATAGGAGTATTGATGGCCACTTCACCTCTAACTCACTGCCATTCAGGCAACACTGCTTCACAGTGATGGACAGGTCAGAGTAGAACGGACTCTTTGGGATTCTGAGACTCAATCTCCTTAAGGGAGTAGAAAGCCTCAACTTTCTCTATAGAATGGTTGATGGTTTTGAACTGTTGACCTTGTGGTTAGCAGCCCAATGTGTGGCCTACCATACAAAATGCTCAGCCAAGAGTAGGTGTGGGGTCCATTTTTACTAGCCAAATGATAGGAGGGGAAGACGGTGTGATCTGGAGCAGTGTTGAATGGCCTTGTGGGAAAGAAGCTAACCTGGAGATAGATGAATGCGAAGATGTTTTATACCCCAAGATGTCTCAAGATTCTGGGGATCAAATTTGGATGAGTGGATGGCAAGGGCACACTGGCTGGGGGAAACCACACTAACCACGCCTTGAACTGGAGAGTAAGTTTGGCGACTTGAAGAGACATTTGGTTGTGGTGGCAGATTTGTGCTGGAAAATAACAGGGATTAAGGTTACATGGTGAAGGTGGGGCATGATTTTGGAGATTCATGAACATTAAACTCAAGAATTTGATTTCAGCCTTAATGAACTGGAAAAGAACAAGTCCCCAATTTTTGTATACAGATAAAAATAGTTACCAGAAGAAAAAGGGGATCTACTTTCAAGTGGAGGAAAAAATGATTAACAACATTTTTAGGACTCTAAGGGAGGAGTATGCCTGGTAATGGCCACCTAATGAGCTACACTGGCCTGAGTTTCTGTCCACATCCTGGGAACTGAGGCCAAGTGCCATAGGCTGGGGCATTGAATCCTGGATCTTCAAGGCAGACAACACACTCCAAAAGCCAGACCAGAGGGAGTTGATGTGGAAATTCCACTATGTGTTTACCCCAAACACACCTGTAATCTGAGAATTTAACTGCAAATTCATAGTGTTTAAAGAAGACAGCAATACCAGGAATACTGAACCATCAGCAGGCACACAAACATTGAATTATTACATCAATGCCCTATATGCTATATTAAGATATCTGTTATTCGGGAAAACCTGTGATGGACACTGTCAGCGAATATTATTGTAAATTTTGCCCAACAACCAACTCCCATTGTTTGTGTTAATAGTGCCCAACTACATAAGAGTTTATTCTGTACAGGTGAAAAATTCAGGTATTGCAATATGCTGTTAGCCTACATTAGTCCAATATCCCTCTCTCAAAAGTGTTTTAAAAATTAGTACCAGGGGGTAATCATTAACACTATTAATGGATGATTCTTATGCTCCAATGAGATGATCAATAGAATTCTCTACCATAAACTAGCAAGGAGGTCTCTAAGGGGAGTCAAAGACAGATAATAAACATCGATCCGGGAATGGAGTTTCTGGGCTCGCACTAAATCCCAACTCCATTTTAAGAACAAATAGTTCTTATAATATGGTCCTGCTTGATACTCGTCCACAAGAAGAAAATACAGAAGTATGGATACTATGATCATTGAAGACAAATGGATGCCTAAGCAAATGTGGTGAAGAAATCTGATTGCTATCTCAAAAGATATAGTGTGTGGGGTCTTAAAGGCTTGATGTTTAACAAGCAAGCAGCCATCCAACAGAGAAGCAACAAGTCCACATGGAAGAAGCACACTAGCCTGTGTGATCATGAGGTGTCGACGGGATCAGGTAACAGACATCAAAGACCCAAAACAAACATACAAACAAAACCCCACATTGTTTAGAATGAAGGGGGTCGGAGGAGAGACCCCAAACCCATCTGTAGACCGTGGAACATCCCCTCACAGAAGGGTCATAAGGAAGTCAACCAGGGCGCAGTATAGCACCAATGAAACGCACAATATTCCTCTGGTTCCTTGAGGCTTCCTCATCCCCCACTATCATGACCTCAGTGCTGCCTTTCACGCAGGCTAGACCAAAGCATGTACACAGGTATAGATATGAGCTAACGACACACGGAATCCAGGTCAGATAAATCCATCAGGAACAGAAATAGGAGTATCGATACCAGGAGGGTAGAAGAAAGGTGGAGAGAAGTCAAGAGGAAGGGTGAACTGTTTGTAATGATCGACACATAAACACACACCCACATACCTCAGGGGGATGAACAACAGAAACCATGAGGGAAGGGAGGCAGCGGTCAGTGTAAGATACGAAAATAATAAGAATTTATAATTTATCAAAGGGTCACAAGAGTGGGAGGGGGAGAAAGAGGGAATAAAGAGGAGCTGATACCAAGAGCTCAAAAAGAAAGTAAATGCTTAGAAAATAATGATGGCAACATATGTACAAATATGCTTGATACAATTGATGTATAGATTGTTATAAGAGCTGTAAGAGCCCCCAATAAAGTGGTCTTTAAAGAAAAGGACATTTATGTACACCTGGAGATTTGATTACTGAGTGGATGTTTGATGGCATAAGGAATTGCTGTTAATGGTTTTAGTATACTAAAAACATCATCCTTATATATTTTTAAATTCTGATCTTTTAGAAATAAAGATATTAATAGAATAAATAAATAAAACAAAACAAAAGAAATATGGATGCTATAGGAAAGCATGGTGAAGTTTGTTTTGTGGTTTTTGGGAGACGAAGCCCAGGATTGATGAACCTATAGAGACACAAGTAGAATAAGGTTCTTGGGGGAGTATGATGGAGGAGGGGGGTAAAGAGGAGGTGACATCAAGGAATTCAAGAAGGAAGAAAATGGTTTGAAACTGAGATTAGAAGCAATTGCACGATATTGTTTGCTGTGATTGAATTGTGAAATGATATGATTTCTGTAAGCGCTCCCTCCCAATAAGATGTGTTGTTTTTTTTTAAGGAAAAAAATGAGCAGAAGGCTCAAGTGAACCATGATTATTCAATGGCATGATACAGCTTTTACAACGAAGAGACTCCTAGAAGGGATAAGTCTCTAAAAGTAACAGCTCTTTGAGGAGCTCTCTGTGGGCTCGAGCACAGGAGCAACTGTGAGGATGGCACGGGACTGGGCGGTGGTCCCCTCTGTTGTGCACAGGTTCACTGCGGCTTGGAACTGACTTGAAGGCACCTGACAACAAGGGCATCTAAGAGGAGATAACCATGACAGACTCTGGATGTCATCAGGATGAGCCGTGGGATGCACAATAGGCACTCACGCCATCCTATTAACCTTGAGGTGACTATCCCATTTAAACGTGTGCCACGGTGACCTATGCTCTTATCCTCTTCCTTTCTTCTCCACTTCTTTCTTTTTTTTACTTTCTTTCTAACTACCCACTTCACACACCTGCCCCCCCCCCCCACCGCTGTTGCCCTGGAAAATATTTATTAGGTGCCTACCATGAATATGGCTCTGAGGATCTAAGAAATAACAAACAAAATAGAATATAATCCTTGCCTTCATGAAATGTAGACGTAGGCTAATGGGAGATTATCAAAGAATCGGTCAAACAAATAGATAACTCCTACTCTTAGAATTGATATGAAAAGCGTGCTTAATTCTAATAGGAGGGTGGGCTTCATCAAAGAGGTCAGGAAAGACTTATTTAATGGAGTAAAATTGAAGACTGAGCCAGTAATCAACTGGACAAAGGGAACGGCCAGGACTGGGAAAGACTTCACAGGGCCAGGGAAAAGCAGGTGCAAAGTAACCGTGGCAGCAGGGAAGATGTTCAGAAGAAGGATTTGGAAAGGTGCCAAACCAGATTCTCAAGGTCTTGGTTAAGGGAGCTCCTTTTCTGGTTCCCTAAGAGCAAACTCATTCAAAGTATATAAACAAGGAGGGTTAAAATGGTTTACACAGTATCCAAGTATTTTTTGTTATTAGGTGCCCTTGAGCTTGTTCCAACTCCGAGCGACTTTAAGTATGGCAGAACAAAACATTGCCTGGTCTTGGGCCACCCTCATAATTGCTGCTATGTTGTAGCCCATTGGTGCAGTCACCGTGTGGTTCATCTGGTTGAACATCTTTCTTTCTTTTTTTTTGCTGACAATATACTTTACACTGAGTATGGGGACTGACCCCTCCTGATCAGATAAGTCTGGGAGACGAAGTCTCACCATCCTTGCTTCTAAGGACCAGTCCGGCTGGACGTCTTCCAAGACAGATTTGTTTGTTCTTCTAGCAGTCCATAGGCGATTCAATAGTCTCCTCCCATGCCATAATTTCAATGTGTCAGTTCCTCATTCTTCATCATTGTTCAGCTTTCATATACATACGACATGGTTAAAACTACGGTAGCTTGGGTGAGGAGCACCTTTGTCCTCAAAGTCACCTCTCTGAGAGATGCTGTGCAGCAGAGGAGTCCAATGCAATGTGTTGTCTGATTTATTGACTGATGATCCCATGGGCACAGATTATGGATCCAAATAAAATGACATCCTGGAGGTCGATCTCTTATGCATTTATCACGATCTGCTTTATTGGTCCAGCTGTAACGATCTTTATTTTATGTTAAGATGCAACCTTGCTAGATGTAGTCTTTGCCCTTCACTAGAATGTCCTTCAGGTCCTCTTCACCCTCAGCAAGAAAGGCTGTGACATCTTTGTATTTCCGGCTGTTCATGAGCCTTCCTCCAATTCAGCTGTTGCATTCTTCTTTACAGAGTCCAGCGTCTCACACGATCTGGTCAGCATGTAGAGGAATAAGTACAGTGAAACGTCATCATAGAGCCTGGCATACCCCTTTAAACCTGCCGTGAAGCATTCAGTGTCACGTGACTTCCTCTTGATCTATGCACAGGGAGTGCTGGAGGACGAAGAAAATGCTCTGAATTTCCATTCTTTGCGTTGTTATCCACGGTTTGTTATGATCAACACGGTTGAAGGCCTTTGCATAGCTAATACAGCACAAGCATCTTTCTATTCTTGTCTTTCAACCAAGCTCCATCTGCATCCTCGAATAGTGACACCTGAGGCTTGCGGCTCTCTTTTCTTTGGTTCTTCAGCCTGAGAGCTGGTGTGTGTGCTCCTCTCGTCTGCGTTCTCACCACGTGGATTCCGTCTAGAAAATCCCTCGGGGCCGTTCGGGGCAGTTCAACTCTGTCATGTAAGGGTCACTGTGAGTCAGAATGGGCTCACCTCACAGCAACAACAAGGGTTTAAAATAGAATTGGTAATTATTGTTGGGCTTAAATACTAACTGCTTAATGACACTGCTATTTGTGACAGAAAAGTGGCTATGTAATTCTTTAAGAAGGCCCTTTTAAGGCAGCCTTTCAGGAGTGTTTAGTTGATTTTAAAATAAAAGCAAAAATTAAAGTGTTTCTATTCTAGGATCTTTTTTCTGTTCAGTAGCTAAGGTAGACTTTGATCTCTTTGGCCTTAGAGAGCTCTCTGGCCCCCACCCTACTCCACTCCACCCTCTATTGTTTAAACACAAAGGAAAGGGCAGCTGGAACCCAGGGGAGGCTAACTAACTGATCAGGGGTCTCTGGACTGTGAAGCTCCTCTGGTCTTGGCAGAAGCAAACGTTTTAAAATGATGGTAAAACAAAGGGTCAGACCCCTGTTTCTGGCCAAAGCCCTACGCCCAGGCGCATTTTTCTTGCCAATTGCAGGAGCCAAGAACAGTGTTCCCTGGTGGTGCCAAGATGGCATGCCAACGTCAGATAATAGCAGGCTTTTCTCAATTACTGAAACAAGAGGGGGCAAATGTGACAACGAATCAACTTTATTTTTTTCTGCCATGCTTGGCTCTTGCCATCCCTAACTGATACTGGCATATGTGAGTACTACCATCTATGACTACACCAACACAAAACTTACTTATCTGTGTAGTTATTTTCAATTTAACACAGGCTGTTTTTCAAAGAACAGCATGATTTCCTTCAGTCAGTGGGAATCACTGTCCTAAATGATGCTAACAGTCAAGAGTTGGGGTGGGTCTTTATGATCTATGTACTACTCGGACAACACTGTGTCTCATTGTGGCAATTATTGTCTGATCGTTGACTGACATGCCGCCAAGCGGATCCTCTACTCACAGCAACCCCAACAGGAAGAAACACTGGCCAAGTCTTGCCCACCTTCAAGGTTGAAGCCATTGGTACAGCTACTGCCTGCTCCATGGATTTTCCTAACCAGTTACTGAGCAATTGAATAATTAGACTAATTACATTTTATGATGCCAATTCCCCATTCTTATTTCCAGTCAACTCTAACTCAAAGGCACAGACATTTACTTAGCAAATAGCTTGCCTTGAGAAGAACTTCCTCAGCATCAGGATACATTCCTTAAGGAATTTTGGTACTCTATATTAGAAATACTTACCAATGGAAGAACATTGCCTTTATTATTCTCTTGAATGACACAATTGGGGTCTTTGCAAGGTACTTTTAAACACAAACACGATGCCCTGGCTATCGAGTTGATGCCGACTCATTGGTTTGCTCATGCTATCAATTTTTACAGCTTCACTTTTCTCCAATGGAATTGAGAATGGCTAGTGGGTTTGAACTGTAGATTCTATAGTCAGCAGTGCATCACTTACTGACAGTACCATAGAGCTCAATAAATGGTTACTGCGAAGTTGGCAGTTTGAAACCACTAGTCACCCAGAGGGAGAAAGACGAGGTTCCTATTCCTGTAAAGCAGTGTTTCTCAACCTTCCTAATGCCACGATTCTTTAATACAGTTCCTCAGGGTCGTTCAACCCCCAAAGGGGTCGCAACCCACAGAGTTAGATCTTGGAAACCCACGTAGGCAGTTCTACCCTGTTCTATAGGGTCACTAGGAGTCAGCATCAACTGGATGGCAGTGATTTTGGGTTGCTTTGGGTTTATCGTATTTTAACCTGGTGATAACATGGATGGGGCCCTGGTGATAGTGTTGGCTACTAATTGGACCACCAAGTGAGAGGTCAGCAGTGTGAACCCAAGTCTGCTCCATGGGAGAAAGATTGGGATTCCTGCTTCTACAGACTCACAGCCTCGGAAATCCTAGGTAGCAGTTCGACTCTGCCCTACATGGTCACTATGAGTTAGAACCACCCAGCTCAGTGACAGCGGGTCCGTACAAATCACTCAAAACTGAAGACATCTTGCACGAGGTAGATGAATAATGTGTTTTTGGTAAATTATGGAAAGATGTTGACTGGCAGAGCCAAACAGAGAGAAACATATATGGTTCTAAATTAACTCAAGGGATCCTCACTGACATTGAGTCAGTACCGACTCATCGTGACCCTATAGGACAGAGTGGAACTGAGACTGTAATTCTGGGCAGGAGTCGAGCGCGAGGGGTTGGGGGGTCAGGGTTTCCGACCTTTCATTTAGCAGCCCACATGGAACCCACCCACCCCCCATGAACACTTTATGGGACACTCTAAATAGTACAATGAATCAGCATGGGACAACATGATGTGCTTCAAATGTACATTAAAAAGACAAGCAAGTTGTCAAGTGATGTACATGAGGGTAAGTAAAAAAAATTATTGCTACCAAATAATGGGAGACTTTATTGAACAAAATATAAAACGGTGAAACTACTGTTTCTCA
>NW_022103898.1:41328765-41351930 GCF_000313985.2 Echinops telfairi | reverse complement strand
TCTTCTATGTGGGCTTTGTTGCTTCTGAGCTGGATGACCGCTTGTTTGCCTTCAAGCCTTTAAGACCCCAGATGCTATGTCTTTTAATAGCCATTTTATTGGCTCTGGAACATCAGAATGAGATCAGGAGAAAAAAACCCTGTCTTTTGACTATGACACAACCCTTCATGCTCATGTAGAGGCAGTGTCTCATGGTTGCGCGAAGGAGCACAGGAGAGCTGTTCTTGCTGGGTTATTTCTTCTTTGCTTGTCTCTCACTCACATTCCTTTTCTCTCTCTTTCCTGGTTGACTTTAAGTGAAGATCTACTTCATGCGTTGTGTCTGTTTCTGCTTTTGTGTGTGAGGTTGATGGTGAGGAGGGGAGGAATTCAGTGAATTGTGTATTCCAAATATGCATTGTGGCCAAGCTCTGGGATATTCTGGTTCATGGAGGGTTATTGGATTCACAGTGTCATGGTTCCATGTATCCCATTTGAAAAACTCACTGCACGTGGTGTTAGCATGATTATGTTTACACATCTTTTCCACTTTACTGGGTGTGAACATATTGATGACCTTCACTTATATTTCTCCCCCCAATAACATCAAACAGATGCTCTTAAGCACCCGAGGAGCCTAAGATAAGCCTTGTGCTGGGAGAACTTGTCTGCAGCTATCCACAGATTGCAGAGACATGTTTAAACATGCTTTGTTTGAAATAAACTTGAATCCTAGTAGCAATACTTGTATAGTAGGATGACCTTAGCACACAATTTTAAATAGGCAAAAAATACCAGGTATTATTTATGAACGCAGAGTTTGTATACAAAGTATAACCGCAGAAGCATTAGTATAATTCCAGGGGACACTATCCTCTTCCAAAATTCTTAAAATATATACTAGAGAGAAACATCCAGGCCCCCCTTGGGGGATGGGGGAGGAGGGGGGGGGGAAATGGGGAACGGGAGCTACTCTTGAAATAAAAAGGGACACTAACAAGGATAGGGAGAGACATATATAAAAGCCTTATTTACTTAAAATATTTATGATTATGTACACATTTGAAGAAAATGGTAAAGTTTCACAAGCTATGAGGGAGATACACAAATATTACATTATTCTCTGTACTTGACATATTTCCTAATGTATTAATTCTAATAGCATGTTATAAGAAAAATAACGAAAATTTCTTGGTTTCAGAAATAAAGTGGTAAATATAATCATGTCTGCCTGTTGATAAATACAAAAATAAAATATTCTGTGTTTGCAAATAACATAGAAAAGGTTTAGCTACACTAAACCCTTTCCTAAGATAAAAGGAACATATATAATATTATATTCAAGTCATTTGGGATGCCTCAAGGAATAAAGAGAGACTGCAGTGACCTCTAAGCAAGATGAACTTACTCTGGGAGCAGAAGCCCAAGTTGAAGACCAAATCACTTCCCCAAATCCCGACAAGCAGCAAACTCCCAAATAGCAGCAGATAACTAGATTTTCTATCTCAATACGAATAAAATCATCTTCTATACTCGGCTGCTAAAACCAAACCAGATATTTACAGTTAGCATACCAAAATGTCCATCCCAGGAACATAGTTGAGGGCTATCTTGTAGTCTTTCGGAAGATTTGCCACCTATAGAGAACAAAACAGAAACAAAGCAAGAATTCCGTAAGACAAAAATGCATTCACATTAATTTATCATAGTTTTTTTTCTTTTTCATTTTTATACCAGTTGGGGGGGGGGGGATCTCACGCAAACAGTGACCGTGACTAATATCACTAGGAAACGTCACATTTGAGACGCACTCTTCTACACCAATCATAGAAAACAAAAACGGAGAAGAGGAAGATTTGGGAGGTGGAATGGTATGTGTGTTATGCAAATGTTTCCTAACTACAAGAAGTGATGCAAACACACTACAGCTATAACACATTTTCATGACACAACTTAATCCACTTAGCTGGGGCTCTATGACCTTTTGAATATTTGAGATACCTCCAATGTTTGCCTGGCTGCTCTTAAAAGCTTAAAAAACACAATCAAATAAACTAACATGTCCATTAGTCATTGTAGCAGAGGTGAACAGGACCAGGTCTGGAATCTGAGAATTTGGATTAAATAGAACCTCTTTTATTCTTCAGTTTCCCTCACCTGTAAAAGGGAGGCAAGAGAACCTATATCAAATGGTCATTGCAGTGACAAATAAAAGATACTCCAACCAGGCACTTTTCCTGCATCTTCATTCTCCTTCTTCTTTCAGGAGACTGTTAACATTCCTAGCTGCCTAACACAGGCAACAACTCACCTCTCGGATTGTAAATCAGTGTTGCGTTATACTGCCTCTGACCAGTCTATTCATTTTGAAGACTCCGCCTTTCTTCTTCAGTCTCTGTTGCTAACAACTTGACTGTCCCTTGTCATCAACAGTGCATGCTCCTGAGACGGGGTCATTTCCGACAAGTCTCCCTTAGCATTTTATAAAGGGATTTCATGTGGATCTTGCCAAGAGCTTCTAGAACCTGACAACATTTGATGAGCCCAGAATCCAGGCAAAGGCACTCACAGTCAGAAGGGGGCCAAGGTAATAACCCACTCCACTGGGCTCCCTAGGCCTGACCTGCCAGGGTACCACCCCACCGGCACTCGCTCCTCTCGCTCCCACGAGGAGCAAACGGCTTGCTCGTCTTCCAGTTTATTTGATCTTAATGGTAGCAGAGCCTTCTTTGCCTCTTTACCCCCTTAACATTTTTATTTGCTCTCTGGACCCTTGTCCTGGGTGTTTCCCTCACATTGAGTCTCTAACATCAGGTCTCCTCATACTGTCCCCCATCAAACAGTAGAATTCCCGTTCCCTATGAAACACACAGTTGCGCTGTGGGGGAAGGCCCTTCTCACTCCATTTCATTTACTTCAGAGCTACTCGCTTGCTCCTTACACCCCCATGTCCTCTTTCTTGGCCAGACTCCCACCACGCCTCCACGGTTTCTTGTGTTCTGGCTCTTCGTCTGCATCTTTAAAACAAGCCCCACCATGCCAGTCATTTTATAACCTGTGCTCAGAGTCAGAGAGAGCAGCAGAGACACAGTAGAAAACCTGTGCCGTCTGAAAGCTGGCGTTGTGAGACTCACCAGCAATGCTTTTGTTTTGTTGTTGTTCTGTTTTGTAAGGAACCATCCTTGTAAATTAAGGATTCCAGATGGAGAAAACATGGGAAGACGTGAAAGGAATTCTGAGCACAAACTAGGTGATAATCTAGCGTCTTTCTAAATACTGTCTACAGTATAAATGCAAATACAGAATTGGTTGAATCAGAATTAAGAAAACTGAAGATCAGGGTATATATCTAAAGAACAGAGAAAATGTTGTTAGCGATATGGTGTTCAATTCCATTTTACTAATAATTTATTTTGGAAATGGGTTCAAGGAAATGGAAGAAAGTTTATAAAAAGTTCCTTGACAAAGATACTGACATCAGCACACCTCACCCATTGGAAGAATGTATACAAGGCCATGTCTGCATTAAGTTTATTTGTTATGACTTAATTCCTGATGTGATTGGAAAACAGCAATATTTTTGAAAAACAGCTCACGATTTATAAGAAGTTGTCATATACAGTCTCCACCACAATTCTGTAAGGTTCCTCCTACTGCCAGGGCTTGATTCAAGTCCCTAGTAAGAAGTTCATTTTGTAGAGGAGGACGGAGAGGCTCCGGGTGGGCACAAGTGTCAGAAGCAAATGGTGCTACAGAAGCAAACCCTGGCGCTGGGAGCTGTGCTCAGCATAGTCATCTACAAACCAGTCTTCCCTTTATTACTTTGTTGGCTTTCATTGTGTTTTTTTAAACAAGTACTTTTGGAATGGACTTCCAGAAATCAAGCTGTACATTTTTATGGTCATTTTGTTAATGATTATGCTACTTTCTAAGCATTTGTATTAAGTGGACTAGCATTCAGAAGACAGATAACCTTGTGATAAATTCCTCTCCTCTTGATCATTGGAGAAAGTTTTATAGAGAACCTTTGGCCAGACAGTTGGAAGGAATTCATTAGAAGCAGTTAGTTTGATTGAGGAAGCAGGCACACCTTGGAATCCTGGCCTAAATGCCAGCTAACAAAGAGTTATTGGGAATATACATCATCTACATTAGCCTTGATTTCCACCTGTGTAGAATGGGAAGCATAATTTAATTTGGCTATTGGATTTATAGGGACTAAATTAAATTTTAACTCATGCAAATACTTCATGCTTAGCATGGTGTGTGAACATATGAGTGTCTATTATTAGGCATTGCAAGGAGGTGGGGCATTCTAGAGAAAGGGACAGATGCAGAGGCAAAGGAATGGGAAAACAGATGGTGTGTTTGGGAAGCGAGGGAAGATCAATCAGGGGCTAGCAGATAACGCAGGGAAGTAACCCGGGAGAACCACCTTGGAGAGGGACCTGACCTGGACTAAGGAGGTCAAATGGGAGGGAGTGTTGGCACGTGGAAATTCAGTGGGGACAGTTCCATGCCCGGAACTCTACGGCAAATCACTGCTGCCTTAGGCACACTGCTCCATCTTTGTGCAGCTTGCAACTGCCACATCTTGCCTAGAAAATGAAGAGGGCAAGCAAGGTCACTGCTGACACAAATAATAAAAAGCTGCCATCTGATTTACTTTTTTCCTATAAGGAATGGGACAGCACTGAAAAACGGGGAGGAAACATGTTGGTAAATGTAGGAAGCTTTGTGTGGGACAACGGGCTGCAGCAGGTGAAGAGACCACTGGGAAAGTACTGTGTATGTGTTTAATATGTATACAGAGATCATTAGCAAGGAATAGATAACGTAAATAAACCTACATAGCTTTGAAACAGATCTATACTACAAACACAAAACATTGTCACTGCCACCAAGTTGATTCTAACTCAAGGGACCCTATAGGGCAGAGTCGAACTGCCCCTGAGGGTTTCTGAGAGTATAAATCTTTACAGGACCAGCAAGCCTCATCGTCGCCCCTGGAGAAGCTGGTGGTTTCACACTGCTGATCTTGAGGTTAGGGGACCAACACTTAACGTGTTGTGGTACGAGGGCTCAGGCGAAGAAACAAAAATATATTGGAGGAAAATTTTACTACCAGCTAAATGATTCATTTAGCCTTACATCATCTACTTATGTAAGCTGCCTGATGATGAGCTAATTTAATAGGTGATCCTCATTTGCTATCATTTTTGGGTGTTCCAAGGACTGACTATACTCAGCAACGCTAAAAATAAATAGATGATAGATAGATAGATAGATAGATAGATAGATAGATAGATAGATAGATAGATAGATAGATAGATAGATAAAGGAGAATAGCATGTGGGAACATGGGAAACTGCACCAAGAAAAAGGCTTTGAAAGCAAACTGGCACTAGCTGCATACCACACCATGCTGGTATTTGGACTCAGGGGAACAGGAATGTAGTCAGGACACTTAACTCCTCCCCCCACCCCCACCTGTTGTTCTAGATCATAGATCTAAAGCCTTTGGGTCTTGTGATTGGAAGGTCACTTCGATCCCTAAACCTCAGGATATCAGCAGCTGCTTGGGCATTGTTTCTCCAGGTGAGACTCACACTGCATGGGAGTCAGATCTCCTTGACTCTGTATATAAAACATGAACCCTTTTTTTGTTTGTTTGCTTTTGTGTGTGTGTGTGTGTGTGTGTGTTTTATATGGACCCTTTTAAAGAAAGAATGCAGTGTCTCATGTCCTCATTGTCCTGTGTGACCCAGAAGTTTAAAAATCACTGTTAGAGAAGAAAACAGAGCTCCCCTCTAGCATTTACATAACATAGTTAACCCTAAACAGTAGGCTTTTTGTCCTGTTTCCCTCATCAAGTTGATCCGACTCATAGCGACCCCACAGGGCATAGTATAAGTGTCCTTTGGGTTTCTGTGGACAGCAAGGTTTACTGATGCCAAAAATCTCACCTCTCTCCCTTAGGCGGGTTCAAATTGCCAACCAGGTGGTTAGCATACCAATGAGTAATCTACTAAGCCATCAGTGCTCCTGGTGGGAGCAGACACAGCCTCATCTTTTTCCTGTGGGGCTTCCAACCCCTGACCTTGGAGTTAGCAGCTCAAAGTGAAGGCTGCTAGGCTACTCTGTTTGGGTCTGTTTCTTCTGACAAATCAGTACCCATGAATACTGACTAAATATCTAATCACATCACTGTGTTGCTCTTTCACAAGAAGTCAAATGCTTAGCCTTTTCAGTCACCCAGAAGCTAAGATAAGGTAACTACGAATCAAGAAATAAAACTCAAGCAGTTACAATAATACCTAAATTGTCATTGAAAGTTGTATTTAAACTAACAAGAAAGGCATTATAAATTAGGAAATGGCTTCTTGTGTTTCAGAAGCACAGTGTTAGGGGTTGAAGTCCATATTCAACATAGCCATTTGCACAAAGACAGTGCTCTATCGTTCTACTTTTATTAAGCCAGGGATTGTGGTCTTACAAGCTCGTGAACAGTCATCTGAGGTGCAAATATTCTCTCCATCCAGAGGAAAGAAGAAGCAAATCAAGACACATGGAAACAATTAGTCAACTGCACTGATGAACCGTGCAAAAAGGGATTTCCATGATTCTGAGGCCAGAAGTACTGGAAGAACCTAGCTGACACTACAACTGCTCTGTAAAGTAGCACGCTAGGAGCTTCCAGATAAAGCAGGAGAAAAGTACAAAACAGATCTCAAAATCGTAAGAGACAAGATTTATGGTTTGGATAGAGCCTGCCAGAATCCCTAAGCCTATGGGCCTTAGTCAGCCTTAAAGCCTGGAACTAAACTGACCCTTGGGGTGTGAGAATGATCCACCATTAAAGACCAAAAGGGAAGTACCCTATATACCCTATAGTGTAAGCTGCGTTTTTCCAGCACATTTTTAATGCCGTTTTTGTGGTAAAATTAGGTGCCTTGGCAGCTATTTGGTCGGCTTATACTTGGGTACATACGGTATATGCTCAAGAGCATAGGTCAGGAGAGCAGGTGGAATTGACACAGGAAACAAAGAGTGGAAGTGGGAAAGCAATAGTACACTGAGGGATTGAAATGGGTGGGTTGAAATAAAATGTGAACAAATTGTTGCATGTAAAAATGATGATCTGATCTGTAAATCTTTATTTAATGGATAATGAAACCTTTTTTTAAAGTTCATGAAAAAAAACTCATTATCTTTTCATTCCCTTTTCCATGTACTTTCTGAAGCCCCTTACCTCATACACAGGGAAAAACATTTTGGGGGTTTGGATTGTTGATTGGAAAACTGATTTGCTCTACAAACCTTCACCCAATTCACAATTTAAAAAGTCAAAAAAAGAGAGTGGACTGACCACAAAATAAGTGCATCAGCCTCCGCTCCACTTATTATTCCCAAATGAACTACGCTGCTTAATCTCCCTAAGGCTCAGCTTCTAATCCGATAAACTGAAATAAAAATAACAGCCTCATTGGGTTGTAAAGGCTGACCAGGATAACCCATGTTGAGTGCTCTGCATTGTGCATGAATACTCATGTCAAAACTACTGCTCTAAAAGGTCAAGGTAAAGAAGATGTAGTTTATCCGGTGAAAAGAGAGCTGTTTTTTATTCAGGATAAAATTGATATGCTTAGTAAACTAGGAAGTCCTAAAATTTGGCATGTTTATAAATAATATTTCTATTATACTTCCTTTATTTGAATAGTAAACATTTACACGTAGCTTTAAATAAGCAGAAGCCTATCTATTGGCCACAGGAACAAAAATGAAATGCTAAAAACTTTGAATGAATAAAAAGAAAATTTAAAAGCTATTCAGTCAAATGGAAAAGGCCTGAGAACAAATGATTTGACACCTGTACTTGAAAGAGCTCACAGGTCTGTGTCATTTGAAAGACATGTTAAAGCACACCTAGAAAAGGAGGAATTCGGAGAAACCAGCGCTTAGGTAACTAGTATATGAGGGAGAATAAAAGTCAGAGTGGTGATTTAACCTTGCCCAACACTTGAGAAGCACTGGTAGCACAGTGCTGACACATTGGGCTGCTAACTAAAAGGTCAGCTGTTCAAAACACAGCTGCTCCATGGAAATAAGACAGGGCTTTCCACTCCTGTCAAGCGTCTCGGACACTCACAGGGGCAACGCTACTCTGGCCTACAATGTGGCTCGCTATGAGTTGGCATCTACTCAATGCTAGTGAGCTCGGTTTCCTTTTTTAGGTGTGAAAATTACTGTGAGCAAAGGCACAAAAGCATTGGTAGCCCACTGTGATTATTTGAGTAATCTCTCAGGAGAGTAAACTTCAAGAGACGTGTATTTAGGATTCCAACTTAAAAATAAGGGCTAAGCAGGAAGCTAGAGATTCCTGGGTTCTAATCCTACTCTACTAGTTTGTAGAATGGCCTCTAAAGGCCGTCATTTCACCTTTACAAGATGAGGATGAGAGAGTGTCCTGCCGAAAAGGACAATTTTGAGGAAGACAAACCATTATTCAATAGATAAAGATGGGAAAAGAAAATGTTTTTAAGTAACCAAGCCCCAGATGAAGGGGAAACATCATCACAAAGGAAGAGAACTGTAAGGAAAATAAAAGGGAAAACTACGTGGAATTGTAACAATATCTGGATTCTTCCTTACACGAACAGGGTTCTTATTCCTGTAAAGACTTCATTTCAGAAACCCACAGGAGCAGCTCTACCCTGTTGAATAGGGTTGCTATAACTTGGAATGAACTTAATGGCAGTGAGCTTGCTTCCATTAACACTTAGAAGCATTATTAAATACTCAATTGTACCACAGACAGGAGCTTTTCAAAATCAATTCATCCTCTTCCCGATACTGGAGTGTTCCCTTAGGTAGGTTTGTGTTTGCCATGTGAAACAAGTCGAGCAACATTTTTTTAGAAACGAAGCAAACTGTTCTGTAAATAGATGAACCATTTATATGCTGAGTAAACAGGCCTGAAGGATTTCACAGGAAAACCATGGGGACTGGAGTGGCAATACAATGTGTCCAAGAAGAAAAAAAAAAAAAGAAAAAAAAAGCAGCCATAAATTATGTGCTTTTGTTCACATGAGAATCATTCTGGGCAAACAATCATCAGGTTTGTGGGCACAGTGTACACTGCCACCTACGACAAAGGCGAAACCAGTGTGAACTGCAAAGGAATGATCTTAGTTGAAGAAATTACTGTGAGCAAAGGCACAAAAGCATTGGTAGCCCACTGGCTTTTCCTGAAAAGCAAAGCCTTCTCATCCAATAGAATCTTTAGTCAAAGTCTTACTGAATTACCCCGAGAGGTGGGTGGTGAAGCAGTACTGCAGGAGAAAAGACCATCGGTGCTGAAAGGGGTCACTAGCGGTCTCTAATTTTGTGGGTCCTTTTTGGGGGGAAGGTGGGGTGTAATAGGGGGCCTAGAGTGTATGGACTTCTTTAAGAAGCCAAGGAAAGCTATCCACTTTCTTCCCTCAGAAATATACAGAGGACACATTTAGGTATAATTTTCTGAAGTTCCATTTAGAAAGACTTGGACATCCTCATTTTACAAACCAGGAAATGAAATTCAGAAGGATTCCATTATTTGTCCAAGATCACAAACTGAGGGAAATAGCAAAGCCAAATTTTAAATAGGGCAGGAGTCCTGGCATACTTCAAGTTGAACTTCCCTACCATCTTTAGAAAAATTCTGTAATGGCCTATTCTTATGGTTGTTAGGGTCATCGAGTTAGTTCTCACCCGCAGCCACCCTCTGCCCAACAGAGGGAAGCACCACTGCCTGGTCCTGCACCGTCCTCACCATTATTGCTACTCTTGAGCTCATTGTTGCAGCTACTGCGGCCTTCGATCTGCTTGAGGGACTTCCCCTCCTTCAATGCCCCTCTACTTTGCCAAACATGATGTCCTTCTCTAGGGACTAGTCTCTCCTGACAACTAAACCAAAAAAATCACTCATATTTCAGTTTGATATAGGGAACTCAAAATGAGTTTTAGGATGAGCTGTGGATAAGAAATCCTGGTAATGCAAAAAACACTTTGTCATTAACCAAAAGGTTGGCCGTTTGAACCCACTCAGTAACTTCCAGGGGGAAGCCCTGGAGTTCCACTCCCATTAGGAATAAGACCTAGAAAACACTCGGAGCAGTTCTATTCTGTCATATAGGGTCCCTGTGAGCTGAAATCAACTTCATGGCACCTAATAACAGGCTAAAGATAGAAAAATGATCATTATGTCCTATACAAAAGTCCTGATAACTTTTATTTAAATAGCTATCACCTGGGATACTGGTCAAAAATGTTTAACCGTTCATGCCACCCAGGTACTCCTAATACTGCTGCTACCACCAATAATTAATATTATCAGGTGCTTACCACGCATCTAAGGATCCTGGTGGCACAGCAATGAAGACATTTGGCTGCTAACTGAAAAATCAGCATTTCAAACCCATCAGCTGCTCCACGGGGAGAAAGATGGGGCAGTCTGTTGTCATCAAGATTTATTGCCTTAGGGACTCTGGGGGGTGGGGGGTGGGGGGGCCTTGACTCTGTCCTACAGGGTCATATGAGGTGGATAGAGATGACAGTGGTATTTTTGGTTTACCATGTGACAGGTAAGCCACATACAATCACTTTAGGGATGCTAGGCATCTCTTTACTCTGGAGGTTGGTTATGAGTCAATGTTGTTAGCTGACATGAGTCAGATTTCATGTACAACAAAATACCATCCTCACCAAGGCCCGTGGTTATGGCTGTTGGGTCAAGGTGTTTCTCCTTTGCAAAGCCCTGCCGCTGTACCAAGCATGATGGCCTTTACCAGGCACTGGTCTCTCCTGATCACATAAGGAGCCTAGGAAATCACCCACCCCACCCTCCACCCTCCACTGCAAACAAACAAACAAAACCCCAAACCAAAGTCTGGTTCGACTCAGCAACTTTGGGGGACAGATGACTGCCCGGTTGGATGACTGCTCTGAGGCTGTAATCTTTGGGGACCCAGAAATCTATCTCCATGGAGTGGTGGTGGGTTCCATCCCCATCTGACCTTGGGGATAGAAGCCCCCAACAAATAATCCACTACGCCATCCAGGTTCCCTAACCTAAGAAATCCAGGCTGTGAAATGTGTAGGTCTTGATTCGACTAACAGGAGACCTGGTGGCATAGTGGTGATACGTTGGACTGGCTTACCACAGTTAGGCGGTTTGAAACCACCGGCGGCCCGGTAGAAGAAAAACGAGGCTTTGAAATGCTGAAGAGCTCCAATCGTGCAAACCCACAGGGTCAGTTCTACCCTGTCCTGTATGGTCGTTACGAGTTGGCATCCACTTGAGAGAAGTGAATTAAATGTTTTTTTAATTTAACTATGGAGCTGTGGTGGCATCATGGTTACACATTTCAAGCCACCAGCTGCTCCAAGGGAGAAAGACGAGGCTTTCTGTTCCTGTAAAGAGTTACAGTCTCACGAAACCGCAGGGGCAAGTCTACTCCGCTCTGAAAAGGTGGCTGTGAGTCAGAATCGGATCCATGGGAGGGAAAATTGACCGTTATTCAAAGAAAAATGGTGTTCTTGGTCTTATTTTTCATGGACTTGAATTTTTTTCAAATAGCATATTAACAATTAGAATCCAGAGGAAATATAATAATTTCACTACAGGAACTGCTGAAATTCAATCGTTTCCTCTTTGGTCCACAGCTGAAAAGGGATCAAAACAAAAACAAACAACAACAAAGCAACTTGCTTCAGTTTCATTATTTGACAATACCTTTTCTTGGGCACCTCTCTTCTTTTTCCTCTTATTAATACTTTGCTATTTCTTGTGGTACCAATAATAGGTACAGCAGACTGTTAATGATATGACTAGAAAATCTTGAAAGGTGCCTAACATATCTATATCACTTGAAAACCTGTCTGGCTTTTGACAGGAAAAGGTACTTATTAAATCGTGTTTTTCAAGCACTTAGCAAATTATAACACATACAAGTAATTTTTCTTAAATATCATGTTTATCTGGGACATAGCTGGTCTGTGGTCAGAATAACCATTGCCTTCCAACTATTTATCATTAACCCCATATTTAAAATGTGGTCCTTGAGAGAGGTGACATCCTCCCCTACTCAGTCCCAGCTCCCCGTGCGATGGCAGCAAGGCCAGGAGAGTACAAATTCTGTCATGACTCAACTTTAGGGATAGGTTGGCGACTATATTAATGAACATCCATATAAAGCGATGCAACAAAGATACAATCAATCATTCTGAGAATTGAGATTAAATTGGAATCTAGACATTTTGGCCATAAATAAGGCTTTAATAGAATAGGCTATCTAGAGCAGTGTTCTTTAATTTGGTCTCAGAAACCTGTTGAAAATGGTGCTGTTTAGAACCCCAGACCTTATAGAATCGGTTTCTTAGATTGGAGCCCAGGCACCTTTGAAGAAGCATCACAAGTGATTCTGCTGTTTACCAATTTTTGAGAATGACTGGAGCATATATATTACTTCCTCAATCATCCAGCATATTCTACTCATAGACACAGCCTTTAGGATAGAAATACATTGCCTTTTTAGTATTGTTTCTTTGCTTGTGAACTAGTAAGCATTTTGAGGGAAAAGACTAGGATCTATGCATTTTTTAATTACTGCATCCTTTCTCCATGCCCATATCCAATATCTAGCTGGGCACACAGGAGGCAACCTCTGTGGCATTGCTCTAGTCAACAGTCCCTCAGGAAACCAGGTTGACACTTCTTCTTGTGCTGCCTCACAGAATACTTTTCTTTCAAAAAGAATCTACACACACGGTATGTATGCATGTGTGCTTCTCCTTCTAAATTAAGGTTAAAAAAGACAACAATCATGGTATTAAGCATGTGTTTTGAAGTTCAACTTTGAACTTAAAAAAAGCAAATACACTAGGAAATATACATGCAGAACAAGGAGCCCTTTTAATTCCATAAACTGCTAGCCTAGTAATACGTCTTTTCCTTTATCTACGCCATATTACAACCCTCATTTCCCCCTATTCTTTTACCATTTCCCACCTCTAGGCAATAGTCAAATAACTGCATGCAAATTAGTTGGCTTTTTGGAACCAGGAACTAAGAAAAATGCTTTTCAAACACTGTGCATCCTGAACATTAAATAGGCATGCAAAGTCATTGCTAGCTCTTGTGAGATGGGGGAAAGTATGCCTTCCAGATGTTGCCTTATGCCCTCCCTGAGGCCTACATCTAAAGAGAGGCATGGTGTGAGAGAAATGGAGCATGCAGCTGGCGGGGACTAGTGGCATGTTCCAGTGACAGTGAGTGTGACAGAAGTGGGGAAGGGGTCCATTCAACATGTGGGTCTCAACTGTGTAGTTCACTGGGAACAAACACCAATCCATTTGCAACAGCATCTTCATGCTGTTTGAAGATTGTTTGAAGCTCTGACCCTCTTTTGTTAACCTTGTGAGAAAAAAATTAGGGGGATAATATGACAAAAACAGTTGCTGTTGTGGTTTGTGTGCAATGAGCCAATTGTAACAATAAATATACCACGGCCTTAGAAATCTATCTGTATTCTATAACCCTCTAGAGTAATTCAATTAATCCTTTACTTTTCTTAGAAAAAGAAACCTTTTTTTCTGGAGGGGTGGGACCCTGAATAGTTTATAAGTAAGCACAAGGAAAGAGTCACAGTTATTGAAAGCATTGTTTACTTACCAATTTTGTAACGTCTTTCACATCATCAGTGATGTGATGCTTGCAGACTCCTTTAGTTTTGACGAGAGGATTAAATAGGAGCAGTTGAAGATAAATGCAAGTGATAATCCAAGTCTAAATGAAAATAGAAAAGAAAAATTGGTGGTTGACCTTCCGTTAAAATCTGTAATCATTCCAACTATGAACATCTTATGCCTTGATGTAGAAAAAGTCAATTTATCATATTAAAAAAAAACCCTACTAGCTTAAATACAAATAATGCTGAGTATCCAAACTCTGCTGACCAAATTTTAAAATAGCTTAATGAAAATATGGCTTGAATTATTCATTTCAAAGGTGTGTTGCATTGTTAACTTTTGTCGAACACTGCCTATTGCCCAATTTCCTAATGGAAATTAGGAATGAACTTGTAGCAACAAGTAATGGATTTATCACTAAGAGTGTCTTCTAAAAAGTAGGGAATGCATGAAATTTGTACCTTAAGGCACCAAGGGGAAATTTCTGTCTCTAAGTATCGACTCTTTGGCAAGTAGCAGCATAGCAGCCCTTGAGCGGTGCTTTAATCCAATAGTCTAAAACAGTACTCTGAGTTAAAGTGATGGAGAAAGGTATGTTTTTAGATTGAGGGCAGAATTTAACTCAATTTGTTAGACAGCAAAAGGTCATTCTTTTGAAATACAATTTTTTAACTGTTTTTAGATAACGTAAAGAATATTTCCTTAGCCAACAGATAGGCATTTTTGAATCCTAATAAGATGTAATGACTCCTATTTATAAACCATAGGTATATGGCTTATAAACCATCGCCAAGGTGATTCCAACTCAGTGACGCTACATGCATTCGAACTAGATGCCGTCCAGTCTTGTGCGACCCTCACAATCATGGCTCTGCCTGAGCCATTATGACGATCCGTTTTGTTGAGGGTCTTCTCTGACACGGATCCTCTGCTTCACAAACAATGATATCTTTCTCCAGGGACTGGTCCCCTCTAGATAATGTGCACAAAACGATGTGAGCTGGCTGTACTTTCTTCTGAAACCCATTTTTTGGTTGTTGTCCTCCTGAAATCCATGGTACTTTCAACGTTGTTCACTAACACCAGAGTTCAAAGGCATCGATTCTTCCTCAGTCTTCTTTATTCAATGCGCCCCTCGCACAAGTACGTGATGTAACTGAGAACATCATACACCGTTGGAGAAAGCACACTTCTGTAACCATTGAAAGGGCTGTTTTGTAGTAGATTTGTCCAGTGCACTGTGTTGCTCGATTTCTTGCCTCTGCTTCCATTGCCATGACCGGCTGAATCCTTGATCATCGGATTCAAGGTATCTTCACTTACAAACCATAAACATACAGATACGTGAGAGGGCTTCAAAAAGTTTGTAGAAAACTTGCATTATCTTTAATTCAATTTTTCCACAAACTTTTTGAAATATTTATACAGAGAGAGAGAGAGAGAGAGAGAAGTCCTGGCGATTACTCACTGGGCTGCTAACTGCAAACTAACCCACAGTTGAAACGAGCCACCACTCGGCAGGAGGAAGACAAGATTGAGAGCGGCACAGTCTTGCAAACCCACAGGGCGGTTCTACCCTGTTCTCTTGGGTCACCCTGAGTCGGAAGCAACTCAATGGCAGTGAGGGAGTGATATCTACTTTACACTTCCTACCAGGAATTATGGCTCCCTGGCGGTGTAGTGGTTATGCTTTGGGCTGAGATCCAGATGGTTTAAAACCACCAGCAGCTCCCCCAAAGAAAGACGAGGCTTTCTACTCCTGCATCCACTTAACAGTCTTGGAAACCACAGCGGCTTTGAGTCAGCAATGACTCGATGCTATGAGTTTTGGGGATCTTGAATTAGAGACTCCCAAGGTAGTCCACCCAGTGATACCCAGCCAAAAAAAAATTAAAAAAAGGTCGGGGGAGGGGAGGTGGGGCTGGTGCTGTACTTCTGAGAACATACAGTTCGACTCTGACACACATGAAGTGCTAGGGTCAGAATTGATCACATGGTGACTGCACTTCACCAGGTACTGTAGCCATGTTCATGCATGATGTATTTTTCCCTTATTACACTATAAGTTGACTGCCGGTTTTCAAGAATTGGGGCATCTGTTTTTTCCCCCCACAGTATCTTTACAACACTTTATTTATGAAAGTCCTTCATGAATATTTGTTAGATGATTCAATGACTAATATGAGGAGGGTTCAAAAGGTTTGTGGAGAAATTTCTGATCTTTTAAGTCCATTTTTTTCCTATAAATTTCTTGAGGGTCCTTCTATAAAATTAGTCTAGTGCTCCAACTCAGTAAGTCCTCCTTGAAAGTTTATGAGTAGCAGTCACTAAGAAACAACGATGACAAAGACACCCTTGAAACTCAGAGGCAGGTAAATAAATAACAAGCAAGCCCTGTGACAAATGTTTGGGGAACACAGAGGAGGAAGTGATTGATCAATTAACCTTAAGTGGGAGGAGCCATGGCAGGAAGAGTGCCAAGAAAAGCCAGAGGCAAAAAAAGGTGACTCTGGGTGGATTTTGGAGGATAAGGAGAAAATTGCAAGAATCCATGAAGCAATGGCCAGCATTCCAGGAAAAAGAGACAGCACGGGCAATGCCATGGAGATGTGAGGATACCTGAAAATATGTGAGATCTATTTAATAAGCTCACAATCGCCTGTGACCTCCTCCCATTGCACAAGAGCCCAGCTGTGCATCGCTAGGGCCCTTTCCTCTTCAGTTAACTACGCATATATTAAAAAGCAAATGAGATTTTACTTCCAATTAATATCAGCAAGCTAACTGACATGTACACTGAGCCAAAGTTTCATTTGCTAGCATGTCTAGGATTACAAGCTGTCCTACACAGATACGGTGGCTTGTAAACAAAATGAAAGCCATTTTATTGAGTTTTACCAATCCATGTTGCTTTACCACTGTAGTCAATTTCAGCAGTAATTTCACTTAAGGCTACTTTGAGCACTATGGTTTCAAACCTTTATCTCATGTGCCTATTGAATAGTTCAAACTGATAAGCACATGTTCGGGATTTTTTAAGAGAATGACAAGAAAGGGTATGGTGGAACCTAGAGTGTGGCCCTGGCTGTATCTGACACTCTCCATTACAGCCTCACAAAGCCAGCTCTGTCAGTTGTGCCCCTGGATTTTACCAGGCACTGAAGGGGCAGCTCAGAATCTCCAAGCAAAAGCAAACTTGGAATTGGAATATAAAGATTAACTCAAAAGGCCAAGACAACTGAAATTTATCAGCAAATCGGTACTTTTATGATACTTCTGCAGTTAAAAAACAAACAATCTATTGCCAGAAATTTGACTTGGGTTCATAGAGACATTATAGGACAGAGTAGAATTATCGCAGAGGGCTTGTTCCAAGGCTTGAGGTTTTCTGGAAGTCGACCGCCATTTCTTTCCCTCGAAGTGACTGGTGGCTTGAGCCTTAACCTTTCAGTTAGTAGCTAAGCACTTAACCATTGAGCCACCAGGGCTCCTTAATTTTGCAAGGAGCTCAGGAACATATTAGTGGACCTTTCTCCCCACATAACCAAGGCTGAGACATTCTTACCCCTACAGCAGACACATACATTTATGAGACTCAGCACGCTCCTAGCACCTTCCTCCTCGTCATCATTCAAAACTTCCAGCCATGAAGTCCACTCCAACTCTTTAACTCCTTTGCTGCCCTGAGTCAATTCCAAGGCATGGTGCCGCCACAGAGCAGAGGAGAACTGCCCTGTGTATTTGAGACTATAGATCTTCACTGGGAGAAAGCCTCTCTTTCTCTCGAAGAGTGGGACGGCCTAATGATATGCAATGACTATGCCACCGGGGCTCAAAGGGCTGCTGAGGCTGATTAGATATATGCCCTGGTGCTGTAGTGGGCTACCCCTTGATCTCATTGCAAAGTGAAGAGAAATCACCAGGGAGAAAGACAGGGGTTTTCTACTCCTGCAAAGATTTAGTCTCGATAATGCACAGAGCAAGTCTACTCTGTCCTATAGGGACACTATGAGTCAGAATCAACTGCCAGTGAATATTTGAGTATTTTCTCCCCTCATTTTATATATATATATATATATATATACAAATTTCTTCAGCAGTGAGAGTGTAAATCCTTATGGGAGCAGAAAGCCTCATCTTTCTCCCAAGGAGGGGTTGGTGGATTCAAACTGCTGACCTTGAATCTCTAAAACAGCACTCATTTACACAGTTGTATAAGGGAGACTTCTCTCTATGAATACATAAAAGTACAAACTTCTATCTATTAATAGACTCTCCTCTATTCATACAATCATTTCTTTCATGAATATAGTGGAGCCCTGATGGCATAGTGGTTATGAATTTAGTTCCATAAAGTGTTGTCTCAGAAACTCATGGCTGATTTTATAGATACATGAGCCATTGGAAACCCTATGAAATACAACGAACACATATGGGATCACCAGGAGTCAGTATTGATCAAAGGCAACTGGTATTTAAATTTCTTTTGGATAGCTAGTTGTGAAGCCTAACTGCAGTGAAGTGGCATTTCTTAACTATGGCTCTTCTTTTATGCCTCTGTACTTCCTAACAAGCAGAGAAGCAGAGTGTCATGGGAGGAATGGATGGTGTCCAAACAGGGTAAAAGAAGGTTGGAGAGAGGACCTCTGCCTTGTGGCCTTGGGGTTGTATTCTCCTTCTCCCTGTGTATTCAAAGGAGGTAAAATAAAACCTCCTGCAGTTAATTTACCAACCATTTCCCAGGCCCTCTTTTCTGATGATTTGGGAAGCTTCACCAAGCGTCTCTATAGAGGGCCATTTTCACTCCTAGTTAGCATTCTAGGACCCAAGAAATATACAGATAAGAACTCCGTCACTTGTTTACACCACACTTTAGGCCTGGGATTGAATAAACACTAAACAAATATTTGTTCCTTCATTTATTCAATTAGTATTTATTGGGCACCTACAGTGTACCAGGCCTCTCTCTATCAGTGGTTCTCAAACGTCCTAACGCAGTGGCCCTTTAATACAGTTCCTCAGGTTGCGGTGACCCCCCCGCCCCCAACCAGAAAATTATTTTCATTGGTACTTCGTAACTGTAATTCTGCTACTGTTCAACCCCCAAAGGGATCCCAACCCACAGGTTGAGAACCACCGGTCTATATGCTAGGGCTACATCAGTGGACAAAATGATAAAGACCCACGCCCTCATGAATCTTAGCTTCTAGTGGGGAGATACAGACAATAACCCGTAAACAGAACAAGTAACTAGGCTGTATGGTGTTAAATGCTATAGTCAAAAGTTAAAGGAAAGTTGGCGGTTGGGATTGTAATGCTACCCTGTTTTATAGTCAATAATAAACTCCTTGACCCAGGATGGTAATCACACTGAAGAGCCCAGCTCAGACTCCACTCGGCAGGAAATGAAGTGCACCGCTACGTTTTAAGGCAGGAGGCAGGACAAGTAACAACCCTGACTCTCCAGTCCATTCCGACTCAGACCAGCACACAGCAAAGTCTGAGGTGTGGTAAATCTCAAGAGTCCTACTTGAGCAATGTGTAGCCAAAAAAAAAAAAAAGAGTTAGGATGGTTCCCAAGAGGGTTTGGCATTAAAGATGTTATGGATAGTTTATCAATAGTATCAAACAGGGTGTCAGCTTGTATAAATATAGATGTGGGTGTTTATAGACTACAGTGGGGAACAGCATTCACCATTCCTTGAGCGTGTATTTCAAAGCATCAGAAGAATCTTGCACTATAACAAATGGAATTTAAAATTTATATATTCCCATTTTAAAATGAAGACTCTGAAGTACAGAAATACGCCGAAGCTTCCAAGTAGTAAAATCGGATGGAAAAAAACATACACAAAACCCAGGTTATGTCCATTTCCAAATCTTATGTTCTTAACTACTACCACATGATATCACAACACTCCCAGATTTGTTAAAGCATTGAAAAGATTTTGAAAATATCTGATGAATGATTTTACAAACACCAAGCATTATGGAAACAACTTTGTTCCACATTCCATGTCACAGCTGCATAGTCTCAATATTTTTCTGAATATTCAAATGTTTAATTCAATGGGCCTTTAAAAAGTTCATGGAAAAAGTCCATTATCTTTTGGCTCTATGTTTCCAAGAATTTCTGAAGAAATGTTCTTCCATAGTTTCTTAAATATGTTTCATATATTTCTCAAACTTCTAAAATAATTGTATAATGTTACCCTGGAGTGGCATCAGTATTTTTTACATCAGTTATATACAGATATCAGTGAAGATGTGATTTTTCCAATAAGATTCTATCTATGTAGAGCTAACAATAATTCCATATTAATAACTTTCAATATCCCTGGAAAACCCATTTCTTGAGGTACTTTTTAAACTACTGAGCAAATTTGCATTGAGACTGAATTTGCATACACAAAGATACAAAAAAATAAAAAAAAAACAAAGATACTTCCCTATATAGAAATAATAAGGGATTGGTAGATAGTTTTGTTGTATGTAATCTCAACAACAAATTTAAAAAATTTTTTTAATAAAATAAACTGTTAAGGAATACTTCATCCTGCATAAAATTCCCCTTTGTATCAAATTCAGCCTGACATAGTCAAACTGTTAGGCTGGAAGAATAAACGATGGGGAAATATACTAAGGATTCTATACAGTAGTAGTACAACCTCCTCCGTCAGCACTCTAACCTAGGGCTGAATTGGAAAGCTTACCTCTTTACATGCTAAAGAAAATTTCAGTATTAATCTCTATTTTTATTATTTAAAAATCATTTTATTGGGGGCTCATACAACTCATCACAATCCATACATCCATACATTGTGTTAAGCACATTTGTCCATTTGTTGCCATCATCATTCTCAAAACATTTTCTTTCTACTTGAGCCCTTGGTATCAGCTTCTTATTTTTCCCCTTCCCTCCTCCACCCTCCCTCCCTCCGCCATGAACCCTTGATGATTTATAAATTGTTTTTTCATGTCTTACACTGACCAATGTCTCCCTTTACCCACTTTTCTGTTGTCCACCCCCAGGGAGGAGGTTATAGGTAGCAATTTTTATAAAAATAGTAAATACTCGTCCTTAATTTCTAACCAGTGCTTAAACTTTGCTTTTCTTTAATGACTCTGGCTTACCAAATTAAAAAAAGACTTGTGAAGCATCTCAGCTATGTAGTTTCAACTGCTTTCTTTCAAGTAGCTCCAAATTGTTTATTTGAATGACTTCTTAGGTCTTGTATCTTTTGTGTGTGTGTGCACGCTTGTGTATTAATTTTCCTGTCTTTCCTAGACTTCCAGATGATTTCAGATATTTCAGTGTAAAAAATATAATGAAACATACTCGGTATATTAGATATACTTACAGTATATCTGTACTGTGAGCATGCCTGTTTTGAGTTTTAGGGAATATTGACAACAAACACAACCTGTGCCCCATTCTGGGAGGTTATGATAGGCAGAAAAGTCCTTGCAAATATTTTCAGGTTCTAACCTCTGGGCCCTGTGTGACCTTACACGGTAGAAGAAACTTCACAGATGTAATTAAATCAATCTGAGATGAGTTGATTATCCTGGATTATCTCGGCCCAACGTAATCCTACAGGTCCTTGGAAATTGAGCCCATTCCTGGCTCTGGTCAGAGAACGACACCAAGATGGAAAAAAAGGGAGGAGCGATGTGACGTCAGAAGTGCTCTGTTTGCCATTGCTGCCTTTGTAGAAAGAGGAGGGGGCCACGGGCGAAAGCATGCAGGAAGCCTCAGCAAGCTGCAAAAAGGACAGGAGAGGGTTTTCCTCTAGACAGGAACACAGCGGCACCCCACTGATGTTAAGGCATGGAGACCCAGTTGGTGGGACATCTAAACTCCAGAACTATGAGTCAAAACATTCGTATCGGTCTAACTCACTGAAGGTGCGGTCTTTCTTACGGCAGCAGTAGCTGACTGAGGAGCTGAGTGAGCACACATTGCTGCACGGATGAAGGAGAGTGCCTGCTCGGGGCAATGATGGTCACGCTTGTTCGCCAGAGGGGAGGGGCTGTCCCTGCCAGAACTCTGGTTTCCAGTCCCCACTTTTAAGCAAAGCAGCCCAGTTTTTTTCCTGTTTTATTTGTTCATTCTTCTGGACAGGATTTTGTTTGAACAAAGGTTTCCAAGGGCAGGCAGGACCAAAAAAAGCATGCTTTTGAAAACCAGCGGTGTGATGGACCGAGGGGACAACATGGATTCCGAAATCCCCTGTGCTCCTTCTTGTGGGACCGCAGACGCACGGCTCAATCCTCCCCTAAGTCTCAGTTTCCCATCCTATCAGTGAAAATCAGGATCATTTTTGTCTCGCCCACTTCATAGACTAGTGGTGAAAATCAAATCCATAACTTTACAAACTATAGGTGCTGGGCACTCATTCATTGCGTTGTTATGGTCTCTGAATCTGCTGGGAAACCAGTGCGGTCGACATGTTTGAATAACCCAGTCTCAAAGGGCTTTATAGACTCAATCTTCCATGACAAAGAGTATGCCCTGGAGTCCATGGACGTTTGGACACTGATTTCACACTCAGATGCTGTTTTCAATCTATTCCTTCATTCTCAACTGCATGCAAAGTACTTTTAGTTAACAGACGATTGACATCTAATTAGTGAGGCGGTCCAATATATCAACAACATCGCTTTGTTTTCTCTCTCTTCTCTTTCGCCAACTTCTGGAAGCTCGAACAAGGGTGTGTGGGTGCCTAACTGTGTGGGTGTGTGCAACACACGCCAGCACGCACCCCGAGGGAGATAGGACGCTGCAGCAGAATGTCCCCGCATTGGTGACTTCTGCTCTAAAATGTATCCTTTGGGTTTGAGCAATCGCCTGGCTGTCTTCTCTGTAGCGGTTTCTGCTGCCGCAGACGCCAGTTTTCTCTGGCTACTTTGTTGGCGCGGCGGACAACTTCTCTCTCTAGGTCACACTCTAGGCGTGATAACCTTTCGTTTCACGATAACCTCGCACTGCACAGACGCAGGCGTTTTGCCGGCAGTTCAGGAATCCTTAAAGCATTCCTTGAGAGAGCTCTGTGCTTGCAAACGCGCTCCTGCCCACTCCCTCCCACAGCCTAAACTCAATCATCGCTTCGCTGCCAGAGGTGGTCCTCGGACTTCTGGACAAGAATGAAAACGTGAATGAGAACTCCATGGGAGCTGTGAGCACACAGGCACGTGCTGCAAACAGCCCTGCGAGAGAGAAGTCAAAGTGACCCACATCCAAGCTGACTTACAAACCAGGAGAAGAGCATGAGCATCGTCCCTGCGTGGTACCAGCCGCTCACACCCTTGGCTGCTAACAACACCAAGTCTGCAGGTTTGCGTCCACCCAGGGCCACTTGAAAGAAGGCCTGACCATCTACTTCAGAAACACCAGGCACTGAAAGCCCAATGAAGCACAGGCCTATCGTGCCAGCAGTCAGAGTTGACTCACTGGC